>NW_027478556.1:253964-553964 GCF_051014685.1 Ptiloglossa arizonensis | reverse complement strand
GAAGCCAAGAAATGGTTCAGAAGGCAAAAAATTTTTCGCAATTCTGCTGCTCCAAACGCTTAACCAGAATGGCCTAGGGGAAAAATACACATACCGTTGTAATCGGGCGAGTTTCTACTTTCAGATGCAATAGGAATTTTTGGGTTAGGTCAATCCGTTCGCGAGATATGGGAGTTTGAAGCCAAGAAATGGTTGAGAAGGCAAAAAATTTTTCGCACTTCTGCTGATCCAAACGCTTAACCAGAATGGTCTAGGGAAACAATACACATACCGTTGTAATCGGGCGAGTTTCTACTTTCAGATGCAATAGGAATTTTTGGGTTAGGTCAATCCGTTCGCGAGATATGGGAGTTTGAAGCCAAGAAATGGTTGAGAAGGCAAAAAATTTTTCGCAATTCTGCTGCTCCAAACGCTTAACCTGAATGGCCTAGGGAGAAAATACACATACCGTTGTAATCGGGCGAGTTTCTACTTTCAGATGCAATAGGAATTTTTGGGTTAGGTCAATCCGTTCGCGAGATATGGGAGTTTGAAGCCAAGAAATGGTTGAGAAGGCAAAAAATTTTTCGCTATTCTGCTGCTCCAAACGCTTAACCAGAATGGCCCAGGGAAAAAATACACATACCGTTGTAATCGGGCGAGTCTCTACTTCCAGACACTACAGGAATTTTTGGGTTAGGTCAATCCGTTCGCGAGATATGGGAGTTTGAATCCAAGAAATGGTTGAGAAGGCAAAAAATTTTTCGCAATTCTGCTGCTCCAAACGCTTAACCAGAATGGCCTAGGGAAAAAATACACATACCGCTGTAATCGGGCGAGGTTCTACTTTCAGATGCAATAGGAATTTTTGGGTTCGGTCAATCCGTTCGCGAGATATGGGAGTTTGAAGCCAAGAAATGGTTGAGAAGGCAAAAAATTTTTCGCAATTCTGCTGCTCCAAACGCTTAACCAGAATGGCCTAGGGAAAAAATAAACATACCGTTGTAATCGGGCGAGTTTCTACTTTCAGATGCAACAGGAATTTTTGGGTTAGGTCAGTCCGTTCGCGAGATATGGGAGTTTGAAGCCAAGAAATGGTTGAGAAGGCAACAAATTTTTCGCAATTCTGCTGCTTCAAACGCTTAACCAGAATGGCCTAGGAAAAAAATACACATACCGTTGTAATCGGGCGAGTTTCTACTTTCAGATGCAATTGGAATTTTTGGGTAAGGTCAATCCGTTCGCGAGATATGGGAGTTTGAAGCCAAGAAATGGTTGAGAAGGCAAAAAATTTTTCGCAATTCTGCTGCTCCAAACGCTTAACCAGAATGGCCTAGGGAAAAAATACACATACCGTTGTAATCGGGCGAGTCTCTACTTCCAGACGCTACAGGAATTTTTGGGTTAGGTCAATCCGTTCGCGAGATATGGGAGTTTGAAGCCAAGAAATGGTTGAGAAGGCAAAAAATTTTTCGCAATTCTGCTGCTCCAAACGCTTAACCAGAATGGCCTAGGGGAAAAATACACATACCGTTGTAATCGGGCGAGTTTCTACTTTCAGATGCAATAGGAATTTTTGGGTTAGGTCAATCCGTTCGCGAGATATGGGAGTTTGAAGCCAAGAAATGGTTGAGAAGGCAAAAAATTTTTCGCATTTCTGCTGATCCAAACGCTTAACCAGAATGGTCTAGGGAAATAATACACATACCGTTGTAATCGGGCGAGTTTCTACTTTCAGATGCAATAGGAATTTTTGGGTTAGGTCAACCCGTTCGCGAGATATGGGAGTTTGAAGCCAAGAAATGATTGAGAAGGCAAAAAATTTTTCGCAATTCTGCTGCTCCAAACGCTTAAACAGAATGACCTAGGGAAAAAATACACATACCGCTGTAATCGGGCGAGGTTCTACTTTCAAATGCAATCGGAATTTTTGGGTTAGGTCAATCCGTTCACGAAATAGGGGAGTTTGAAGCCAAGAAATGGTTGAGAAGGCAAAAAATTTTTCGCAATTCTGCTGCTCCAAACGCTTAACCAGAATGGCCTAGGGAAAAAATACACATACCGTTGTAATCGGGCGAGTCTCTACTTCCAGACGCTACAGGAATTTTTGGGTTAGGTCAATCCGTTCACGAGATATGGGAGTTTGAAGCCAAGAAATGGTTGAGAAGGCAAAAAATTTTTCGCAATTCTGCTGCTCCAAACGCTTAACCAGAATGGCCTAGGGGAAAAATACACATACCGTTGTAATCGGGCGAGTTTCTACTTTCAGATGCAATAGGAATTTTTGGGTTAGGTCAATCCGTTCGCGAGGTATGGGAGTTTGAAGCCAAGAAATGGTTGAGAAGGCAAAAAATTTTTCGCATTTCTGCTGATCCAAACGCTTAACCAGAATGGTCTAGGGAAACAATACACATACCGTTGTAATCGGGCGAGTTTCTACTTTCAGATGCAATAGGAATTTTTGGGTTAGGTCAATCCGTTCGCGAGATATGGGAGTTTGAAGCCAAGAAATGGTTGAGAAGGCAAAAAATTTTTCGCAATTCTGCTGCTCCAAACGCTTAACCAGAATGGCCTAGGGAAAAAATACACATACCGCTGTAATCGGGCGAGGTTCTACTTTCAGATGCAATAGGAATTTTTGGGTTCGGTCAATCCGTTCGCGAGATATGGGAGTTTGAAGCCAAGAAATGGTTGAGAAGGCAAAAAATTTTTCGCAATTCTGCTGCTCCAAACGCTTAACCAGAATGGCCTAGGGAAAAAATAAACATACCGTTGTAATCGGGCGAGTTTCTACTTTCAGATGCAATAGGAATTTTTGGGTTAGGTCAGTCCGTTCGCGAGGTATGGGAGTTTGAAGCCAAGAAATGGTTGAGAAGGCAACAAATTTTTCGCAATTCTGCTGCTCCAAACGCTTAACCAGAATGGCCTAGGGAAAAAATACACATACCGTTGTAATCGGGCGAGTTTCTACTTTCAGACGCAACAGGTATTTTTGGGTTAGGTCAACCCGTTCGCGAGATATGGGAGTTTGAAGCCAAGAAATGGTTGAGAAGGCAAAAAATTTTTCGCAATTCTGCTGCTCCAAACGCTTAACCAGAATGGCCTAGGGGAAAAATACACATACCGTTGTAATCGGGCGAGTTTCTACTTTCAGATGCAATAGGAATTTTTGGGTTAGGTCAATCCGTTCGCGAGGTATGGGAGTTTGAAGCCAAGAAATGGTTGAGAAGGCAAAAAATTTTTCGCAATTCTGCTGCTCCAAACGCTTAACCAGAATGGCCTAGGGAAAAAATACACATACCGCTGTAATCGAGCGAGGTTCTATAATACTTTCGGATGCAATTGGAATTTTTGGGTTAGGTCAATCCGTTCGCGAGATATGGGAGTTTGAAGCCAAGAAATGGTTGAGAAGGCAAAAAATTTTTCGCAATTCTGCTGCTCCAAACGCTTAACCTGAATGGCCTAGGGAAAAAATACACATACCGTTGTAATCGGGCGAGTTTCTACTTTCAGATGCAATAGGAATTTTTGGGTTAGGTCAATCCGTTCGCGAGATATGGGAGTTTGAAGCCAAGAAATGGTTGAGAAGGCAAAAAATTTTTCGCTATTCTGCTGCTCCAAACGCTTAACCAGAATGGCCCAGGGAAAAAATACACATACCGTTGTAATCGGGCGAGTCTCTACTTCCAGACACTACAGGAATTTTTGGGTTAGGTCAATCCGTTCGCGAGATATGGGAGTTTGAAGCCAAGAAATGGTTGAGAAGGCAAAAAATTTTTCGCAATTCTGCTGCTCCAAACGCTTAACCAGAATGGCCTAGGGAAAAAATACACATACCGCTGTAATCGGGCGAGGTTCTACTTTCAGATGCAATAGGAATTTTTGGGTTCGGTCAATCCGTTCGCGAGATATGGGAGTTTGAAGCCAAGAAATGGTTGAGAAGGCAAAAAATTTTTCGCAATTCTGCTGCTCCAAACGCTTAACCAGAATGGCCTAGGGAAAAAATAAACATACCGTTGTAATCGGGCGAGTTTCTACTTTCAGATGCAACAGGAATTTTTGGGTTAGGTCAGTCCGTTCGCGAGATATGGGAGTTTGAAGCCAAGAAATGGTTGAGAAGGCAACAAATTTTTCGCAATTCTGCTGCTTCAAACGCTTAACCAGAATGGCCTAGGAAAAAAATACACATACCGTTGTAATCGGGCGAGTTTCTACTTTCAGATGCAATTGGAATTTTTGGGTAAGGTCAATCCGTTCGCGAGATATGGGAGTTTGAAGCCAAGAAATGGTTGAGAAGGCAAAAAATTTTTCGCAATTCTGCTGCTCCAAACGCTTAACCAGAATGGCCTAGGGGAAAAATACACATACCGTTGTAATCGGGCGAGTTTCTACATTCAGATGCAATAGGAATTTTTGGGTTAGGTCAATCCGTTCGCGAGGTATGGGAGTTTGAAGCCAAGAAATGGTTGAGAAGGCAAAAAATTTTTCGCATTTCTGCTGATCCAAACGCTTAACCAGAATGGTCTAGGGAAACAATACACATACCGTTGTAATCGGGCGAGTTTCTACTTTCAGATGCAATAGGAATTTTTGGGTTAGGTCAATCCGTTCGCGAGATATGGGAGTTTGAAGCCAAGAAATGGTTGAGAAGGCAAAAAATTTTTCGCAATTCTGCTGCTCCAAACGCTTAACCAGAATGGCCTAGGGAAAAAATACACATACCGCTGTAATCGGGCGAGGTTCTACTTTCAGATGCAATAGGAATTTTTGGGTTCGGTCAATCCGTTCGCGAGATATGGGAGTTTGAAGCCAAGAAATGGTTGAGAAGGCAAAAAATTTTTCGCAATTCTGCTGCTCCAAACGCTTAACCAGAATGGCCTAGGGAAAAAATAAACATACCGTTGTAATCGGGCGAGTTTCTACTTTCAGATGCAATAGGAATTTTTGGGTTAGGTCAGTCCGTTCGCGAGGTATGGGAGTTTGAAGCCAAGAAATGGTTGAGAAGGCAACAAATTTTTCGCAATTCTGCTGCTCCAAACGCTTAACCAGAATGGCCTAGGGAAAAAATACACATACCGTTGTAATCGGGCGAGTTTCTACTTTCAGACGCAACAGGTATTTTTGGGTTAGGTCAACCCGTTCGCGAGATATGGGAGTTTGAAGCCAAGAAATGGTTGAGAAGGCAAAAAATTTTTCGCAATTCTGCTGCTCCAAACGCTTAACCAGAATGGCCTAGGGAAAAAATAAACATACCGTTGTAATCGGGCGAGTTTCTACTTTCAGATGCAACAGGAATTTTTGGGTTAGGTCAGTCCGTTCGCGAGATATGGGAGTTTGAAGCCAAGAAATGGTTGAGAAGGCAACAAATTTTTCGCAATTCTGCTGCTTCAAACGCTTAACCAGAATGGCCTAGGAAAAAAATACACATACCGTTGTAATCGGGCGAGTTTCTACTTTCAGATGCAATTGGAATTTTTGGGTAAGGTCAATCCGTTCGCGAGATATGGGAGTTTGAAGCCAAGAAATGGTTGAGAAGGCAAAAAATTTTTCGCAATTCTGCTGCTCCAAACGCTTAACCAGAATGGCCTAGGGGAAAAATACACATACCGTTGTAATCGGGCGAGTTTCTACATTCAGATGCAATAGGAATTTTTGGGTTAGGTCAATCCGTTCGCGAGGTATGGGAGTTTGAAGCCAAGAAATGGTTGAGAAGGCAAAAAATTTTTCGCATTTCTGCTGATCCAAACGCTTAACCAGAATGGTCTAGGGAAACAATACACATACCGTTGTAATCGGGCGAGTTTCTACTTTCAGATGCAATAGGAATTTTTGGGTTAGGTCAATCCGTTCGCGAGATATGGGAGTTTGAAGCCAAGAAATGGTTGAGAAGGCAAAAAATTTTTCGCAATTCTGCTGCTCCAAACGCTTAACCAGAATGGCCTAGGGAAAAAATACACATACCGCTGTAATCGGGCGAGGTTCTACTTTCAGATGCAATAGGAATTTTTGGGTTCGGTCAATCCGTTCGCGAGATATGGGAGTTTGAAGCCAAGAAATGGTTGAGAAGGCAAAAAATTTTTCGCAATTCTGCTGCTCCAAACGCTTAACCAGAATGGCCTAGGGAAAAAATAAACATACCGTTGTAATCGGGCGAGTTTCTACTTTCAGATGCAATAGGAATTTTTGGGTTAGGTCAGTCCGTTCGCGAGGTATGGGAGTTTGAAGCCAAGAAATGGTTGAGAAGGCAACAAATTTTTCGCAATTCTGCTGCTCCAAACGCTTAACCAGAATGGCCTAGGGAAAAAATACACATACCGTTGTAATCGGGCGAGTTTCTACTTTCAGACGCAACAGGTATTTTTGGGTTAGGTCAACCCGTTCGCGAGATATGGGAGTTTGAAGCCAAGAAATGGTTGAGAAGGCAAAAAATTTTTCGCAATTCTGCTGCTCCAAACGCTTAACCAGAATGGCCTAGGGGAAAAATACACATACCGTTGTAATCGGGCGAGTTTCTACTTTCAGATGCAATAGGAATTTTTGGGTTAGGTCAATCCGTTCGCGAGGTATGGGAGTTTGAAGCCAAGAAATGGTTGAGAAGGCAAAAAATTTTTCGCAATTCTGCTGCTCCAAACGCTTAACCAGAATGGCCTAGGGAAAAAATACACATACCGCTGTAATCGAGCGAGGTTCTATAATACTTTCGGATGCAATTGGAATTTTTGGGTTAGGTCAATCCGTTCGCGAGATATGGGAGTTTGAAGCCAAGAAATGGTTGAGAAGGCAAAAAATTTTTCGCAATTCTGCTGCTCCAAACGCTTAACCTGAATGGCCTAGGGAAAAAATACACATACCGTTGTAATCGGGCGAGTTTCTACTTTCAGATGCAATAGGAATTTTTGGGTTAGGTCAATCCGTTCGCGAGATATGGGAGTTTGAAGCCAAGAAATGGTTGAGAAGGCAAAAAATTTTTCGCTATTCTGCTGCTCCAAACGCTTAACCAGAATGGCCCAGGGAAAAAATACACATACCGTTGTAATCGGGCGAGTCTCTACTTCCAGACACTACAGGAATTTTTGGGTTAGGTCAATCCGTTCGCGAGATATGGGAGTTTGAAGCCAAGAAATGGTTGAGAAGGCAAAAAATTTTTCGCAATTCTGCTGCTCCAAACGCTTAACCAGAATGGCCTAGGGAAAAAATACACATACCGCTGTAATCGGGCGAGGTTCTACTTTCAGATGCAATAGGAATTTTTGGGTTCGGTCAATCCGTTCGCGAGATATGGGAGTTTGAAGCCAAGAAATGGTTGAGAAGGCAAAAAATTTTTCGCAATTCTGCTGCTCCAAACGCTTAACCAGAATGGCCTAGGGAAAAAATAAACATACCGTTGTAATCGGGCGAGTTTCTACTTTCAGATGCAACAGGAATTTTTGGGTTAGGTCAGTCCGTTCGCGAGATATGGGAGTTTGAAGCCAAGAAATGGTTGAGAAGGCAACAAATTTTTCGCAATTCTGCTGCTTCAAACGCTTAACCAGAATGGCCTAGGAAAAAAATACACATACCGTTGTAATCGGGCGAGTTTCTACTTTCAGATGCAATTGGAATTTTTGGGTAAGGTCAATCCGTTCGCGAGATATGGGAGTTTGAAGCCAAGAAATGGTTGAGAAGGCAAAAAATTTTTCGCAATTCTGCTGCTCCAAACGCTTAACCAGAATGGCCTAGGGAAAAAATACACATACCGTTGTAATCGGGCGAGTCTCTACTTCCAGACGCTACAGGAATTTTTGGGTTAGGTCAATCCGTTCGCGAGATATGGGAGTTTGAAGCCAAGAAATGGTTGAGAAGGCAAAAAATTTTTCGCAATTCTGCTGCTCCAAACGCTTAACCAGAATGGCCTAGGGGAAAAATACACATACCGTTGTAATCGGGCGAGTTTCTACTTTCAGATGCAATAGGAATTTTTGGGTTAGGTCAATCCGTTCGCGAGATATGGTAGTTTGAAGCCAAGAAATGGTTGAGAAGGCAAAAAATTTTTCGCATTTCTGCTGATCCAAACGCTTAACCAGAATGGTCTAGGGAAATAATACACATACCGTTGTAATCGGGCGAGTTTCTACTTTCAGGTGCAATAGGAATTTTTGGGTTAGGTCAACCCGTTCGCGAGATATGGGAGTTTGAAGCCAAGAAATGATTGAGAAGGCAAAAAATTTTTCGCAATTCTGCTGCTCCAAACGCTTAAACAGAATGACCTAGGGAAAAAATACACATACCGCTGTAATCGGGCGAGGTTCTACTTTCAAATGCAATCGGAATTTTTGGGTTAGGTCAATCCGTTCGCGAGATATGGGAGTTTGAAGCCAAGAAATGGTTGAGAAGGCAAAAAATTTTTCGCAATTCTGCTGCTCCAAACGCTTAACCAGAATGGCCTAGGGAAAAAATACACATACCGTTGTAATCGGGCGAGTCTCTACTTCCAGACGCTACAGGAATTTTTGGGTTAGGTCAATCCGTTCACGAGATATGGGAGTTTGAAGCCAAGAAATGGTTGAGAAGGCAAAAAATTGTTCGTAATTCTGCTGCTCCAAACGCTTAACCAGAATGGCCTAGGGGAAAAATACACATACCGTTGTAATCGGGCGAGTTTCTACTTTCAGATGCAATAGGAATTTTTGGGTTAGGTCAATCCGTTCGCGAGGTATGGGAGTTTGAAGCCAAGAAATGGTTGAGAAGGCAAAAAATTTTTCGCATTTCTGCTGATCCAAACGCTTAACCAGAATGGTCTAGGGAAACAATACACATACCGTTGTAATCGGGCGAGTTTCTACTTTCAGATGCAATAGGAATTTTTGGGTTAGGTCAATCCGTTCGCGAGATATGGGAGTTTGAAGCCAAGAAATGGTTGAGAAGGCAAAAAATTTTTCGCAATTCTGCTGCTCCAAACGCTTAACCAGAATGGCCTAGGGAAAAAATACACATACCGCTGTAATCGGGCGAGGTTCTACTTTCAGATGCAATAGGAATTTTTGGGTTCGGTCAATCCGTTCGCGAGATATGGGAGTTTGAAGCCAAGAAATGGTTGAGAAGGCAAAAAATTTTTCGCAATTCTGCTGCCCCAAACGCTTAACCAGAATGGCCTAGGGAAAAAATAAACATACCGTTGTAATCGGGCGAGTTTCTACTTTCAGATGCAATAGGAATTTTTGGGTTAGGTCAGTCCGTTCGCGAGGTATGGGAGTTTGAAGCCAAGAAATGGTTGAGAAGGCAACAAATTTTTCGCAATTCTGCTGCTCCAAACGCTTAACCAGAATGGCCTAGGGAAAAAATACACATACCGTTGTAATCGGGCGAGTTTCTACTTTCAGATGCAATTGGAATTTTTGGGTTAGGTCAATCCGTTCGCGAGATATGGGAGTTTGAAGCCAAGAAATGATTGAGAAGGCAAAAAATTTTTCGCAATTCTGCTGCTCCAAACGCTTAACCAGAATGGCCTAGGGAAAAAATACACATACCGTTGTAATCGGGCGAGTCTCTACTTCCGGACGCTACAGGAATTTTTGGGTTAGGTCAATCCGTTCGCGAGATATGGGAGTTTGAATCCAAGAAATGGTTGAGAAGGCAAAAAATTTTTCGCAATTCTGCTGCTCCAAACGCTCAACCAGAATGGCCTAGGGAAAAAATACACATACCGCTGTAATCGGGCGAGGTTCTACTTTCAGATGCAATAGGAATTTTTGGGTTAGGTCAATCCGTTCGCGAGATATGGGAGTTTGAAGGCAAGAAATGGTTGAGAAGGCAAAAAATTTTTCGCATTTCTGCTGATCCAAACGCTTAACCAGAATGGTCTAGGCAAATAATACACATACCGTTGTAATCGGGCGAGTTTCTACTTTCAGATGCAATAGGAATTTTTGGGTTAGGTCAATCCGTTCGCGAGATATGGGAGTTTGAAGCCAAGAAATGGTTGAGAAGGCAAAAAATTTTTCGCATTTCTGCTGATCCAAACGCTTAACCAGAATGGTCTAGGCAAATAATACACATACCGTTGTAATCGGGCGAGTTTCTACTTTCAGATGCAATAAGAATTTTTGGGTTAGGTCAACCCGTTCGCGAGATATGGGAGTTTGAAGCCAAGAAATGATTGAGAAGGCAAAAAATTTTTCGCAATTCTGCTGCTCCAAACGCTTAAACAGAATGACCTAGGGAAAAAATACACATACCGCTGTAATCGGGCGAGGTTCTACTTTCAAATGCAATTGGAATTTTTGGGTTATGTCAATCCGTTCGCGAGATATGGGAGTTTGAAGCCAAGAAATGGTTGAGAAGGCAAAAAATTTTTCGCAATTCTGCTGCTCCAAACGCTTAACCAGAATGGCCTAGGGAAAAAATACACATACCGTTGTAATCGGGCGAGTTTCTACTTTCAGATGCAATAGGAATTTTTGGGTTAGGTCAATCCGTTCGCGAGATATGGGAGTTTGAAGCCAAGAAATGGTTGAGAAGGCAAAAAATTTTTCGCAATTCTGCTGCTCCAAACGCTTAACCAGAATGGCCTAGGGAAAAAATACACATACCGTTGTAATCGGGCGAGTCTCTACTTCCAGACGCTACAGGAATTTTTGGGTTAGGTCAATCCGTTCGCGAGATATGGGAGTTTGAAGCCAAGAAATGGTTGAGAAGGCAAAAAATTTTTCGCAATTCTGCTGCTCCAAACGCTTAACCAGAATGGCCTAGGGGAAAAATACACATACCGTTGTAATCGGGCGAGTTTCTACTTTCAGATGCAATAGGAATTTTTGGGTTAGGTCAATCCGTTCGCGAGATATGGGAGTTTGAAGCCAAGAAATGGTTGAGAAGGCAAAAAATTTTTCGCAATTCTGCTGCTCCAAACGCTTAACCAGAATGGCCTAGGGAAACAATACACATACCGTTGTAATCGGGCGAGTTTCTACTTTCAGATGCAATAGGAATTTTTGGGTTAGGTCAATCCGTTCGCGAGATATGGGAGTTTGAAGCCAAGAAATGGTTGAGGAGGCAAAAAATTTTTCGCACTTCTGCTGATCCAAACGCTTAACCAGAATGGTCTAGGGAAACAATACACATACCGTTGTAATCGTGCGAGTTTCTACTTTCAGATGCAATAGGAATTTTTGGGTTAGGTCAACCCGTTCGCGAGATATGGGAGTTTGAAGCCAAGAAATGATTGAGAAGGCAAAAAATTTTTCGCAATTCTGCTGCTCCAAACGCTTAACCAGAATGGCCTAGGGAAAAAATACACATACCGTTGTAATCGGGCGAGTTTCTACTTTCAGATGCAATAGGAATTTTTGGGTTAGGTCAATCCGTTCGCGAGATATGGGAGTTTGAAGCCAAGAAATGGTTGAGAAGGCAAAAAATTTTTCGCAATTCTGCTGCTCCAAACGCTTAACCAGAATGGCCTAGGGAAAAAATAAACATACCGTTGTAATCTGGCGAGTTTCTACTTTCAGATGCAATAGGCATTTTTGGGTTAGGTCAATCCGTTCGCGACATATGGGAGTTTGAAGCCAAGAAATGGTTGAGAAGGCAAAAAATTTTTCGCATTTCTGCTGATCCAAACGCTTAACCAGAATGGTCTAGGGAAATAATACACATACCGTTGTAATCGGGCGAGTCTCTACTTCCAGACGCTACAGGAATTTTTGGGTTAGGTCAATCCGTTCGCGAGATATGGGAGTTTGAAGCCAAGAAATGGTTGAGAAGGCAAAAAATTTTTCGCAATTCTGCTGCTCCAAACGCTTAACCAGAATGGCCTAGGGAAAAAATACACATACCGTTGTAATCGGGAGAGTTTCTACTTTCAGATGCAATAGGAATTTTTGGGTTAGGTCAATCCGTTCGCGAGATATGGGAGTTTGAAGGCAAGAAATGGTTGAGAAGGCAAAAAATTTTTCGCTATTCTGCTGCTCCAAACGCTTAACCAGAATGGCCTAGGGAAAAAATACACATACCGCTGTAATCGGGCGAGGTTCTACTTTCAGATGCAATTGGAATTTTTGGGTTAGGTCAATCCTTTCGCGAGATATGGGAGTTTGAATCCAAGAAATGGTTGAGAAGGCAAAAAATTTTTCGTAATTCTGCTGCTCCAAACGCTTAACCAGAATGGCCTAGGGAAAAAATACACACACCGTTGTAATCGGGCGAGTTTCTACTTCCAGACGCTACAGGAATTTTTGGGTTAGGTCAATCCGTTCGCGAGATATGTGAGTTTGAAGCCAAGAAATGGTTGAGAAGGCAAAAAATTTTTCGCAATTCTGCTGCTCCACACGCTTAACCAGAATGGCCTAGGGAGAAAATACACATACCGTTGTAATCGGGCGAGGTTCTACTTTCAGATGCAATTGGAATTTTTGGGTTAGGTCAATCCGTTCGCGAGATATGGGAGTTTGAAGCCAAGAAATGGTTGAGAAGGCAAAAAATTTTTCGCAATTCTGCTGCTCCAAACGCTTAACCAGAATGGCCTAGGGAAAAAATACACATACCGTTGTAATCGGGCGAGTTTCTACTTTCAGATGCAATAGGAATTTTTGGGTTAGGTCAATCCGTTCGCGAGATATGGGAGTTTGAAGCCAAGAAATGGTTGAGAAAGCAAAAAATTTTTCGCAATTCTGCTGCTCCAAACGCTTAACCAGAATGGCCTAGGGAAAAAATACACATACCGTTGTAATCGGGCGAGTCTCTACTTCCAGACGCTACAGGAATTTTTGGGTTAGCTCAATCCGTTCGCGAGATATGGGAGTTTGAAGCCAAGAAATGGTTGAGAAGGCAAAAAATTTTTCGCAATTCTGCTGCTCCAAACGCTTAACCAGAATGGCCTAGGGAAAAAATACACATACCGTTGTAATCGGGCGAGTCTCTACTTCCAGACGCTACAGGAATTTTTGGGTTAGGTCAATCCGTTCGCGAGATATGGGAGTTTGAAGCCAAGAAATGGTTGAGAAGGCAAAAAATTTTTCGCAATTCTGCTGCTCCAAACGCTTAACCAGAATGGCCTAGGGGAAAAATACACATACCGTTGTAATCGGGCGAGTTTCTACTTTCAGATGCAATAGGAATTTTTGGGTTAGGTCAATCCGTTCGCGAGATATGGTAGTTTGAAGCCAAGAAATGGTTGAGAAGGCAAAAAATTTTTCGCATTTCTGCTGATCCAAACGCTTAACCAGAATGGTCTAGGGAAATAATACACATACCGTTGTAATCGGGCGAGTTTCTACTTTCAGATGCAATAGGAATTTTTGGGTTAGGTCAACCCGTTCGCGAGATATGGGAGTTTGAAGCCAAGAAATGATTGAGAAGGCAAAAAATTTTTCGCAATTCTGCTGCTCCAAACGCTTAAACAGAATGACCTAGGGAAAAAATACACATACCGCTGTAATCGGGCGAGGTTCTACTTTCAAATGCAATCGGAATTTTTGGGTTAGGTCAATCCGTTCGCGAGATATGGGAGTTTGAAGCCAAGAAATGGTTGAGAAGGCAAAAAATTTTTCGCAATTCTGCTGCTCCAAACGCTTAACCAGAATGGCCTAGGGAAAAAATACACATACCGTTGTAATCGGGCGAGTCTCTACTTCCAGACGCTACAGGAATTTTTGGGTTAAGTCAATCCGTTCACGAGATATGGGAGTTTGAAGCCAAGAAATGGTTGAGAAGGCAAAAAATTTTTCGCAATTCTGCTGCTCCAAACGCTTAACCAGAATGGCCTAGGGAAAAAATACACATACCGTTGTAATCGGGAGAGTTTCTACTTTCAGATGCAATAGGAATTTTTGGGTTAGGTCAACCCGTTCGCGAGATATGGGAGTTTGAAGCCAAGAAATGATTGAGAAGGCAAAAAATTTTTCGCAATTCTGCTGCTCCAAACGCTTAACCAGAATGGCCTAGGGAAAAAATACACATACCGTTGTAATCGGGCGAGTTTCTACTTTCAGATGCAATAGGAATTTTTGGGTTAGGTCAATCCGTTCGCGAGATATGGGAGTTTGAAGCCAAGAAATGGTTGAGAAGGCAAAAAATTTTTCGCAATTCTGCTGCTCCAAACGCTTAACCAGAATGGCCTAGGGAAAAAATAAACATACCGTTGTAATCTGGCGAGTTTCTACTTTCAGATGCAATAGGCATTTTTGGGTTAGGTCAATCCGTTCGCGACATATGGGAGTTTGAAGCCAAGAAATGGTTGAGAAGGCAAAAAATTTTTCGCATTTCTGCTGATCCAAACGCTTAACCAGAATGGTCTAGGGAAATAATACACATACCGTTGTAATCGGGCGAGTCTCTACTTCCAGACGCTACAGGAATTTTTGGGTTAGGTCAATCCGTTCGCGAGATATGGGAGTTTGAAGCCAAGAAATGGTTGAGAAGGCAAAAAATTTTTCGCAATTCTGCTGCTCCAAACGCTTAACCAGAATGGCCTAGGGAAAAAATACACATACCGTTGTAATCGGGAGAGTTTCTACTTTCAGATGCAATAGGAATTTTTGGGTTAGGTCAATCCGTTCGCGAGATATGGGAGTTTGAAGGCAAGAAATGGTTGAGAAGGCAAAAAATTTTTCGCTATTCTGCTGCTCCAAACGCTTAACCAGAATGGCCTAGGGAAAAAATACACATACCGCTGTAATCGGGCGAGGTTCTACTTTCAGATGCAATTGGAATTTTTGGGTTAGGTCAATCCTTTCGCGAGATATGGGAGTTTGAATCCAAGAAATGGTTGAGAAGGCAAAAAATTTTTCGTAATTCTGCTGCTCCAAACGCTTAACCAGAATGGCCTAGGGAAAAAATACACACACCGTTGTAATCGGGCGAGTTTCTACTTCCAGACGCTACAGGAATTTTTGGGTTAGGTCAATCCGTTCGCGAGATATGTGAGTTTGAAGCCAAGAAATGGTTGAGAAGGCAAAAAATTTTTCGCAATTCTGCTGCTCCACACGCTTAACCAGAATGGCCTAGGGAGAAAATACACATACCGTTGTAATCGGGCGAGGTTCTACTTTCAGATGCAATTGGAATTTTTGGGTTAGGTCAATCCGTTCGCGAGATATGGGAGTTTGAAGCCAAGAAATGGTTGAGAAGGCAAAAAATTTTTCGCAATTCTGCTGCTCCAAACGCTTAACCAGAATGGCCTAGGGAAAAAATACACATACCGTTGTAATCGGGCGAGTTTCTACTTTCAGATGCAATAGGAATTTTTGGGTTAGGTCAATCCGTTCGCGAGATATGGGAGTTTGAAGCCAAGAAATGGTTGAGAAAGCAAAAAATTTTTCGCAATTCTGCTGCTCCAAACGCTTAACCAGAATGGCCTAGGGAAAAAATACACATACCGTTGTAATCGGGCGAGTCTCTACTTCCAGACGCTACAGGAATTTTTGGGTTAGCTCAATCCGTTCGCGAGATATGGGAGTTTGAAGCCAAGAAATGGTTGAGAAGGCAAAAAATTTTTCGCAATTCTGCTGCTCCAAACGCTTAACCAGAATGGCCTAGGGAAAAAATACACATACCGTTGTAATCGGGCGAGTCTCTACTTCCAGACGCTACAGGAATTTTTGGGTTAGGTCAATCCGTTCGCGAGATATGGGAGTTTGAAGCCAAGAAATGGTTGAGAAGGCAAAAAATTTTTCGCAATTCTGCTGCTCCAAACGCTTAACCAGAATGGCCTAGGGGAAAAATACACATACCGTTGTAATCGGGCGAGTTTCTACTTTCAGATGCAATAGGAATTTTTGGGTTAGGTCAATCCGTTCGCGAGATATGGTAGTTTGAAGCCAAGAAATGGTTGAGAAGGCAAAAAATTTTTCGCATTTCTGCTGATCCAAACGCTTAACCAGAATGGTCTAGGGAAATAATACACATACCGTTGTAATCGGGCGAGTTTCTACTTTCAGATGCAATAGGAATTTTTGGGTTAGGTCAACCCGTTCGCGAGATATGGGAGTTTGAAGCCAAGAAATGATTGAGAAGGCAAAAAATTTTTCGCAATTCTGCTGCTCCAAACGCTTAAACAGAATGACCTAGGGAAAAAATACACATACCGCTGTAATCGGGCGAGGTTCTACTTTCAAATGCAATCGGAATTTTTGGGTTAGGTCAATCCGTTCGCGAGATATGGGAGTTTGAAGCCAAGAAATGGTTGAGAAGGCAAAAAATTTTTCGCAATTCTGCTGCTCCAAACGCTTAACCAGAATGGCCTAGGGAAAAAATACACATACCGTTGTAATCGGGCGAGTCTCTACTTCCAGACGCTACAGGAATTTTTGGGTTAAGTCAATCCGTTCACGAGATATGGGAGTTTGAAGCCAAGAAATGGTTGAGAAGGCAAAAAATTGTTCGTAATTCTGCTGCTCCAAACGCTTAACCAGAATGGCCTAGGGGAAAAATACACATACCGTTGTAATCGGGCGAGTTTCTACTTTCAGATGCAATAGGAATTTTTGGGTTAGGTCAATCCGTTCGCGAGGTATGGGAGTTTGAAGCCAAGAAATGGTTGAGAAGGCAAAAAATTTTTCGCATTTCTGCTGATCCAAACGCTTAACCAGAATGGTCTAGGGAAACAATACACATACCGTTGTAATCGGGCGAGTTTCTACTTTCAGATGCAATAGGAATTTTTGGGTTAGGTCAATCCGTTCGCGAGATATGGGAGTTTGAAGCCAAGAAATGGTTGAGAAGGCAAAAAATTTTTCGCAATTCTGCTGCTCCAAACGCTTAACCAGAATGGCCTAGGGAAAAAATACACATACCGCTGTAATCGGGCGAGGTTCTACTTTCAGATGCAATAGGAATTTTTGGGTTCGGTCAATCCGTTCGCGAGATATGGGAGTTTGAAGCCAAGAAATGGTTGAGAAGGCAAAAAATTTTTCGCAATTCTGCTGCCCCAAACGCTTAACCAGAATGGCCTAGGGAAAAAATAAACATACCGTTGTAATCGGGCGAGTTTCTACTTTCAGATGCAATAGGAATTTTTGGGTTAGGTCAATCCGTTCGCGAGATATGGGAGTTTGAAGCCAAGAAATGGTTGAGAAGGCAAAAAATTTTTCGCAATTCTGCTGCTCCAAACGCTTAACCAGAATGGCCTAGGGAAAAAATACACATACCGTTGTAATCGGGAGAGTTTCTACTTTCAGATGCAATAGGAATTTTTGGGTTAGGTCAATCCGTTCGCGAGATATGGGAGTTTGAAGGCAAGAAATGGTTGAGAAGGCAAAAAATTTTTCGCTATTCTGCTGCTCCAAACGCTTAACCAGAATGGCCTAGGGAAAAAATACACATACCGCTGTAATCGGGCGAGGTTCTACTTTCAGATGCAATTGGAATTTTTGGGTTAGGTCAATCCTTTCGCGAGATATGGGAGTTTGAATCCAAGAAATGGTTGAGAAGGCAAAAAATTTTTCGTAATTCTGCTGCTCCAAACGCTTAACCAGAATGGCCTAGGGAAAAAATACACACACCGTTGTAATCGGGCGAGTTTCTACTTCCAGACGCTACAGGAATTTTTGGGTTAGGTCAATCCGTTCGCGAGATATGTGAGTTTGAAGCCAAGAAATGGTTGAGAAGGCAAAAAATTTTTCGCAATTCTGCTGCTCCACACGCTTAACCAGAATGGCCTAGGGAGAAAATACACATACCGTTGTAATCGGGCGAGGTTCTACTTTCAGATGCAATTGGAATTTTTGGGTTAGGTCAATCCGTTCGCGAGATATGGGAGTTTGAAGCCAAGAAATGGTTGAGAAGGCAAAAAATTTTTCGCAATTCTGCTGCTCCAAACGCTTAACCAGAATGGCCTAGGGAAAAAATACACATACCGTTGTAATCGGGCGAGTTTCTACTTTCAGATGCAATAGGAATTTTTGGGTTAGGTCAATCCGTTCGCGAGATATGGGAGTTTGAAGCCAAGAAATGGTTGAGAAAGCAAAAAATTTTTCGCAATTCTGCTGCTCCAAACGCTTAACCAGAATGGCCTAGGGAAAAAATACACATACCGTTGTAATCGGGCGAGTCTCTACTTCCAGACGCTACAGGAATTTTTGGGTTAGCTCAATCCGTTCGCGAGATATGGGAGTTTGAAGCCAAGAAATGGTTGAGAAGGCAAAAAATTTTTCGCAATTCTGCTGCTCCAAACGCTTAACCAGAATGGCCTAGGGAAAAAATACACATACCGTTGTAATCGGGCGAGTCTCTACTTCCAGACGCTACAGGAATTTTTGGGTTAGGTCAATCCGTTCGCGAGATATGGGAGTTTGAAGCCAAGAAATGGTTGAGAAGGCAAAAAATTTTTCGCAATTCTGCTGCTCCAAACGCTTAACCAGAATGGCCTAGGGGAAAAATACACATACCGTTGTAATCGGGCGAGTTTCTACTTTCAGATGCAATAGGAATTTTTGGGTTAGGTCAATCCGTTCGCGAGATATGGTAGTTTGAAGCCAAGAAATGGTTGAGAAGGCAAAAAATTTTTCGCATTTCTGCTGATCCAAACGCTTAACCAGAATGGTCTAGGGAAATAATACACATACCGTTGTAATCGGGCGAGTTTCTACTTTCAGATGCAATAGGAATTTTTGGGTTAGGTCAACCCGTTCGCGAGATATGGGAGTTTGAAGCCAAGAAATGATTGAGAAGGCAAAAAATTTTTCGCAATTCTGCTGCTCCAAACGCTTAAACAGAATGACCTAGGGAAAAAATACACATACCGCTGTAATCGGGCGAGGTTCTACTTTCAAATGCAATCGGAATTTTTGGGTTAGGTCAATCCGTTCGCGAGATATGGGAGTTTGAAGCCAAGAAATGGTTGAGAAGGCAAAAAATTTTTCGCAATTCTGCTGCTCCAAACGCTTAACCAGAATGGCCTAGGGAAAAAATACACATACCGTTGTAATCGGGCGAGTCTCTACTTCCAGACGCTACAGGAATTTTTGGGTTAAGTCAATCCGTTCACGAGATATGGGAGTTTGAAGCCAAGAAATGGTTGAGAAGGCAAAAAATTGTTCGTAATTCTGCTGCTCCAAACGCTTAACCAGAATGGCCTAGGGGAAAAATACACATACCGTTGTAATCGGGCGAGTTTCTACTTTCAGATGCAATAGGAATTTTTGGGTTAGGTCAATCCGTTCGCGAGGTATGGGAGTTTGAAGCCAAGAAATGGTTGAGAAGGCAAAAAATTTTTCGCATTTCTGCTGATCCAAACGCTTAACCAGAATGGTCTAGGGAAACAATACACATACCGTTGTAATCGGGCGAGTTTCTACTTTCAGATGCAATAGGAATTTTTGGGTTAGGTCAATCCGTTCGCGAGATATGGGAGTTTGAAGCCAAGAAATGGTTGAGAAGGCAAAAAATTTTTCGCAATTCTGCTGCTCCAAACGCTTAACCAGAATGGCCTAGGGAAAAAATACACATACCGCTGTAATCGGGCGAGGTTCTACTTTCAGATGCAATAGGAATTTTTGGGTTCGGTCAATCCGTTCGCGAGATATGGGAGTTTGAAGCCAAGAAATGGTTGAGAAGGCAAAAAATTTTTCGCAATTCTGCTGCCCCAAACGCTTAACCAGAATGGCCTAGGGAAAAAATAAACATACCGTTGTAATCGGGCGAGTTTCTACTTTCAGATGCAATAGGAATTTTTGGGTTAGGTCAGTCCGTTCGCGAGGTATGGGAGTTTGAAGCCAAGAAATGGTTGAGAAGGCAACAAATTTTTCGCAATTCTGCTGCTCCAAACGCTTAACCAGAATGGCCTAGGGAAAAAATACACATACCGTTGTAATCGGGCGAGTTTCTACTTTCAGATGCAATTGGAATTTTTGGGTTAGGTCAATCCGTTCGCGAGATATGGGAGTTTGAAGCCAAGAAATGATTGAGAAGGCAAAAAATTTTTCGCAATTCTGCTGCTCCAAACGCTTAACCAGAATGGCCTAGGGAAAAAATACACATACCGTTGTAATCGGGCGAGTCTCTACTTCCGGACGCTACAGGAATTTTTGGGTTAGGTCAATCCGTTCGCGAGATATGGGAGTTTGAATCCAAGAAATGGTTGAGAAGGCAAAAAATTTTTCGCAATTCTGCTGCTCCAAACGCTCAACCAGAATGGCCTAGGGAAAAAATACACATACCGCTGTAATCGGGCGAGGTTCTACTTTCAGATGCAATTGGAATTTTTGGGTTAGGTCAATCCGTTCGCGAGATATGGGAGTTTGAAGCCAAGAAATGGATGAGAAGGCAAAAAATTTTTCGCAATTCTGCTGCTCCAAACGCTTAACCAGAATGGCCTAGGGAAAAAATACACATACCGTTGTAATCGGGCGAGTTTCTACTTTCAGATGCAATAGGAATTTTTGGGTTATGTCAATCCGTTCGCGAGATATGGGAGTTTGAAGCCAAGAAATGGTTGAGAAGGCAAAAAATTTTTCGCAATTCTGCTGCTCCAAACGCTTAACCAGAATGGCCTAGGGAAAAAATACACATACCGTTGTAATCGGGCGAGTCTCTACTTCCAGACGCTACAGGAATTTTTGGGTTAGGTCAATCCGTTCGCGAGATATGGGAGTTTGAAGCCAAGAAATGGTTGAGAAGGCAAAAAATTTTTCGCAATTCTGCTGCTCCAAACGCTTAACCAGAATGGCCTAGGGGAAAAATACACATACCGTTGTAATCGGGCGAGTTTCTACTTTCAGATGCAATAGGAATTTTTGGGTTAGGTCAATCCGTTCGCGAGATATGGGAGTTTGAAGCCAAGAAATGGTTGAGAAGGCAAAAAATTTTTCGCATTTCTGCTGATCCAAACGCTTAACCAGAATGGTCTAGGCAAATAATACACATACCGTTGTAATCGGGCGAGTTTCTACTTTCAGATGCAATAAGAATTTTTGGGTTAGGTCAACCCGTTCGCGAGATATGGGAGTTTGAAGCCAAGAAATGATTGAGAAGGCAAAAAATTTTTCGCAATTCTGCTGCTCCAAACGCTTAAACAGAATGACCTAGGGAAAAAATACACATACCGCTGTAATCGGGCGAGGTTCTACTTTCAAATGCAATTGGAATTTTTGGGTTATGTCAATCCGTTCGCGAGATATGGGAGTTTGAAGCCAAGAAATGGTTGAGAAGGCAAAAAATTTTTCGCAATTCTGCTGCTCCAAACGCTTAACCAGAATGGCCTAGGGAAAAAATACACATACCGTTGTAATCGGGCGAGTTTCTACTTTCAGATGCAATAGGAATTTTTGGGTTAGGTCAATCCGTTCGCGAGATATGGGAGTTTGAAGCCAAGAAATGGTTGAGAAGGCAAAAAATTTTTCGCAATTCTGCTGCTCCAAACGCTTAACCAGAATGGCCTAGGGAAAAAATACACATACCGTTGTAATCGGGCGAGTCTCTACTTCCAGACGCTACAGGAATTTTTGGGTTAGGTCAATCCGTTCGCGAGATATGGGAGTTTGAAGCCAAGAAATGGTTGAGAAGGCAAAAAATTTTTCGCAATTCTGCTGCTCCAAACGCTTAACCAGAATTGCCTAGGGGAAAAATACACATACCGTTGTAATCGGGCGAGTTTCTACTTTCAGATGCAATAGGAATTTTTGGGTTAGGTCAATCCGTTCGCGAGATATGGGAGTTTGAAGCCAAGAAATGGTTGAGAAGGCAAAAAATTTTTCGCAATTCTGCTGCTCCAAACGCTTAACCAGAATGGCCTAGGGAAACAATACACATACCGTTGTAATCGGGCGAGTTTCTACTTTCAGATGCAATAGGAATTTTTGGGTTAGGTCAATCCGTTCGCGAGATATGGGAGTTTGAAGCCAAGAAATGGTTGAGGAGGCAAAAAATTTTTCGCACTTCTGCTGATCCAAACGCTTAACCAGAATGGTCTAGGGAAACAATACACATACCGTTGTAATCGTGCGAGTTTCTACTTTCAGATGCAATAGGAATTTTTGGGTTAGGTCAACCCGTTCGCGAGATATGGGAGTTTGAAGCCAAGAAATGATTGAGAAGGCAAAAAATTTTTCGCAATTCTGCTGCTCCAAACGCTTAACCAGAATGGCCTAGGGAAAAAATACACATACCGTTGTAATCGGGCGAGTTTCTACTTTCAGATGCAATAGGAATTTTTGGGTTAGGTCAATCCGTTCGCGAGATATGGGAGTTTGAAGCCAAGAAATGGTTGAGAAGGCAAAAAATTTTTCGCAATTCTGCTGCTCCAAACGCTTAACCAGAATGGCCTAGGGAAAAAATAAACATACCGTTGTAATCTGGCGAGTTTCTACTTTCAGATGCAATAGGCATTTTTGGGTTAGGTCAATCCGTTCGCGACATATGGGAGTTTGAAGCCAAGAAATGGTTGAGAAGGCAAAAAATTTTTCGCATTTCTGCTGATCCAAACGCTTAACCAGAATGGTCTAGGGAAATAATACACATACCGTTGTAATCGGGCGAGTCTCTACTTCCAGACGCTACAGGAATTTTTGGGTTAGGTCAATCCGTTCGCGAGATATGGGAGTTTGAAGCCAAGAAATGGTTGAGAAGGCAAAAAATTTTTCGCAATTCTGCTGCTCCAAACGCTTAACCAGAATGGCCTAGGGAAAAAATACACATACCGTTGTAATCGGGAGAGTTTCTACTTTCAGATGCAATAGGAATTTTTGGGTTAGGTCAATCCGTTCGCGAGATATGGGAGTTTGAAGGCAAGAAATGGTTGAGAAGGCAAAAAATTTTTCGCTATTCTGCTGCTCCAAACGCTTAACCAGAATGGCCTAGGGAAAAAATACACATACCGCTGTAATCGGGCGAGGTTCTACTTTCAGATGCAATTGGAATTTTTGGGTTAGGTCAATCCTTTCGCGAGATATGGGAGTTTGAATCCAAGAAATGGTTGAGAAGGCAAAAAATTTTTCGTAATTCTGCTGCTCCAAACGCTTAACCAGAATGGCCTAGGGAAAAAATACACACACCGTTGTAATCGGGCGAGTTTCTACTTCCAGACGCTACAGGAATTTTTGGGTTAGGTCAATCCGTTCGCGAGATATGTGAGTTTGAAGCCAAGAAATGGTTGAGAAGGCAAAAAATTTTTCGCAATTCTGCTGCTCCACACGCTTAACCAGAATGGCCTAGGGAGAAAATACACATACCGTTGTAATCGGGCGAGGTTCTACTTTCAGATGCAATTGGAATTTTTGGGTTAGGTCAATCCGTTCGCGAGATATGGGAGTTTGAAGCCAAGAAATGGTTGAGAAGGCAAAAAATTTTTCGCAATTCTGCTGCTCCAAACGCTTAACCAGAATGGCCTAGGGAAAAAATACACATACCGTTGTAATCGGGCGAGTTTCTACTTCCAGACGCTACAGGAATTTTTGGGTTAGGTCAATCCGTTCGCGAGATATGTGAGTTTGAAGCCAAGAAATGGTTGAGAAGGCAAAAAATTTTTCGCAATTCTGCTGCTCCACACGCTTACCCAGAATGGCCTAGGGAGAAAATACACATACCGCTGTAATCGGGCGAGGTTCTACTTTCAGATGCAATTGGAATTTTTGGGTTAGGTCAATCCGTTCGCGAGATATGGGAGTTTGAAGCCAAGAAATGGTTGAGAAGGCAAAAAATTTTTCGCAATTCTGCTGCTCCAAACGCTTAACCAGAATGGCCTAGGGAAAAAATACACATACCGTTGTAATCGGGCGAGTTTCTACTTTCAGATGCAATAGGAATTTTTGGGTTAGGTCAATCCGTTCGCGAGATATGGGAGTTTGAAGCCAAGAAATGGTTGAGAACGCAAAAAATTTTTCGCAATTCTGCTGCTCCAAACGCTTAACCAGAATGGCCTAGGGAAAAAATACACATACCGTTGTAATCGGGCGAGTCTCTACTTCCAGACGCTACAGGAATTTTTGGGTTAGCTCAATCCGTTCGCGAGATATGGGAGTTTGAAGCCAAGAAATGGTTGAGAAGGCAAAAAATTTTTCGCACTTCTGCTGATCCAAACGCTTAACGAGAATGGTCTAGGGAAACAATAAACATACCGTTGAAATCGGGCGAGTTTCTACTTTCAGATGCAATTGGAATTTTTTGGTTAGGTCAATCCGTTCGCGAGATATGGGAGTTTGAAGCCAAGAAATGGTTGAGAAGGCAAAAAATTTTTCGCAATTCTGCTGCTCCAAACGCTTAACCAGAATGGCCTAGGGGAAAAATACACATACCGTTGTAATCGGGCGAGTTTCTACTTTCAGATGCAATAGGAATTTTTGGGTTAGGTCAATCCGTTCGCGAGATATGGGAGTTTGAAGCCAAGAAATGGTTGAGAAGGCAAAAAATTTTTCGCAATTCTGCTGCTCCAAACGCTTAACCAGAATGGCCTAGGGAAAAAATAAACATACCGTTGAAATCGGGCGAGTTTCTACTTTCAGATGCAATAGGAATTTTTGGGTTAGGTCAATCCGTTCGCGACATATGGGAGTTTGAAGCCAAGAAATGGTTGAGAAGGCAAAAAATTAATCGCATTTCTGCTGATCCAAACGCTTAACCAGAATGGTCTAGGGAAATAATACACATACCGTTGTAATCGGGCGAGTCTCTACTTCCAGACGCTACAGGAATTTTTGGGTTAGGTCAATCCGTTCGCGAGATATGGGAGTTTGAAGCCAAGAAATGGTTGAGAAGGCAAAAAATTTTTCGCAATTCTGCTGCTCCAAACGCTTAACCAGAATGGCCTAGGGAAAAAATACACATACCGCTGTAATCGGGCGAGGTTCTACTTTCAGATGCAATTGGAATTTTTGGGTTAGGTCAATCCTTTCGCGAGATATGGGAGTTTGAATCCAAGAAATGGTTGAGAAGGCAAAAAATTTTTCGCAATTCGGCTGATCCAAACGCTTAACCAGAATGGTCTAGGGAAATAATACACATACCGTTGTAATCGGGCGAGTCTCTACTTCCAGACGCTACAGGAATTTTTGGGTTAGGTCAATCCGTTCGCGAGATATGGGAGTTTGAAGCCAAGAAATGGTTGAGAAAGCAAAAAATTTTTCGCAATTCTGCTGCTCCAAACGCTTAACCAGAATGGCCTAGGGAAAAAATACACATACCGTTGTAATCGGGCGAGTCTCTACTTCCAGACGCTACAGGAATTTTTGGGTTAGCTCAATCCGTTCGCGAGATATGGGAGTTTGAAGCCAAGAAATGGTTGAGAAGGCAAAAAATTTTTCGCACTTCTGCTGATCCAAACGCTTAACGAGAATGGTCTAGGGAAACAATACACATACCGTTGTAATCGGGCGAGTTTCTACTTTCAGATGCAATAGGAATTTTTGGGTTAGGTCAACCCGTTCGCGAGATATGGGAGTTTGAAGCCAAGAAATGATTGAGAAGGCAAAAAATTTTTCGCAATTCTGCTGCTCCAAACGCTTAACCAGAATGGCCTAGGGAAAAAATACACATACCGTTGTAATCGGGCGAGTTTCTACTTTCAGATGCAATAGGAATTTTTGGGTTAGGTCAATCCGTTCGCGAGATATGGGAGTTTGAACCCAAGAAATGGTTGAGAAGGCAAAAAATTTTTCGCAATTCTGCTGCTCCAAACGCTTAACCAGAATGGCCTAGGGAAAAAATAAACATACCGTTGTAATCGGGCGAGTTTCTACTTTCAGATGCAATAGGAATTTTTGGGTTAGGTCAATCCGTTCGCGACATATGGGAGTTTGAAGCCAAGAAATGGTTGAGAAGGCAACAGTTTTTTCGCAATTCTGCTGCTCCAAACGCTTAACCAGAATGGCCTAGGGAAAAAATACACATACCGCTGTAATCGGGCGAGGTTCTACTTTCAGATGCAATTGGAATTTTTTGGTTAGGTCAATCCGTTCGCGAGATATGGGAGTTTGAAGCCAAGAAATGGTTGAGAAGGCAAAAAATTTTTCGCAATTCTGCTGCTCCAAACGCTTAACCAGAATGGCCTAGGGGAAAAATACACATACCGTTGTAATCGGGCGAGTTTCTACTTTCAGATGCAATAGGAATTTTTGGGTTAGGTCAATCCGTTCGCGAGATATGGGAGTTTGAAGCCAAGAAATGGTTGAGAAGGCAAAAAATTTTTCGCACTTCTGCTGATCCAAACGCTTAACCAGAATGGTCTAGGGAAACAATACACATACCGTTGTAATCGGGCGAGTTTCTACTTTCAGATGCAATAGGAATTTTTGGGTTAGGTCAACCCGTTCGCGAGATATGGGAGTTTGAAGCCAAGAAATGATTGAGAAGGCAAAAAATTTTTCGCAATTCTGCTGCTCCAAACGCTTAACCAGAATGGCCTAGGGAAAAAATACACATACCGTTGTAATCGGGCGAGTTTCTACTTTCAGATGCAATAGGAATTTTTGGGTTAGGTCAATCCGTTCGCGAGATATGGGAGTTTGAAGCCAAGAAATGGTTGAGAAGGCAAAAAATTTTTCGCAATTCTGCTGCTCCAAACGCTTAACCAGAATGGCCTAGGGAAAAAATAAACATACCGTTGAAATCGGGCGAGTTTCTACTTTCAGATGCAATAGGAATTTTTGGGTTAGGTCAATCCGTTCGCGACATATGGGAGTTTGAAGCCAAGAAATGGTTGAGAAGGCAAAAAATTTTTCGCAATTCTGCTGCTCCAAACGCTTAACCAGAATGGCCTAGGGAAAAAATACACATACCGTTGTAATCGGGAGAGTTTCTACTTTCAGATGCAATAGGAATTTTTGGGTTAGGTCAATCCGTTCGCGAGATATGGGAGTTTGAAGGCAAGAAATGGTTGAGAAGGCAAAAAATTTTTCGCTATTCTGCTGCTCCAAACGCTTAACCAGAATGGCCTACGGAAAAAATACACATACCGCTGTAATCGGGCGAGGTTCTACTTTCAGATGCAATTGGAATTTTTGGGTTAGGTCAATCCTTTCGCGAGATATGGGAGTTTGAATCCAAGAAATGGTTGAGAAGGCAAAAAATTTTTCGCAATTCTGCTGCTCCAAACGCTTAACCAGAATGGCCTAGGGAAAAAATGCACATACCGTTGTAATCGGGCGAGTTTCTACTTCCAGACGCTACAGGAATTTTTGGGTTAGGTCAATCCGTTCGCGAGATATGTGAGTTTGAAGCCAAGAAATTGTTGAGAAGGCAAAAAATTTTTCGCAATTCTGCTGCTCCACACGCTTAACCAGAATGGCGTAGGGAGAAAATACACATACCGCTGTAATCGGGCGAGGTTCTACTTTCAGATGCAATTGGAATTTTTGGGTTAGGTCAATCCGTTCGCGAGATATGGGAGTTTGAAGCCAAGAAATGGTTGAGAAGGCAAAAAATTTTTCGTAATTCTGCTGCTCCAAACGCTTAACCAGAATGGCCTAGGGAAAAAATACACATACCGTTGTAATCGGGCGAGTTTCTACTTTCAGATGCAATAGGAATTTTTGGGTTAGGTCAATCCGTTCGCGAGATATGGGAGTTTGAAGCCAAGAAATGGTTGAGAAAGCAAAAAATTTTTCGCAATTCTGCTGCTCCAAACGCTTAACCAGAATGGCCTAGGGAAAAAATACACATACCGTTGTAATCGGGCGAGTCTCTACTTCCAGACGCTACAGGAATTTTTGGGTTAGCTCAATCCGTTCGCGAGATATGGGAGTTTGAAGCCAAGAAATGGTTGAGAAGGCAAAAAATTTTTCGCACTTCTGCTGATCCAAACGCTTAACGAGAATGGTCTAGGGAAACAATACACATACCGTTGTAATCGGGCGAGTTTCTACTTTCAGATGCAATAGGAATTTTTGGGTTAGGTCAATCCGTTCGCGAGATATGGGAGTTTGAACCCAAGAAATGGTTGAGAAGGCAAAAAATTTTTCGCAATTCTGCTGCTCCAAACGCTTAACCAGAATGGCCTAGGGAAAAAATAAACATACCCTTGTAATCGGGCGAGTTTCTACTTTCAAATGCAATAGGAATTTTTGGGTTAGGTCAATCCGTTCGCGACATATGGGAGTTTGAAGCCAAGAAATGGTTGAGAAGGCAACAAATTTTTCGCAATTCTGCTGCTCCAAACGCTTAACCAGAATGGCCTAGGGAAAAAATACACATACCGCTGTAATCGGGCGAGGTTCTACTTTCAGATGCAATTGGAATTTTTTGGTTAGGTCAATCCGTTCGCGAGATATGGGAGTTTGAAGCCAAGAAATGGTTGAGAAGGCAAAAAATTTTTCGCAATTCTGCTGCTCCAAACGCTTAACCAGAATGGCCTAGGGAAAAAATACACATACCGCTGTAATCGGGCGAGGTTCTACTTTCAGATGCAATTGGAATTTTTGGGTTAGGTCAATCCTTTCGCGAGATATGGGAGTTTGAATCCAAGAAATGGTTGAGAAGGCAAAAAATTTTTCGCAATTCTGCTGCTCCAAACGCTTAACCAGAATGGCCTAGGGAAAAAATACACATACCGTTGTAATCGGGCGAGTTTCTACTTCCAGACGCTACAGGAATTTTTGGGTTAGGTCAATCCGTTCGCGAGATATGTGAGTTTGAAGCCAAGAAATGGTTGAGAAGGCAAAAAATTTTTCGCAATTCTGCTGCTCCACACGCTTACCCAGAATGGCCTAGGGAGAAAATACACATACCGCTGTAATCGGGCGAGGTTCTACTTTCAGATGCAATTGGAATTTTTGGGTTAGGTCAATCCGTTCGCGAGATATGGGAGTTTGAAGCCAAGAAATGGTTGAGAAGGCAAAAAATTTTTCGCAATTCTGCTGCTCCAAACGCTTAACCAGAATGGCCTAGGGAAAAAATACACATACCGTTGTAATCGGGCGAGTTTCTACTTTCAGATGCAATAGGAATTTTTGGGTTAGGTCAATCCGTTCGCGAGATATGGGAGTTTGAAGCCAAGAAATGGTTGAGAACGCAAAAAATTTTTCGCAATTCTGCTGCTCCAAACGCTTAACCAGAATGGCCTAGGGAAAAAATACACATACCGTTGTAATCGGGCGAGTCTCTACTTCCAGACGCTACAGGAATTTTTGGGTTAGCTCAATCCGTTCGCGAGATATGGGAGTTTGAAGCCAAGAAATGGTTGAGAAGGCAAAAAATTTTTCGCACTTCTGCTGATCCAAACGCTTAACGAGAATGGTCTAGGGAAACAATAAACATACCGTTGAAATCGGGCGAGTTTCTACTTTCAGATGCAATTGGAATTTTTTGGTTAGGTCAATCCGTTCGCGAGATATGGGAGTTTGAAGCCAAGAAATGGTTGAGAAGGCAAAAAATTTTTCGCAATTCTGCTGCTCCAAACGCTTAACCAGAATGGCCTAGGGGAAAAATACACATACCGTTGTAATCGGGCGAGTTTCTACTTTCAGATGCAATAGGAATTTTTGGGTTAGGTCAATCCGTTCGCGAGATATGGGAGTTTGAAGCCAAGAAATGGTTGAGAAGGCAAAAAATTTTTCGCAATTCTGCTGCTCCAAACGCTTAACCAGAATGGCCTAGGGAAAAAATAAACATACCGTTGAAATCGGGCGAGTTTCTACTTTCAGATGCAATAGGAATTTTTGGGTTAGGTCAATCCGTTCGCGACATATGGGAGTTTGAAGCCAAGAAATGGTTGAGAAGGCAAAAAATTAATCGCATTTCTGCTGATCCAAACGCTTAACCAGAATGGTCTAGGGAAATAATACACATACCGTTGTAATCGGGCGAGTCTCTACTTCCAGACGCTACAGGAATTTTTGGGTTAGGTCAATCCGTTCGCGAGATATGGGAGTTTGAAGCCAAGAAATGGTTGAGAAGGCAAAAAATTTTTCGCAATTCTGCTGCTCCAAACGCTTAACCAGAATGGCCTAGGGAAAAAATACACATACCGCTGTAATCGGGCGAGGTTCTACTTTCAGATGCAATTGGAATTTTTGGGTTAGGTCAATCCTTTCGCGAGATATGGGAGTTTGAATCCAAGAAATGGTTGAGAAGGCAAAAAATTTTTCGCAATTCGGCTGCTCCAAACGCTTAACCAGAATGGCCTAGGGAAAAAATACACATACCGTTGTAATCGGGCGAGTTTCTACTTCCAGACGCTACAGGAATTTTTGGGTTAGGTCAATCCGTTCGCGAGATATGTGAGTTTGAAGCCAAGAAATGGTTGAGAAGGCAAAAAATTTGTCGCAATTCTGCTGCTCCACACGCTTAACCAGGATGGCCTAGGGAGAAAATACACATACCGCTGTAACCGGGCGAGGTTCTACTTTCAGATGCAATTGGAATTTTTGGGTTAGGTCAATCCGTTCGCGAGATATGGGAGTTTGAAGCCAAGAAATGGTTGAGAAGGCAAAAAATTTTTCGCAATTCTGCTGCTCCAAACGCTTAACCAGAATGGCCTAGGGAAAAAATACACATACCGTTGTAATCGGGCGAGCTTCTACTTTCAGATGCAATAGGAATTTTTGGGTTAGGTCAATCCGTTCGCGAGATATGGGAGTTTGAAGCCAAGAAATGGTTGAGAAAGCAAAAAATTTTTCGCAATTCTGCTGCTCCAAACGCTTAACCACAATGGCCTAGGGAAAAAATACACATACCGTTGTAATCGGGCGAGTCTCTACTTCCAGACGCTACAGGAATTTTTGGGTTAGGTCAATCCGTTCGCGAGATATGGGAGTTTGAAGCCAAGAAATGGTTGAGAAGGCAAAAAATTTTTCGCACTTCTGCTGATCCAAACGCTTAACCAGAATGGTCTAGGGAAACAATACACATACCGTTGTAATCGGGCGAGTTTCTACTTTCAGATGCAATAGGAATTTTTGGGTTAGGTCAACCCGTTCGCGAGATATGGGAGTTTGAATCCAAGAAATGATTGAGAAGGCAAAAAATTTTTCGCAATTCTGCTGCTCCAAACGCTTAACCAGAATGGCCTAGGGAAAAAATAAACATACCGTTGTAATCGGGCGAGTTTCTACTTTCAGATGCAATAGGAATTTTTGGGTTAGTTCAATCCGTTCGCGACATATGGGAGTTTGAAGCCAAGAAATGGTTGAGAAGGCAACAAATTTTTCGCAATTCTGCTGCTCCAAACGCTTAACCAGAATGGCCTAGGGGAAAAATACACATACCGTTGTAATCGGGCGAGTTTCTACTTTCAGATGCAATAGGAATTTTTGGGTTAGGTCAATCCGTTCGCGAGATATGGGAGTTTGAAGCCAAGAAATGGTTGAGAAGGCAAAAAATTTTTCGCACTTCTGCTGATCCAAACGCTTAACCAGAATGGTCTAGGGAAACAATACACATACCGTTGTAATCGGGCGAGTTTCTACTTTCAGATGCAATAGGAATTTTTGGGTTAGGTCAACCCGTTCGCGAGATATGGGAGTTTGAAGCCAAGAAATGATTGAGAAGGCAAAAAATTTTTCGCAATTCTGCTGCTCCAAACGCTTAACCAGAATGGCCTAGGGAAAAAATACACATACCGTTGTAATCGGGCGAGTTTCTACTTTCAGATGCAATAGGAATTTTTGGGTTAGGTCAATCCGTTCGCGAGATATGGGAGTTTGAAGCCAAGAAATGGTTGAGAAAGCAAAAAATTTTTCGCAATTCTGCTGCTCCAAACGCTTAACCACAATGGCCTAGGGAAAAAATACACATACCGTTGTAATCGGGCGAGTCTCTACTTCCAGACGCTACAGGAATTTTTGGGTTAGGTCAATCCGTTCGGAAGATATGGGAGTTTGAAGCCAAGAAATGGTTGAGAAGGCAAAAAATTTTTCGCACTTCTGCTGATCCAAACGCTTAACCAGAATGGTCTAGGGAAACAATACACATACCGTTGTAATCGGGCGAGTTTCTACTTTCAGATGCAATAGGAATTTTTGGGTTAGGTCAACCCGTTCGCGAGATATGGGAGTTTGAATCCAAGAAATGATTGAGAAGGCAAAAAATTTTTCGCAATTCTGCTGCTCCAAACGCTTAACCAGAATGGCCTAGGGAAAAAATAAACATACCGTTGTAATCGGGCGAGTTTCTACTTTCAGATGCAATAGGAATTTTTGGGTTAGTTCAATCCGTTCGCGACATATGGGAGTTTGAAGCCAAGAAATGGTTGAGAAGGCAACAAATTTTTCGCAATTCTGCTGCTCCAAACGCTTAACCAGAATGGCCTAGGGGAAAAATACATATACCGTTGTAATCGGGCGAGTTTCTACTTTCAGATGCAATAGGAATTTTTGGGTTAGGTCAATCCGTTCGCGAGATATGGGAGTTTGAAGCCAAGAAATGGTTGAGAAGGCAAAAAATTTTTCGCACTTCTGCTGATCCAAACGCTTAACCAGAATGGTCTAGGGAAACAATACACATACCGTTGTAATCGGGCGAGTTTCTACTTTCAGATGCAATAGGAATTTTTGGGTTAGGTCAACCCGTTCGCGAGATATGGGAGTTTGAAGCCAAGAAATGATTGAGAAGGCAAAAAATTTTTCGCAATTCTGCTGCTCCAAACGCTTAACCAGAATGGCCTAGGGAAAAAATACACATACCGTTGTAATCGGGCGAGTTTCTACTTTCAGATGCAATAGGAATTTTTGGGTTAGGTCAATCCGTTCGCGAGGTATGGGAGTTTGAAGCCAAGAAATGGTTGAGAAGGCAAAAAATTTTTCGCAATTCTGCTGCTCCAAGCGCTTAACCAGAATGGCCTAGGGAAAAAATAAACATACCGTTGTAATCGGGCGAGTTTCTACTTTCAGATGCAATAGGAATTTTTGGGTTAGGTCAATCCGTTCGCGACATATGGGAGTTTGAAGCCAAGAAATGGTTGAGAAGGCAAAAAATTTTTCGCATTTCTGCTGATCCAAACGCTTAACCAGAATGGTCTAGGGAAATAATACACATACCGTTGTAATCGGGCGAGTCTCTACTTCCAGACGCTACTGGAATTTTTGGGTTAGGTCAATCCGTTCGCGAGATATGGGAGTTTGAAGCCAAGAAATGGTTGAGAAGGCAAAAAATTTTTCGCAATTCTGCTGCTCCAAACGCTTAACCAGAATGGCCTAGGGAAAAAATATACATACCGTTGTAATCGGGAGAGTTTCTACTTTCAGATGCAATAGGAATTTTTGGGTTAGGTCAATCCGTTCGCGAGATATGGGAGTTTGAAGGCAAGAAATGGTTGAGAAGGCAAAAAATTTTTCGCTATTCTGCTGCTCCAAACGCTTAACCAGAATGGCCTACGGAAAAAATACACATACCGCTGTAATCGGGCGAGGTTCTACTTTCAGATGCAATTGGAATTTTTGGGTTAGGTCAATCCTTTCGCGAGATATGGGAGTTTGAATCCAAGAAATGGTTGAGAAGGCAAAAAATTTTTCGCAATTCTGCTGCTCCAAACGCTTAACCAGAATGGCCTAGGGAAAAAATACACATACCGTTGTAATCGGGCGAGTTTCTACTTCCAGACGCTACAGGAATTTTTGGGTTAGGTCAATCCGTTCGCGAGATATGTGAGTTTGAAGCCAAGAAATGGTTGAGAAGGCAAAAAATTTTTCGCAATTCTGCTGCTCCACACGCTTAACCAGAATGGCCTAGGGAGAAAATACACATACCGCTGTAATCGGGCGAGGTTCTACTTTCAGATGCAATTGGAATTTTTGGGTTAGGTCAATCCGTTCGCGAGATATGGGAGTTTGAAGCCAAGAAATGGTTGAGAAGGCAAAAAATTTTTCGCAATTCTGCTGCTCCAAACGCTTAACCAGAATGGCCTAGGGAAAAAATACACATACCGTTGTAATCGGGCGAGTTTCTACTTTCAGATGCAATAGGAATTTTTGGGTTAGGTCAATCCGTTCGCGAGATATGGGAGTTTGAAGCCAAGAAATGGTTGAGAAAGCAAAAAATTTTTCGCAATTCTGCTGCTCCAAACACTTAACCAGAATGGCCTAGGGAAAAAATACACATACCGTTGTAATCGGGCGAGTTTCTACTTTCAGATGCAATAGGAATTTTTGGGTTAGGTCAATCCGTTCGCGAGATATGGGAGTTTGAACCCAAGAAATGGTTGAGAAGGCAAAAAATTTTTCGCAATTCTGCTGCTCCAAACGCTTAACCAGAATGGCCTAGGGAAAAAATAAACATACCGTTGTAATCGGGCGAGTTTCTACTTTCAGATGCAATAGGAATTTTTGGGTTAGGTCAATCCGTTCGCGACATATGGGAGTTTGAAGCCAAGAAATGGTTGAGAAGGCAACAAATTTTTCGCAATTCTGCTGCTCCAAACGCTTAACCAGAATGGCCTATGGAAAAAATACACATACCGCTGTAATCGGGCGAGGTTCTACTTTCAGATGCAATTGGAATTTTTGGGTTAGGTCAATCCGTTCGCGAGATATGGGAGTTTGAAGCCAAGAAATGGTTGAGAAGGCAAAAAATTTTTCGCAATTCTGCTGCTCCAAACGCTTAACCAGAATGGCCTAGGGAAAAAATACACATACCGTTGTAATCGGGCGAGTTTCTACTTTCAGATGCAATAGGAATTTTTGGGTTAGGTCAATCCGTTCGCGAGATATGGGAGTTTGAAGCCAAGAAATGGTTGAGAAGGCAAAAAATTTTTCGCAATTCTGCTGCTCCAAACGCTTAACCAGAATGGCCTAGGGAAAAAATACACATACCGTTGTAATCGGGCGAGTCTCTACTTCCAGACGCTACAGGAATTTTTGGGTTAGGTCAATCCGTTCGCGAGATATGGGAGTTTGAAGCCAAGAAATGGTTGAGAAGGCAAAAAATTTTTCGCAATTCTGCTGCTCCAAACGCTTAACCAGAATGGCCTAGGGGAAAAATACACATACCGTTGTAATCGGGCGAGTTTCTACTCTCAGATGCAATAGGAATTTTTGGGTTAGGTCAATCCGTTCGCGAGATATGGGAGTTTGAAGCCAAGAAATGGTTGAGAAGGCAAAAAATTTTTCGCACTTCTGCTGATCCAAACGCTTAACGAGAATGGTCTAGGGAAACAATACACATACCGTTGTAATCGGGCGAGTTTCTACTTTCAGATGCAATAGGAATTTTTGGGTTAGGTCAAACCGTTCGCGAGATATGGGAGTTTGAAGCCAAGAAATGATTGAGAAGGCAAAAAATTTTTCGCAATTCTGCTGCTCCAAACGCTTAACCAGAATGGCCTAGGGAAAAAATACACATACCGTTGTAATCGGGCGAGTTTCTACTTTCAGATGCAATAGGAATTTTTGGGTTAGGTCAATCCGTTCGCGAGATATGGGAGTTTGAACCCAAGAAATGGTTGAGAAGGCAAAAAATTTTTCGCAATTCTGCTGCTCCAAACGCTTAACCAGAATGGCCTAGGGAAAAATAAACATACCGTTGTAATCGGGCGAGTTTCTACTTTCAGATGCAATAGGAATTTTTAGGTTAGGTCAATCCGTTCGCGACATATGGGAGTTTGAAGCCAAGAAATGGTTGAGAAGGCAACAAATTTTTCGCAATTCTGCTGCTCCAAACGCTTAACCAGAATGGCCTAGGGAAAAAATACACATACCGCTGTAATCGGGCGAGGTTCTACTTTCAGATGCAATTGGAATTTTTTGGTTAGGTCAATCCGTTCGCGAGATATGGGAGTTTGAAGCCAAGAAATGGTTGAGAAGGCAAAAAATTTTTCGCAATTCTGCTGCTCCAAACGCTTAACCAGAATGGCCTAGGGAAAAAATACACATACCGTTGTAATCGGGCGAGTTTCTACTTTCAGATGCAATAGGAATTTTTGGGTTAGGTCAATCCGTTCGCGAGATATGGGAGTTTGAAGCCAAGAAATGGTTGAGAAGGCAAAAAATTTTTCGCAATTCTGCTGCTCCAAACGCTTAACCAGAATGGCCTAGGGAAAAAATACACATACCGTTGTAATCGGGCGAGTCTCTACTTCCAGACGCTACAGGATTTTTTGGGTTAGGTCAATCTGTTCGCGAGATATGGGAGTTTGAAGCCAAGAAATGGTTGAGAAGGCAAAAAATTTTTCGCAATTCTGCTGCTCCAAACGCTTAACCAGAATGGCCTAGGGGAAAAATACACATACCGTTGTAATCGGGCGAGTTTCTACTTTCAGATGCAATAGGAATTTTTGGGTTAGGTCAATCCGTTCGCGAGATATGGGAGTTTGAAGCCAAGAAATGGTTGAGAAGGCAAAAAATTTTTCGCATTTCTGCTGTTCCAAACGCTTAACCAGAATGGTCTAGGGAAATAATACACATACCGTTGTAATCGGGCGAGTTTCTACTTTCAGATGCAATAGGAATTTTCGGGTTAGGTCAACCCGTTCGCGAGATATGGGAGTTTGAAGCCAAGAAATGATTGGGAAGGCAAAAAATTTTTCGCAATTCTGCTGCTCCAAACGCTTAAACAGAATGGCCTAGGGAAAAAATACACATACCGCTGTAATCGGGCGAGGTTCTACTTTCAAATGCAATTGGAATTTCTGGGTTAGGTCAATCCGTTCGCGAGATATGGGAGTTTGAAGCCAAGAAACGGTTGAGAAGGCAAAAAATTTTTCGCAATTCTGCTGCTCCAAACGCTTAACCAGAATGGCCTAGGGAAAAAATACACATACCGTTGTAATCGGGCGAGTTTCTACTTTTAGATGCAATAGGAATTTTTGGGTTAGGTCAATCCGTTCGCGAGATATGGGAGTTTGAAGCCAAGAAATGGTTGAGAAGGCAAAAAATTTTTCGCAATTCTGCTGCTCCAAACGCTTAACCAGAATGGCCTAGGGAAAAAATACACATACCGTTGTAATCGGGCGAGTCTCTACTTCCAGACGCTACAGGAATTTTTGGGTTAGGTCAATCCGTTCGCGAGATATGGGAGTTTGAAGCCAAGAAATGGTTGAGAAGGAAAAAAATTTTTCGCAATTCTGCTGCTCCAAACGCTTAACCAGAATGGCCTAGGGAAAAAATACACATACCGCTGTAATCGGGCGAGTTTCTACTTTCAGATGCAATAGGAATTTTTGGGTTAGGTCAATCCGTTCGCGAGATATGGGAGTTTGAAGCCAAGAAATGGTTGAGAAGGCAAAAAATTTTTCGCAATTCTGCTGCTCCAGACGCTTAACCAGAATGGCCTAGGGAAAAAATACACATACCGTTGTAATCGGGCGAGGTTCTACTTTCAGATGCAATTGGAATTTTTGGGTTAGGTCAATCCGTTCGCGAGATATGGGAGTTTGAAGCCAAGAAATGGTTGAGAAGGCAAAAAAATTTTCGCAATTCTGCTGCTCCAAACGCTTAACGAGAATGGCCTAGGGAAAAAATACACATACCGTTGTAATCGGGCGAGTTTCTACTTTCAGATGCAATAGGAATTTTTGGGTTAGGTCAATCCGTTCGCGAGATATGGGAGTTTGAAGCCAAGAAATGGTTGAGAAGGCAAAAAATTTTTCGCAATTCTGCTGCTCCAAACGCTTAACCAGAATGGCCTAGGGAAAAAATACACATACCGTTGTAATCGGGCGAGTCTCTACTTCCAGACGCTACAGGAATTTTTGGGTTAGGTCAATCCGTTCGCGAGATATGGGAGTTTGAAGCCAAGAAATGGTTGAGAAGGCAAAAAATTTTTCGCAATTCTGCTGCTCCAAACGCTTAACCAGAATGGCCTAGGGAAAAAATACACATACCGTTGTAATCGGGCGAGTTTCTACTTTCAGATGCAATAGGAATTTTTGGGTTAGGTCAATCCGTTCGCGAGATATGGGAGTTTGAAGCCAAGAAATGGTTGAGAAGGCAACAAATTTTTCGCAATTCTGCTGCTCCAAACGCTTAACGAGAATGGCCTAGGGAAAAAATACACATACCGTTGTAATCGGGCGAGTTTCTACTTTCAGATGCAATAGGAATTTTTGGGTTAGGTCAATCCGTTCGCGAGATATGGGAGTTTGAAGCCAAGAAATGGTTGAGAAGGCAAAAAATTTTTCGCTATTCTGCTGCTCCAAACGCTTAACCAGAATGGCCTAGGGAAAAAATACACATACCGTTGTAATCGGGCGAGTCTCTACTTCCAGACGCTACAGGAATTTTTGGGTTAGGTCAATCCGTTCGCGAGATATGGGAGTTTGAAGCCAAGAAATGGTTCAGAAGGCAAAAAATTTTTCGCAATTCTGCTGCTCCAAACGCTTAACCAGAATGGCCTAGGGAAAAAATACACATACCGCTGTAATCGGGCGAGGTTCTACTTTCAGATGCAATTGGAATTTTTGGGTTAGGTCAATCCGTTCGCGAGATATGGGAGTTTGAAGCCAAGAAATGGTTGAGAAGGCAAAAAATTTTTCGCAATTCTGCTGCTCCAAACGCTTAACCAGAATGGCCTAGGGAAAAAATACACATACCGTTGTAATCGGGCGAGTCTCTACTTCCAGACGCTACAGGAATTTTTGGGTTAGGTCAATCCGTTCGCGAGATATGGGAGTTTGAAGCCAAGAAATGGTTGAGAAGGCAAAAAATTTTTCGCAATTCTGCTGCTCCAAACGCTTAACCAGAATGGCCTAGGGAAAAAATACACATACCGTTGTAATCGGGCGAGTTTCTACTTTCAGATGCAATAGGAATTTTTGGGTTAGGTCAATCCGTTCGCGAGATATGGGAGTTTGAAGCCAAGAAATGGTTGAGAAGGCAACAAATTTTTCGCAATTCTGCTGCTCCAAACGCTTAACGAGAATGGCCTAGGGAAAAAATACACATACCGTTGTAATCGGGCGAGTTTCTACTTTCAGATGCAATAGGAATTTTTGGGTTAGGTCAATCCGTTCGCGAGATATGGGAGTTTGAAGCCAAGAAATGGTTGAGAAGGCAAAAAATTTTTCGCTATTCTGCTGCTCCAAACGCTTAACCAGAATGGCCTAGGGAAAAAATACACATACCGTTGTAATCGGGCGAGTCTCTACTTCCAGACGCTACAGGAATTTTTGGGTTAGGTCAATCCGTTCGCGAGATATGGGAGTTTGAAGCCAAGAAATGGTTCAGAAGGCAAAAAATTTTTCGCAATTCTGCTGCTCCAAACGCTTAACCAGAATGGCCTAGGGAAAAAATACACATACCGCTGTAATCGGGCGAGGTTCTACTTTCAGATGCAATTGGAATTTTTGGGTTAGGTCAATCCGTTCGCGAGATATGGGAGTTTGAAGCCAAGAAATGGTTGAGAAGGCAAAAAATTTTTCGCAATTCTGCTGCTCCAAACGCTTAACCAGAATGGCCTAGGGAAAAAATACACATACCGTTGTAATCGGGCGAGTCTCTACTTCCAGACGCTACAGGAATTTTTGGGTTAGGTCAATCCGTTCGCGAGATATGGGAGTTTGAAGCCAAGAAATGGTTGAGAAGGCAAAAAATTTTTCGCAATTCTGCTGCTCCAAACGCTTAACCAGAATGGCCTAGGGAAAAAATACACATACCGCTGTAATCGGGCGAGTTTCTACTTTCAGATGCAATAGGAATTTTTGGGTTAGGTCAATCCGTTCGCGAGATATGGGAGTTTGAAGCCAAGAAATGGTTGAGAAGGCAAAAAATTTTTCGCAATTCTGCTGCTCCAGACGCTTAACCAGAATGGCCTAGGGAAAAAATACACATACCGTTGTAATCGGGCGAGGTTCTACTTTCAGATGCAATTGGAATTTTTGGGTTAGGTCAATCCGTTCGCGAGATATGGGAGTTTGAAGCCAAGAAATGGTTGAGAAGGCAAAAAAATTTTCGCAATTCTGCTGCTCCAAACGCTTAACGAGAATGGCCTAGGGAAAAAATACACATACCGTTGTAATCGGGCGAGTTTCTACTTTCAGATGCAATAGGAATTTTTGGGTTAGGTCAATCCGTTCGCGAGATATGGGAGTTTGAAGCCAAGAAATGGTTGAGAAGGCAAAAAATTTTTCGCAATTCTGCTGCTCCAAACGCTTAACCAGAATGGCCTAGGGAAAAAATACACATACCGTTGTAATCGGGCGAGTCTCTACTTCCAGACGCTACAGGAATTTTTGGGTTAGGTCAATCCGTTCGCGAGATATGGGAGTTTGAAGCCAAGAAATGGTTGAGAAGGCAAAAAATTTTTCGCAATTCTGCTGCTCCAAACGCTTAACCAGAATGGCCTAGGGAAAAAATACACATACCGTTGTAATCGGGCGAGTTTCTACTTTCAGATGCAATAGGAATTTTTGGGTTAGGTCAATCCGTTCGCGAGATATGGGAGTTTGAAGCCAAGAAATGGTTGAGAAGGCAACAAATTTTTCGCAATTCTGCTGCTCCAAACGCTTAACGAGAATGGCCTAGGGAAAAAATACACATACCGTTGTAATCGGGCGAGTTTCTACTTTCAGATGCAATAGGAATTTTTGGGTTAGGTCAATCCGTTCGCGAGATATGGGAGTTTGAAGCCAAGAAATGGTTGAGAAGGCAAAAAATTTTTCGCTATTCTGCTGCTCCAAACGCTTAACCAGAATGGCCTAGGGAAAAAATACACATACCGTTGTAATCGGGCGAGTCTCTACTTCCAGACGCTACAGGAATTTTTGGGTTAGGTCAATCCGTTCGCGAGATATGGGAGTTTGAAGCCAAGAAATGGTTGAGAAGGCAAAAAATTTTTCGCAATTCTGCTGCTCCAAACGCTTAACCAGAATGGCCTAGGGAAAAAATACACATACCGTTGTAATCGGGCGAGTCTCTACTTCCAGACGCTACAGGAATTTTTGGGTTAGGTCAATCCGTTCGCGAGATATGGGAGTTTGAAGCCAAGAAATGGTTGAGAAGGCAAAAAATTTTTCGCAATTCTGCTGCTCCAAACGCTTAACCAGAATGGCCTAGGGAAAAAATACACATACCGTTGTAATCGGGCGAGTTTCTACTTTCAGATGCAATAGGAATTTTTGGGTTAGGTCAATCCGTTCGCGAGATATGGGAGTTTGAAGCCAAGAAATGGTTGAGAAGGCAACAAATTTTTCGCAATTCTGCTGCTCCAAACGCTTAACGAGAATGGCCTAGGGAAAAAATACACATACCGTTGTAATCGGGCGAGTTTCTACTTTCAGATGCAATAGGAATTTTTGGGTTAGGTCAATCCGTTCGCGAGATATGGGAGTTTGAAGCCAAGAAATGGTTGAGAAGGCAAAAAATTTTTCGCAATTCTGCTGCTCCAAACGCTTAACCAGAATGGCCTAGGGAAAAAATACACATACCGTTGTAATCGGGCGAGTCTCTACTTCCAGACGCTACAGGAATTTTTGGGTTAGGTCAATCCGTTCGCGAGATATGGGAGTTTGAAGCCAAGAAATGGTTGAGAAGGCAAAAAATTTTTCGCAATTCTGCTGCTCCAAACGCTTAACCAGAATGGCCTAGGGAAAAAATACACATACCGTTGTAATCGGGCGAGTTTCTACTTTCAGATGCAATAGGAATTTTTGGGTTAGGTCAATCCGTTCGCGAGATATGGGAGTTTGAAGCCAAGAAATGGTTGAGAAGGCAACAAATTTTTCGCAATTCTGCTGCTCCAAACGCTTAACGAGAATGGCCTAGGGAAAAAATACACATACCGTTGTAATCGGGCGAGTTTCTACTTTCAGATGCAATAGGAATTTTTGGGTTAGGTCAATCCGTTCGCGAGATATGGGAGTTTGAAGCCAAGAAATGGTTGAGAAGGCGAAAAATTTTTCGCTATTCTGCTGCTCCAAACGCTTAACCAGAATGGCCTAGGGAAAAAATACACATACCGTTGTAATCGGGCGAGGTTCTACTTCCAGACGCTACAGGAATTTTTGGGTTAGGTCAATCCGTTCGCGAGATATGGGAGTTTGAAGCCAAGAAATGGTTCAGAAGGCAAAAAATTTTTCGCAATTCTGCTGCTCCAAACGCTTAACCAGAATGGCCTAGGGAAAAAATACACATACCGCTGTAATCGGGCGAGGTTCTACTTTCAGATGCAATTGGAATTTTTGGGTTAGGTCAATCCGTTCGCGAGATATGGGAGTTTGAAGCCAAGAAATGGTTGAGAAGGCAAAAAATTTTTCGCAATTCTGCTGCTCCAAACGCTTAACCAGAATGGCCTAGGGAAAAAATACACATACCGTTGTAATCGGGCGAGTCTCTACTTCCAGACGCTACAGGAATTTTTGGGTTAGGTCAATCCGTTCGCGAGATATGGGAGTTTGAAGCCAAGAAATGGTTGAGAAGGCAAAAAATTTTTCGCAATTCTGCTGCTCCAAACGCTTAACCAGAATGGCCTAGGGAAAAAATACACATACCGCTGTAATCGGGCGAGTTTCTACTTTCAGATGCAATAGGAATTTTTGGGTTAGGTCAATCCGTTCGCGAGATATGGGAGTTTGAAGCCAAGAAATGGTTGAGAAGGCAAAAAATTTTTCGCAATTCTGCTGCTCCAGACGCTTAACCAGAATGGCCTAGGGAAAAAATACACATACCGTTGTAATCGGGCGAGGTTCTACTTTCAGATGCAATTGGAATTTTTGGGTTAGGTCAATCCGTTCGCGAGATATGGGAGTTTGAAGCCAAGAAATGGTTGAGAAGGCAAAAAAATTTTCGCAATTCTGCTGCTCCAAACGCTTAACGAGAATGGCCTAGGGAAAAAATACACATACCGTTGTAATCGGGCGAGTTTCTACTTTCAGATGCAATAGGAATTTTTGGGTTAGGTCAATCCGTTCGCGAGATATGGGAGTTTGAAGCCAAGAAATGGTTGAGAAGGCAAAAAATTTTTCGCAATTCTGCTGCTCCAAACGCTTAACCAGAATGGCCTAGGGAAAAAATACACATACCGTTGTAATCGGGCGAGTCTCTACTTCCAGACGCTACAGGAATTTTTGGGTTAGGTCAATCCGTTCGCGAGATATGGGAGTTTGAAGCCAAGAAATGGTTGAGAAGGCAAAAAATTTTTCGCAATTCTGCTGCTCCAAACGCTTAACCAGAATGGCCTAGGGAAAAAATACACATACCGTTGTAATCGGGCGAGTTTCTACTTTCAGATGCAATAGGAATTTTTGGGTTAGGTCAATCCGTTCGCGAGATATGGGAGTTTGAAGCCAAGAAATGGTTGAGAAGGCAACAAATTTTTCGCAATTCTGCTGCTCCAAACGCTTAACGAGAATGGCCTAGGGAAAAAATACACATACCGTTGTAATCGGGCGAGTTTCTACTTTCAGATGCAATAGGAATTTTTGGGTTAGGTCAATCCGTTCGCGAGATATGGGAGTTTGAAGCCAAGAAATGGTTGAGAAGGCAAAAAATTTTTCGCTATTCTGCTGCTCCAAACGCTTAACCAGAATGGCCTAGGGAAAAAATACACATACCGTTGTAATCGGGCGAGTCTCTACTTCCAGACGCTACAGGAATTTTTGGGTTAGGTCAATCCGTTCGCGAGATATGGGAGTTTGAAGCCAAGAAATGGTTGAGAAGGCAAAAAATTTTTCGCAATTCTGCTGCTCCAAACGCTTAACCAGAATGGCCTAGGGAAAAAATACACATACCGTTGTAATCGGGCGAGTCTCTACTTCCAGACGCTACAGGAATTTTTGGGTTAGGTCAATCCGTTCGCGAGATATGGGAGTTTGAAGCCAAGAAATGGTTGAGAAGGCAAAAAATTTTTCGCAATTCTGCTGCTCCAAACGCTTAACCAGAATGGCCTAGGGAAAAAATACACATACCGTTGTAATCGGGCGAGTTTCTACTTTCAGATGCAATAGGAATTTTTGGGTTAGGTCAATCCGTTCGCGAGATATGGGAGTTTGAAGCCAAGAAATGGTTGAGAAGGCAACAAATTTTTCGCAATTCTGCTGCTCCAAACGCTTAACGAGAATGGCCTAGGGAAAAAATACACATACCGTTGTTATCGGGCGAGTTTCTACTTTCAGATGCAATAGGAATTTTTGGGTTAGGTCAATCCGTTCGCGAGATATGGGAGTTTGAAGCCAAGAAATGGTTGAGAAGGCAAAAAATTTTTCGCTATTCTGCTGCTCCAAACGCTTAACCAGAATGGCCTAGGGAAAAAATACACATACCGTTGTAATCGGGCGAGTCTCTACTTCCAGACGCTACAGGAATTTTTGGGTTAGGTCAATCCGTTCGCGAGATATGGGAGTTTGAAGCCAAGAAATGGTTCAGAAGGCAAAAAATTTTTCGCAATTCTGCTGCTCCAAACGCTTAACCAGAATGGCCTAGGGAAAAAATACACATACCGCTGTAATCGGGCGAGGTTCTACTTTCAGATGCAATTGGAATTTTTGGGTTAGGTCAATCCTTTCGCGAGATATGGGAGTTTGAATCCAAGAAATGGTTGAGAAGGCAAAAAATTTTTCGCAATTCTGCTGCTCCAAACGCTTAACCAGAATGGCCTAGGGAAAAAATACACATACCGTTGTAATCGGGCGAGTTTCTACTTTCAGATGCAATAGGAATTTTTGGGTTAGGTCAATCCGTTCGCGAGATATAGGAGTTTGAAGCCAAGAAATGGTTGAGGAGGCAAAAAATTTTTCGCAATTCTGCTGCTCCAAACGCTTAACCAGAATGGCCTAGGGAAAAAATACACATACCGTTGTAATCTGGCGAGTCTCTACTTTCAGATGCAATAGGAATTTTTGGGTTAGGTCAACCCGTTCGCGAGATATGGGAGTTTGAAGCCAAGAAATGATTGGGAAGGCAAAAAATTTTTCGCAATTCTGCTGCTCCAAACGCTTAAACAGAATGGCCTAGGGAAAAAATACACATACCGCTGTAATCGGGCGAGGTTCTACTTTCAAATGCAATTGGAATTTCTGGGTTAGGTCAATCCGTTCGCGAGGTATGGGAGTTTGAAGCCAAGAAACGGTTGAGAAGGCAAAAAATTTTTCGCAATTCTGCTGCTCCAAACGCTTAACGAGAATGGCCTAGGGAAAAAATACACATACCGTTGTAATCGGGCGAGTTTCTACTTTCAGATGCAATAGGAATTTTTGGGTTAGGTCAATCCGTTCGCGAGATATGGGAGTTTGAAGCCAAGAAATGGTTGAGAAGGCCAAAAATTTTTCGCTATTCTGCTGCTCCAAACGCTTAACCAGAATGGCCTAGGGAAAAAATACACATACCGTTGTAATCGGGCGAGTCTCTACTTCCAGACGCTACAGGAATTTTTGGGTTAGGTCAATCCGTTCGCGAGATATGGGAGTTTGAAGCCAAGAAATGGTTCAGAAGGCAAAAAATTTTTCGCAATTCTGCTGCTCCAAACGCTTAACCAGAATGGCCTAGGGAAAAAATACACATACCGCTGTAATCGGGCGAGGTTCTACTTTCAGATGCAATTGGAATTTTTGGGTTAGGTCAATCCTTTCGCGAGATATGGGAGTTTGAAGCCAAGAAATGGTTCAGAAGGCAAAAAATTTTTCGCAATTCTGCTGCTCCAAACGCTTAACCAGAATGGCCTAGGGAAAAAATACACATACCGCTGTAATCGGGCGAGGTTCTACTTTCAGATGCAATTGGAATTTTTGGGTTAGGTCAATCCTTTCGCGAGATATGGGAGTTTGAATCCAAGAAATGGTTGAGAAGGCAAAAAATTTTTCGCAATTTTGCTGCTCCAAACGCTTAACCAGAATGGCCTAGGGAAAAAATACACATACCGTTGTAATGGGGCGAGTTTCTACTTTTAGATGCAATAGGAATTTTTGGGTTAGGTCAATCCGTTCGCGAGATATGCGAGTTTGAAGCCAAGAAATGGTTGAGAAGGCAAAAAATTTTTCGCAATTCTGCTGCTCCAAACGCTTAACCAGAATGGCCTAGGGAAAAAATACACATACCGTTGTAATCGGGCGAGTCTCTACTTCCAGACGCTACAGGAATTTTTGGGTTAGGTCAATCCGTTCGCGAGATATGGGAGTTTGAAGCCAAGAAATGGTTGAGAAGGCAAAAAATTTTTCGCAATTCTGCTGCTCCAAACGCTTAACCAGAATGGCCTAGGGAAAAAATACACATACCGCTGTAATCGGGCGAGTTTCTACTTTCAGATGCAATAGGAATTTTTGGGTTAGGTCAATCCGTTCGCGAGATATGGGAGTTTGAAGCCAAGAAATGGTTGAGAAGGCAAAAAATTTTTCGCAATTCTGCTGCTCCAGACGCTTAACCAGAATGGCCTAGGGAAAAAATACACATACCGTTGTAATCGGGCGAGGTTCTACTTTCAGATGCAATTGGAATTTTTGGGTTAGGTCAATCCGTTCGCGAGATATGGGAGTTTGAAGCCAAGAAATGGTTGAGAAGGCAAAAAAATTTTCGCAATTCTGCTGCTCCAAACGCTTAACGAGAATGGCCTAGGGAAAAAATACACATACCGTTGTAATCGGGCGAGTTTCTACTTTCAGATGCAATAGGAATTTTTGGGTTAGGTCAATCCGTTCGCGAGATATGGGAGTTTGAAGCCAAGAAATGGTTGAGAAGGCAAAAAATTTTTCGCAATTCTGCTGCTCCAAACGCTTAACCAGAATGGCCTAGGGAAAAAATACACATACCGTTGTAATCGGGCGAGTCTCTACTTCCAGACGCTACAGGAATTTTTGGGTTAGGTCAATCCGTTCGCGAGATATGGGAGTTTGAAGCCAAGAAATGGTTGAGAAGGCAAAAAATTTTTCGCAATTCTGCTGCTCCAAACGCTTAACCAGAATGGCCTAGGGAAAAAATACACATACCGTTGTAATCGGGCGAGTTTCTACTTTCAGATGCAATAGGAATTTTTGGGTTAGGTCAATCCGTTCGCGAGATATGGGAGTTTGAAGCCAAGAAATGGTTGAGAGGGCAACAAATTTTTCGCAATTCTGCTGCTCCAAACGCTTAACGAGAATGGCCTAGGGAAAAAATACACATACCGTTGTAATCGGGCGAGTTTCTACTTTCAGATGCAATAGGAATTTTTGGGTTAGGTCAATCCGTTCGCGAGATATGGGAGTTTGAAGCCAAGAAATGGTTGAGAAGGCAAAAAATTTTTCGCTATTCTGCTGCTCCAAACGCTTAACCAGAATGGCCTAGGGAAAAAATACACATACCGTTGTAATCGGGCGAGTCTCTACTTCCAGACGCTACAGGAATTTTTGGGTTAGGTCAATCCGTTCGCGAGATATGGGAGTTTGAAGCCAAGAAATGGTTCAGAAGGCAAAAAATTTTTCGCAATTCTGCTGCTCCAAACGCTTAACCAGAATGGCCTAGGGAAAAAATACACATACCGCTGTAATCGGGCGAGGTTCTACTTTCAGATGCAATTGGAATTTTTGGGTTTGGTCAATCCTTTCGCGAGATATGGGAGTTTGAATCCAAGAAATGGTTGAGAAGGCAAAAAATTTTTCGCAATTCTGCTGCTCCAAACGCTTAACCAGAATGGCCTAGGGAAAAAATACACATACCGCTGTAATCGGGCGAGTTTCTACTTTCAGATGCAATAGGAATTTTTGGGTTAGGTCAATCCGTTCGCGAGATATGGGAGTTTGAAGCCAAGAAATGGTTGAGAAGGCAAAAAATTTTTCGCAATTCTGCTGCTCCAGACGCTTAACCAGAATGGCCTAGGGAAAAAATACACATACCGTTGTAATGGGGCGAGTTTCTACTTTTAGATGCAATAGGAATTTTTGGGTTAGGTCAATCCGTTCGCGAGATATGGGAGTTTGAAGCCAAGAAATGGTTGAGAAGGCAAAAAATTTTTCGCAATTCTGCTGCTCCAAACGCTTAACCAGAATGGCCTAGGGAAAAAATACACATACCGTTGTAATCGGGCGAGTCTCTACTTCCAGACGCTACAGGAATTTTTGGGTTAGGTCAATCCGTTCGCGAGATATGGGAGTTTGAAGCCAAGAAATGGTTGAGAAGGCAAAAAATTTTTCGCAATTCTGCTGCTCCAAACGCTTAACCAGAATGGCCTAGGGAAAAAATACACATACCGCTGTAATCGGGCGAGTTTCTACTTTCAGATGCAATAGGAATTTTTGGGTTAGGTCAATCCGTTCGCGAGATATGGGAGTTTGAAGCCAAGAAATGGTTGAGAAGGCAAAAAATTTTTCGCAATTCTGCTGCTCCAGACGCTTAACCAGAATGGCCTAGGGAAAAAATACACATACCGTTGTAATGGGGCGAGTTTCTACTTTTAGATGCAATAGGAATTTTTGGGTTAGGTCAATCCGTTCGCGAGATATGGGAGTTTGAAGCCAAGAAATGGTTGAGAAGGCAAAAAATTTTTCGCAATTCTGCTGCTCCAAACGCTTAACCAGAATGGCCTAGGGAAAAAATACACATACCGTTGTAATCGGGCGAGTCTCTACTTCCAGACGCTACAGGAATTTTTGGGTTAGGTCAATCCGTTCGCGAGATATGGGAGTTTGAAGCCAAGAAATGGTTGAGAAGGCAAAAAATTTTTCGCAATTCTGCTGCTCCAAACGCTTAACCAGAATGGCCTAGGGAAAAAATACACATACCGCTGTAATCGGGCGAGTTTCTACTTTCAGATGCAATAGGAATTTTTGGGTTAGGTCAATCCGTTCGCGAGATATGGGAGTTTGAAGCCAAGAAATGGTTGAGAAGGCAAAAAATTTTTCGCAATTCTGCTGCTCCAGACGCTTAACCAGAATGGCCTAGGGAAAAAATACACATACCGTTGTAATCGGGCGAGGTTCTACTTTCAGATGCAATTGGAATTTTTGGGTTAGGTCAATCCGTTCGCGAGATATGGGAGTTTGAAGCCAAGAAATGGTTGAGAAGGCAAAAAAATTTTCGCAATTCTGCTGCTCCAAACGCTTAACGAGAATGGCCTAGGGAAAAAATACACATACCGTTGTAATCGGGCGAGTTTCTACTTTCAGATGCAATAGGAATTTTTGGGTTAGGTCAATCCGTTCGCGAGATATGGGAGTTTGAAGCCAAGAAATGGTTGAGAAGGCAAAAAATTTTTCGCAATTCTGCTGCTCCAAACGCTTAACCAGAATGGCCTAGGGAAAAAATACACATACCGTTGTAATCGGGCGAGTCTCTACTTCCAGACGCTACAGGAATTTTTGGGTTAGGTCAATCCGTTCGCGAGATATGGGAGTTTGAAGCCAAGAAATGGTTGAGAAGGCAAAAAATTTTTCGCAATTCTGCTGCTCCAAACGCTTAACCAGAATGGCCTAGGGAAAAAATACACATACCGTTGTAATCGGGCGAGTTTCTACTTTCAGATGCAATAAGAATTTTTGGGTTAGGTCAATCCGTTCGCGAGATATGGGAGTTTGAAGCCAAGAAATGGTTGAGAGGGCAACAAATTTTTCGCAATTCTGCTGCTCCAAACGCTTAACGAGAATGGCCTAGGGAAAAAATACACATACCGTTGTAATCGGGCGAGTTTCTACTTTCAGATGCAATAGGAATTTTTGGGTTAGGTCAATCCGTTCGCGAGATATGGGAGTTTGAAGCCAAGAAATGGTTGAGAAGGCAAAAAATTTTTCGCTATTCTGCTGCTCCAAACGCTTAACCAGAATGGCCTAGGGAAAAAATACACATACCGTTGTAATCGGGCGAGTCTCTACTTCCAGACGCTACAGGAATTTTTGGGTTAGGTCAATCCGTTCGCGAGATATGGGAGTTTGAAGCCAAGAAATGGTTCAGAAGGCAAAAAATTTTTCGCAATTCTGCTGCTCCAAACGCTTAACCAGAATGGCCTAGGGAAAAAATACACATACCGCTGTAATCGGGCGAGGTTCTACTTTCAGATGCAATTGGAATTTTTGGGTTTGGTCAATCCTTTCGCGAGATATGGGAGTTTGAATCCAAGAAATGGTTGAGAAGGCAAAAAATTTTTCGCAATTCTGCTGCTCCAAACGCTTAACCAGAATGGCCTAGGGAAAAAATACACATACCGTTGTAATCGGGCGAGTTTCTACTTTCAGATGCAATAGGAATTTTTGGGTTAGGTCAATCCGTTCGCGAGATATGGGAGTTTGAAGCCAAGAAATGGTTGAGAAGGCAAAAAATTTTTCGCTATTCTGCTGCTCCAAACGCTTAACCAGAATGGCCTAGGGAAAAAATACACATACCGTTGTAATCGGGCGAGTCTCTACTTCCAGACGCTACAGGAATTTTTGGGTTAGGTCAATCCGTTCGCGAGATATGGGAGTTTGAAGCCAAGAAATGGTTCAGAAGGCAAAAAATTTTTCGCAATTCTGCTGCTCCAAACGCTTAACCAGAATGGCCTAGGGAAAAAATACACATACCGCTGTAATCGGGCGAGGTTCTACTTTCAGATGCAATTGGAATTTTTGGGTTTGGTCAATCCTTTCGCGAGATATGGGAGTTTGAATCCAAGAAATGGTTGAGAAGGCAAAAAATTTTTCGCAATTCTGCTGCTCCAAACGCTTAACCAGAATGGCCTAGGGAAAAAATACACATACCGTTGTAATCGGGCGAGTTTCTACTTTCAGATGCAATAGGAATTTTTGGGTTAGGTCAATCCGTTCGCGAGATATGGGAGTTTGAAGCCAAGAAATGGTTGAGAAGGCAAAAAATTTTTCGCAATTCTACTGCTCCAAACGCTTAACCAGAATGGCCTAGGGAAAAAATAAACATACCGTTGTAATCGGGCGAGTTTCTACTTTCAGATGCAATAGGAACTTTTGGGTTAGGTCAATCCGTTCGCGACATATGGGAGTTTGAAGCCAAGAAATGGTTGAGAAGGCAACAAATTTTTCGCAATTCTGCTGCTCCAAACGCTTAACCAGAATGGCCTAGGGAAAAAATACACATACCGTTGTAATCGGGCTAGTTTCTACTTTCAGATGCAATAGGAATTTTTGGGTTAGGTCAATCCGTTCGCGAGATATAGGAGTTTGAAGCCAAGAAATGGTTGAGAAGGCAAAAAATTTTTCGCAATTCTGCTGCTCCAAACGCTTAACCAGAATGGCCTAGGGAAAAAATACACATACCGTTGTAATCTGGCGAGTCTCTACTTTCAGATGCAATAGGAATTTTTGGGTTAGGTCAACCCGTTCGCGAGATATGGGAGTTTGAAGCCAAGAAATGATTGGGAAGGCAAAAAATTTTTCGCAATTCTGCTGCTCCAAACGCTTAAACAGAATGGCCTAGGGAAAAAATACACATACCGCTGTAATCGGGCGAGGTTCTACTTTCAAATGCAATTGGAATTTCTGGGTTAGGTCAATCCGTTCGCGAGGTATGGGAGTTTGAAGCCAAGAAACGGTTGAGAAGGCAAAAAATTTTTCGCAATTCTGCTGCTCCAAACGCTTAACGAGAATGGCCTAGGGAAAAAATACACATACCGTTGTAATCGGGCGAGTTTCTACTTTCAGATGCAATAGGAATTTTTGGGTTAGGTCAATCCGTTCGCGAGATATGGGAGTTTGAAGCCAAGAAATGGTTGAGAAGGCCAAAAATTTTTCGCTATTCTGCTGCTCCAAACGCTTAACCAGAATGGCCTAGGGAAAAAATACACATACCGTTGTAATCGGGCGAGTCTCTACTTCCAGACGCTACAGGAATTTTTGGGTTAGGTCAATCCGTTCGCGAGATATGGGAGTTTGAAGCCAAGAAATGGTTCAGAAGGCAAAAAATTTTTCGCAATTCTGCTGCTCCAAACGCTTAACCAGAATGGCCTAGGGAAAAAATACACATACCGCTGTAATCGGGCGAGGTTCTACTTTCAGATGCAATTGGAATTTTTGGGTTAGGTCAATCCTTTCGCGAGATATGGGAGTTTAAATCCAAGAAATGGTTGAGAAGGCAAAAAATTTTTCGCAATTCTGCTGCTCCAAACGCTTAACCAGAATGGCCTAGGGAAAAAATACACATACCGCTGTAATCGGGCGAGGTTCTACTTTCAGATGCAATTGGAATTTTTGGGTTAGGTCAATCCTTTCGCGAGATATGGGAGTTTGAATCCAAGAAATGGTTGAGAAGGCAAAAAATTTTTCGCAATTCTGCTGCTCCAAACGCTTAACCAGAATGGCCTAGGGAAAAAATACACATACCGTTGTTATCGGGCGAGTTTCTACTTTCAGATGCAATAGGAATTTTTGGGTTAGGTCAACCCGTTCGCGAGATATGGGAGTTTGAAGCCAAGAAATGATTGGGAAGGCAAAAAATTTTTCGCAATTCTGCTGCTCCAAACGCTTAAACAGAATGGCCTAGGGAAAAAATACACATACCGCTGTAATCGGGCGAGGTTCTACTTTCAAATGCAATTGGAATTTCTGGGTTAGGTCAATCCGTTCGCGAGGTATGGGAGTTTGAAGCCAAGAAACGGTTGAGAAGGCAAAAAATTTTTCGCAATTCTGCTGCTCCAAACGCTTAACGAGAATGGCCTAGGGAAAAAATACACATACCGTTGTAATCGGGCGAGTTTCTACTTTCAGATGCAATAGGAATTTTTGGGTTAGGTCAATCCGTTCGCGAGATATGGGAGTTTGAAGCCAAGAAATGGTTGAGAAGGCCAAAAATTTTTCGCTATTCTGCTGCTCCAAACGCTTAACCAGAATGGCCTAGGGAAAAAATACACATACCGTTGTAATCGGGCGAGTCTCTACTTCCAGACGCTACAGGAATTTTTGGGTTAGGTCAATCCGTTCGCGAGATATGGGAGTTTGAAGCCAAGAAATGGTTGAGAAGGCAAAAAATTTTTCGCAATTCTGCTGCTCCAAACGCTTAACCAGAATGGCCTAGGGAAAAAATACACATACCGCTGTAATCGGGCGAGTTTCTACTTTCAGATGCAATAGGAATTTTTGGGTTAGGTCAATCCGTTCGCGAGATATGGGAGTTTGAAGCCAAGAAATGGTTGAGAAGGCAAAAAATTTTTCGCAATTCTGCTGCTCCAGACGCTTAACCAGAATGGCCTAGGGAAAAAACACACATTCCGTTGTAATCGGGCGAGGTTCTACTTTCAGATGCAATTGGAATTTTTGGGTTAGGTCAATCCGTTCGCGAGATATGGGAGTTTGAAGCCAAGAAATGGTTGAGAAGGCAAAAAATTTTTCGCAATTCTGCTGCTCCAAACGCTTAACGAGAATGGCCTAGGGAAAAAATACACATACCGTTGTAATCGGGCGAGTTTCTACTTTCAGATGCAATAGGAATTTTTGGGTTAGGTCAATCCGTTCGCGAGATATGGGAGTTTGAAGCCAAGAAATGGTTGAGAAGGCAAAAAATTTTTCGCAATTCTGCTGCTCCAAACGCTTAACCAGAATGGCCTAGGGAAAAAATACACATACCGTTGTAATCGGGCGAGTTTCTACTTTCAGATGCAATAGGAATTTTTGGGTTAGGTCAATCCGTTCGCGAGATATGGGAGTTTGAAGCCAAGAAATGGTTGAGAAGGCAACAAATTTTTCGCAATTCTGCTGCTCCAAACGCTTAACGAGAATGGCCTAGGGAAAAAATACACATACCGTTGTAATCGGGCGAGTTTCTACTTTCAGATGCAATAGGAATTTTTGGGTTAGGTCAATCCGTTCGCGAGATATGGGAGTTTGAAGCCAAGAAATGGTTGAGAAGGCAAAAAATTTTTCGCAATTCTGCTGCTCCAAACGCTTAACCAGAATGGCCTAGGGAAAAAATACACATACCGCTGTAATCGGGCGAGGTTCTACTTTCTGATGCAATTGGAATTTTTGGGTTAGGTCAATCCTTTCGCGAGAAATGGGAGTTTGAATCCAAGAAATGGTTGAGAAGGCAAAAAATTTTTCGCAATTCTGCTGCTCCAAACGCTTAACCAGAATGGCCTAGGGAAAAAATACACATACCGCTGTAATCGTGCGAGGTTCTACTTTCAGATGCAATTGGAATTTTTGGGTTAGGTCAATCCTTTCGCGAGATATGGGAGTTTGAATCCAAGAAATGGTTGAGAAGGCAAAAAATTTTTCGCAATTCTGCTGCTCCAAACGCTTAACCAGAATGGCCTAGGGAAAAAATACACATACCGTTGTAATCGGGCGAGTTTCTACTTTCAGATGCAATAGGAATTTTTGGGTTAGGTCAATCCGTTCGCGAGATATGGGAGTTTGAAGCCAAGAAATGGTTGAGAAGGCAACAAATTTTTCGCAATTCTGCTTCTCCAAACGCTTAACGAGAATGGCCTAGGGAAAAAATACACATACCGTTGTAATCGGGCGAGTTTCTACTTTCAGATGCAATAGGAATTTTTGGGTTAGGTCAATCCGTTCGCGAGATATGGGAGTTTGAAGCCAAGAAATGGTTGAGAAGGCGAAAAATTTTTCGCTATTCTGCTGCTCCAAACGCTTAACCAGAATGGCCTAGGGAAAAAATACACATACCGTTGTAATCAGGCGAGTCTCTACTTCCAGACGCTACAGGAATTTTTGGGTTAGGTCAATCCGTTCGCGAGATATGGGAGTTTGAAGCCAAGAAATGGTTAAGAAGGCAAAAAATTTTTCGCAATTCTGCTGCTCCAAACGCTTAACCAGAATGGCCTAGGGAAAAAATACACAAACCGCTGTAATCGGGCGAGGTTCTACTTTCTGATGCAATTGGAATTTTTGGGTTAGGTCAATCCTTTCGCGAGATATGGGAGTTTGAATCCAAGAAATGGTTGAGAAGGCAAAAAATTTTTCGCAATTCTGCTGCTCCAAACGCTTAACCAGAATGGCCTAGGGAAAGAATACACATACCGCTGTAATCGGGCGAGGTTCTACTTTCAGATGCAATTGGAATTTTTGGGTTAGGTCAATCCTTTCGCGAGATATGGGAGTTTGAATCCAAGAAATGGTTGAGAAGGCAAAAAATTTTTCGCAATTCTGCTGCTCCAAACGCTTAACCAGAATGGCCTAGGGAAAAAATACACATACCGTTGTAATCGGGCGAGTTTCTACTTTTAGATGCAATAGGAATTTTTGGGTTAGGTCAATCCGTTCGCGAGATATGGGAGTTTGAAGCCAAGAAATGGTTGAGAAGGCAAAAAATTTTTCGCAATTCTACTGCTCCAAACGCTTAACCAGAATGGCCTAGGGAAAAAATAAACATACCGTTGTAATCGGGCGAGTTTCTACTTTCAGATGCAATAGGAATTTTTGGGTTAGGTCAATCCGTTCGCGACATATGGGAGTTTGAAGCCAAGAAATGGTTGAGAAGGCAACAAATTTTTCGCAATTCTGCTGCTCCAAACGCTTAACCAGAATGGCCTAGGGAAAAAATACACATACCGTTGTAATCGGGCGAGTTTCTACTTTCAGATGCAATAGGAATTTTTGGGTTAGGTCAATCCGTTCGCGAGATATAGGAGTTTGAAGCCAAGAAATGGTTGAGAAGGCAAAAAATTTTTCGCAATTCTGCTGCTCCAAACGCATAACCAGAATGGCCTAGGGAAAAAATACACATACCGTTGTAATCTGGCGAGTCTCTACTTCCAGACGCTACAGGAATTTTTGGGTTATGTCAATCCGTTCGCGAGATATGTGAGTTTGAAGCCAAGAAATGGTTGAGAAGGCAAAAAATTTTTCGCAATTCTGCTGCTCCACACGCTTAACCAGAATGGCCTAGGGAAAAAATACACATACCGCTGTAATCGGGCGAGGTTCTACTTTCAGATGCAATTGGAATTTTTGGGTTATGTCAATCCGTTCGCGAGATATGGGAGTTTGAAGCCAAGAAATGGTTGAGAAGGCAAAAAATTTTTCGCAATTCTGCTGCTCCAAACGCTTAACCAGAATGGCCTAGGGAAAAAATACACATACCGTTGTAATCGGGCGAGTCTCTACTTCCAGACGCTACAGGAATTTTTGGGTTAGGTCAATCCGTTCGCGAGATATGGGAGTTTGAAGCCAAGAAATGGTTGAGAAGGCAAAAAATTTTTCGCAATTCTGCTGCTCCAAACGCTTAACCAGAATGGCCTAGGGGAAAAATACACATACCGTTGTAATCGGGCGAGTTTCTACTTTCAGATGCAATAGGAATTTTTGGGTTAGGTCAATCCGTTCGCGAGATATGGGAGTTTGAAGCCAAGAAATGGTTGAGAAGGCAAAAAATTTTTCGCATTTCTGCTGATCCAAACGCTTAACCAGAATGGTCTAGGGAAATAATACACATACCGTTGTAATCGGGCGAGTTTCTACTTTCAGATGCAATAGGAATTTTTGGGTTAGGTCAACCCGTTCGCGAGATATGGGAGTTTGAAGCCAAGAAATGATTGGGAAGGCAAAAAATTTTTCGCAATTCTGCTGCTCCAAACGCTTAAACAGAATGGCCTAGGGAAAAAATACACATACCGTTGTAATCGGGCGAGTTTCTACTTTCAGATGCAATAGGAATTTTTGGGTTAGGTCAATCCGTTCGCGAGATATGGGAGTTTGAAGCCAAGAAATGGTTGAGAAGGCAAAAAATTTTTCGCTATTCTGCTGCTCCAAACGCTTAACCAGAATGGCCTAGGGAAAAAATACACATACCGTTGTAATCGGGCGAGTCTCTACTTCCAGACGCTACAGGAATTTTTGGGTTAGGTCAATCCGTTCGCGAGATATGGGAGTTTGAAGCCAAGAAATGGTTGAGAAGGCAAAAAATTTTTCGCAATTCTGCTGCTCCAAACGCTTAACCAGAATGGCCTAGGGAAAAAATACACATACCGCTGTAATCGGGCGAGGTTCTACTTTCAGATGCAATTGGAATTTTTGGGTTAGGTCTATCCTTTCGCGAGATATGGGAGTTTGAATCCAAGAAATGGTTGAGAAGGCAAAAAATTTTTCGCAATTCTGCTGCTCCAAACGCTTAACCAGAATGGCCTAGGGAAAAAATACACATACCGTTGTAATCGGGCGAGTTTCTACTTTCAGATGCAATAGGAATTTTTGGGTTAGGTCAATCCGTTCGCGAGATATGGGAGTTTGAAGCCAAGAAATGGTTGAGAAGGCAAAAAATTTTCGCAATTCTACTGCTCCAAACGCTTAACCAGAATGGCCTAGGGAAAAAATAAACATACCGTTGTAATCGGGCGAGTTTCTACTTTCAGATGCAATAGGAATTTTTGGGTTAGGTCAATCCGTTCGCGACATATGGGAGTTTGAAGCCAAGAAATGGTTGAGATGGCAACAAATTTTTCGCAATTCTGCTGCTCCAAACGCTTAACCAGAATGGCCTAGGGAAAAAATACACATAAAGTTGTAATCGGGCGAGTTTCTACTTTCAGATGCAATAGGAATTTTTGGGTTAGGTCAATCCGTTCGCGAGATATAGGAGTTTGAAGCCAAGAAATGGTTGAGAAGGCAAAAAATTTTTCGCAATTCTGCTGCTCCAAACGCTTAATCAGAATGGCCTAGGGAAAAAATACACATACCGTTGTAATCGGGCGAGTTTCTACTTTCAGATGCAATAGGAATTTTTGGGTTAGGTCAATCCGTTCGCGAGATATGGGAGTTTGAAGCCAAGAAATGGTTGAGAAGGCAAAAAATTTTTCGCAATTCTACTGCTCCAAACGCTTAACCAGAATGGCCTAGGGAAAAAATAAACATACCGTCGTAATCGGGCGAGTTTCTACTTTCAGATGCAATAGGAATTTTTGGGTTAGGTCAATCCGTTCGCGACATATGGGAGTTTGAAGCCAAGAAATGGTTGAGAAGGCAACAAATTTTTCGCAATTCTGCTGCTCCAAACGCTTAACCAGAATGGCCTAGGGAAAAAATACACATACCGTTGTAATCTGGCGAGTCTCTACTTCCAGACGCTACAGGAATTTTTGGGTTAGGTCAATCCGTTCGCGAGATATGTGAGTTTGAAGCCAAGAAATGGTTGAGAAGGCAAAAAATTTTTCGCAATTCTGCTGCTCCACACGCTTAACCAGAATGGCCTAGGGAAAAAATACACATACCGCTGTAATCGGGCGAGGTTCTACTTTCAGATGCAATTGGAATTTTTGGGTTAGGTCAATCCGTTCGCGAGATATGGGAGTTTGAAGCCAAGAAATGTTTGAGAAGGCAAAAAATTTTTCGCAATTCTGCTGCTCCAAACGCTTAACCAGAATGGCCTAGGGAAAAAATACACATACCGTTGTAATCGGGCGAGTCTCTACTTCCAGACGCTACAGGAATTTTTGGGTTAGGTCAATCCGTTCGCGAGATATGGGAGTTTGAAGCCAAGAAATGGTTGAGAAGGCAAAAAATTTTTCGCAATTCTGCTGCTCCAAACGCTTAACCAGAATGGCCTAGGGGAAAAATACACATACCGTTGTAATCGGGCGAGTTTCTACTTTCAGATGCAATAGGAATTTTTGGGTTAGGTCATTCCGTTCGCGAGATATGGGAGTTTGAAGCCAAGAAATGGTTGAGAAGGCAAAAAATTTTTCGCATTTCTGCTGATCCAAACGCTTAACCAGAATGGTCTAGGGAAATAATACACATACCGTTGTAATCGGGCGAGTTTCTACTTTCAGATGCAATAGGAATTTTTGGGTTAGGTCAACCCGTTCGCGAGATATGGGAGTTTGAAGCCAAGAAATGATTGGGAAGGCAAAAAATTTTTCGCAATTCTGCTGCTCCAAACGCTTAAACAGAATGGCCTAGGGAAAAAATACACATACCGCTGTAATCGGGCGAGGTTCTACTTTCAAATGCAATTGGAATTTCTGGGTTAGGTCAATCCGTTCGCGAGGTATGGGAGTTTGAAGCCAAGAAACGGTTGAGAAGGCAAAAAATTTTTCGCAATTCTGCTGCTCCAAACGCTTAACCAGAATGGCCTAGGGAAAAAATACACATACCGTTGTAATCGGGCGAGTTTCTACTTTCAGATGCAATAGGAATTTTTGGGTTAGGTCAATCCGTTCGCGAGATATGGGAGTTTGAAGCCAAGAAATGGTTGAGAAGGCAAAAAATTTTTCGCAATTCTGCTGCTCCAGACGCTTAACCAGAATGGCCTAGGGAAAAAACACACATTCCGTTGTAATCAGGCGAGGTTCTACTTTCAGATGCAATTGGAATTTTTGGGTTAGGTCAATCCGTTCGCGAGATATGGGAGTTTGAAGCCAAGAAATGGTTGAGAAGGCAAAAAATTTTTCGCAATTCTGCTGCTCCAAACGCTTAACGAGAATGGCCTAGGGAAAAAATACACATACCGTTGTAATCGGGCGAGTTTCTACTTTCAGATGCAATAGGAATTTTTGGGTTAGGTCAATCCGTTCGCGAGATATGGGAGTTTGAAGCCAAGAAATGGTTGAGAAGGCAAAAAATTTTTCGCAATTCTGCTGCCTCAAACGCTTAACCAGAATGGCCTAGGGAAAAAATACACATACCGTTGTAATCGGGCGAGTTTCTACTATCAGATGCAATAGGAATTTTTGGGTTAGGTCAATCCGTTCGCGAGATATGGGAGTTTGAAGCCAAGAAATGGTTGAGAAGGCAAAAAATTTTTCGCTATTCTGCTGCTCCAAACGCTTAACCAGAATGGCCTAGGGAAAAAATACACATACCGTTGTAATCGGGCGAGTTTCTACTTTCAGATGCAATAGGAATTTTTGGGTTAGGTCAATCCGTTCGCGAGATATGGGAGTTTGAAGCCAAGAAATGGTTGAGAAGGCAACAAATTTTTCGCAATTCTGCTGCTCCAAACGCTTAACGAGAATGGCCTAGGGAAAAAATACACATACCGTTGTAATCGGGCGAGTTGCTACTTTCAGATGCAATAGGAATTTTTGGGTTAGGTCAATCCGTTCGCGAGATATGGGAGTTTGAAGCCAAGAAATGGTTGAGAAGGCGAAAAATTTTTCGCTATTCTGCTGCTCCAAACGCTTAACCAGAATGGCCTAGGGAAAAAATACACATACCGTTGTAATCAGGCGAGTCTCTACTTCCAGACGCTACAGGAATTTTTGGGTTAGGTCAATCCGTTCGCGAGATATGGGAGTTTGAAGCCTAGAAATGGTTAAGAAGGCAAAAAATTTTTCGCAATTCTGCTGCTCCAAACGCTTAACCAGAATGGCCTAGGGAAAAAATACACATACCGCTGTAATCGGGCGAGGTTCTACTTTCTGATGCAATTGGAATTTTTGGGTTAGGTCAATCCTTTCGCGAGATATGGGAGTTTGAATCCAAGAAATGGTTGAGAAGGCAAAAAATTTTTCGCAATTCTGCTGCTCCAAACGCTTAACCAGAATGGCCTAGGGAAAGAATACACATACCGCTGTAATCGGGCGAGGTTCTACTTTCAGATGCAATTGGAATTTTTGGGTTAGGTCAATCCTTTCGCGAGATATGGGAGTTTGAATCCAAGAAATGGTTGAGAAGGCAAAAAATTTTTCGCAATTCTGCTGCTCCAAACGCTTAACCAGAATGGCCTAGGGAAAAAATAAACATACCGTTGTAATCGGGCGAGTTTCTACTTTTAGATGCAATAGGAATTTTTGGGTTAGGTCAATCCGTTCGCGAGATATGGGAGTTTGAAGCCAAGAAATGGTTGAGAAGGCAAAAAATTTTTCGCAATTCTACTGCTCCAAACGCTTAACCAGAATGGCCTAGGGAAAAAATAAACATACCGTTGTAATCGGGCGAGTTTCTACTTTCAGATGCAATAGGAATTTTTGGGTTAGGTCAATCCGTTCGCGACATATGGGAGTTTGAAGCCAAGAAATGGTTGAGAAGGCAACAAATTTTTCGCAATTCTGCTGCTCCAAACGCTTAACCAGAATGGCCTAGGGAAAAAATACACATACCGTTGTAATCGGGCGAGTTTCTACTTCCAGACGCTACAGGAATTTTTGGGTTAGGTCAATCCGTTCGCGAGATATGTGAGTTTGAAGCCAAGAAATGGTTGAGAAGGCAAAAAATTTTTCGCAATTCTGCTGCTCCACACGCTTAACCAGAATGGCCTAGGGAAAAAATACACATACCGCTGTAATCGGGCGAGGTTCTACTTTCAGATGCAATTGGAATTTTTGGGTTATGTCAATCCGTTCGCGTGATATGGGAGTTTGAAGCCAAGAAATGGTTGAGAAGGCAAAAAATTTTTCGCATTTCTGCTGCTCCAAACGCTTAACCAGAATGGCCTAGGGAAAAAATACACATACCGTTGTAATCGGGCGAGTCTCTACTTCCAGACGCTACAGGAATTTTTGGGTTAGGTCAATCCGTTCGCGAGATATGGGAGTTTGAAGCCAAGAAATGGTTGAGAAGGCAAAAAATTTTTCGCAATTCTGCTGCTCCAAACGCTTAACCAGAATGGCCTAGGGAAAAAATACACATACCGTTGTAATCGGGCGAGTTTCTACTTTCAGATGCAATAGGAATTTTTGGGTTAGGTCAATCCGTTCGCCAGATATGGGAGTTTGAAGCCAAGAAATGGTTGAGAAGGCAAAAAATTTTTCGCAATTCTGCTGCTCCACACGCTTAACCAGAATGGCCTAGGGAAAAAATACACATACCGCTGTAATCGGGCGAGGTTCTACTTTCAGATGCAATTGGAATTTTTGGGTTATGTCAATCCGTTCGCGAGATATGGGAGTTTGAAGCCAAGAAATGGTTGAGAAGGCAAAAAATTTTTCGCATTTCTGCTGCTCCAAACGCTTAACCAGAATGGTCTAGGGAAATAATACACATACCGTTGTAATCGGGCGAGTTTCTACTTTCAGATGCAATAGGAATTTTTGGGTTAGGTCAACCCGTTCGCGAGATATGGGAGTTTGAAGCCAAGAAATGATTGGGAAGGCAAAAAATTTTTCGCAATTCTGCTGCTCCAAACGCTTAAACAGAATGGCCTAGGGAAAAAATACACATACCGCTGTAATCGGGCGAGGTTCTACTTTCAAATGCAATTGGAATTTCTGGGTTAGGTCAATCCGTTCGCGAGGTATGGGAGTTTGAAGCCAAGAAACGGTTGAGAAGGCAAAAAATTTTTCGCAATTCTGCTGCTCCAAACGCTTAACCAGAATGGCCTAGGGAAAAAATACACATACCGTTGTAATCGGGCGAGTTTCTACTTTCAGATGCAATAGGAATTTTTGGGTTAGGTCAATCCGTTCGCGAGATATGGGAGTTTGAAGCCAAGAAATGGTTGAGAAGGCAAAAAATTTTTCGCAATTCTGCTGCTCCAAACGCTTAACCAGAATGGCCTAGGGTAAAAATACACATACCGTTGTAATCGGGCGAGTCTCTACTTCCAGACGCTACAGGAATTTTTGGGTTAGGTCAATCCGTTCGCGAGATATGGGAGTTTGAAGCCAAGAAATGGTTGAGAAGGCAAAAAATTTTTCGCAATTCTGCTGCTCCAAACGCTTAACCAGAATGGCCTAGGGAAAAAATACACATACCGTTGTAATCGGGCGAGTTTCTACTTTCAGATGCAATAGGAATTTTTGGGTTAGGTCAATCCGTTCGCAAGATATGGGAGTTTGAAGCCAAGAAATGGTTGAGAAGGCAAAAAATTTTTCGCAATTCTGCTGCTCCAGACGCTTAACCAGAATGGCCTAGGGAAAAAATACACATACCGTTGTAATCGGGCGAGGTTCTACTTTCAGATGCAATTGGAATTTTTGGGTTAGGTCAATCCGTTCGCGAGATATGGGAGTTTGAAGCCAAGAAATGGTTGAGAAGGCAAAAAATTTTTCGCAATTCTGCTGCTCCAAACGCTTAACGAGAATGGCCTAGGGAAAAAATACACATACCGTTGTAATCGGGCGAGTTTCTACTTTCAGATGCAATAGGAATTTTTGGGTTAGGTCAATCCGTTCGCGAGATATGGGAGTTTGAAGCCAAGAAATGGTTGAGAAGGCAAAAAATTTTTCGCTATTCTGCTGCTCCAAACGCTTAACCAGAATGGCCTAGGGAAAAAATACACATACCGTTGTAATCGGGCGAGTCTCTACTTCCAGACGCTACAGGAATTTTTGGGTTAGGTCAATCCGTTCGCGAGATATGGGAGTTTGAAGCCAAGAAATGGTTGAGAAGGCAAAAAATTTTTCGCAATTCTGCTGCTCCAAACGCTTAACCAGAATGGCCTAGGGAAAAAATACACATACCGCTGTAATCGGGCGAGGTTCTACTTTCAGATGCAATTGGAATTTTTGAGTTAGGTCAATCCTTTCGCGAGATATGGGAGTTTGAATCCAAGAAATGGTTGAGAAGGCAAAAAATTTTTCGCAATTCTGCTGCTCCAAACGCTTAACCAGAATGGCCTAGGGAAAAAATACACATACCGTTGTAATCGGGCGAGTTTCTACTTTCAGATGCAATAGGAATTTTTGGGTTAGGTCAATCCGTTCGCGAGATATGGGAGTTTGAAGCCAAGAAATGGTTGAGAAGGCAAAAAATTTTTCGCAATTCTACTGCTCCAAACGCTTAACCAGAATGGCCTAGGGAAAAAATAAACATACCGTTGTAATCGGGCGAGGTTCTACTTTCAAATGCAATTGGAATTTCTGGGTTAGGTCAATCCGTTCGCGACATATGGGAGTTTGAAGCCAAGAAATGGTTGAGAAGGCAACAAATTTTTCGCAATTCTGCTGCTCCAAACGCTTAACCAGAATGGCCTAGGGAAAAAATACACATAAAGTTGTAATCGGGCGAGTTTCTACTTTCAGATGCAATAGGAATTTTTGGGTTAGGTCAATCCGTTCGCGAGATATAGGAGTTTGAAGCCAAGAAATGGTTGAGAAGGCAAAAAATTTTTCGCAATTCTGCTGCTCCAAACGCTTAACCAGAATGGCCTAGGGAAAAAATACACATACCGTTGTAATCGGGCGAGTTTCTACTTTCAGATGCAATAGGAATTTTTGGGTTAGGTCAATCCGTTCGCGAGATATGGGAGTTTGAAGCCAAGAAATGGTTGAGAAGGCAAAAAATTTTTCGCAATTCTACTGCTCCAAACGCTTAACCAGAATGGCCTAGGGAAAAAATAAACATACCGTCGTAATCGGGCGAGTTTCTACTTTCAGATGCAATAGGAATTTTTGGGTTAGGTCAATCCGTTCGCGACATATGGGAGTTTGAAGCCAAGAAATGGTTGAGAAGGCAACAAATTTTTCGCAATTCTGCTGCTCCAAACGCTTAACCAGAATGGCCTAGGGAAAAAATACACATACCGTTGTAATCTGGCGAGTCTCTACTTCCAGACGCTACAGGAATTTTTGGGTTAGGTCAATCCGTTCGCGAGATATGTGAGTTTGAAGCCAAGAAATGGTTGAGAAGGCAAAAAATTTTTCGCAATTCTGCTGCTCCACACGCTTAACCAGAATGGCCTAGGGAAAAAATACACATACCGCTGTAATCGGGCGAGGTTCTACTTTCAGATGCAATTGGAATTTTTGGGTTAGGTCAATCCGTTCGCGAGATATGGGAGTTTGAAGCCAAGAAATGTTTGAGAAGGCAAAAAATTTTTCGCAATTCTGCTGCTCCAAACGCTTAACCAGAATGGCCTAGGGAAAAAATACACATACCGTTGTAATCGGGCGAGTCTCTACTTCCAGACGCTACAGGAATTTTTGGGTTAGGTCAATCCGTTCGCGAGATATGGGAGTTTGAAGCCAAGAAATGGTTGAGAAGGCAAAAAATTTTTCGCAATTCTGCTGCTCCAAACGCTTAACCAGAATGGCCTAGGGGAAAAATACACATACCGTTGTAATCGGGCGAGTTTCTACTTTCAGATGCAATAGGAATTTTTGGGTTAGGTCAATCCGTTCGCGAGATATGGGAGTTTGAAGCCAAGAAATGGTTGAGAAGGCAAAAAATTTTTCGCATTTCTGCTGATCCAAACGCTTAACCAGAATGGTCTAGGGAAATAATACACATACCGTTGTAATCGGGCGAGTTTCTACTTTCAGATGCAATAGGAATTTTTGGGTTAGGTCAACCCGTTCGCGAGATATGGGAGTTTGAAGCCAAGAAATGATTGGGAAGGCAAAAAATTTTTCGCAATTCTGCTGCTCCAAACGCTTAAACAGAATGGCCTAGGGAAAAAATACACATACCGCTGTAATCGGGCGAGGTTCTACTTTCAAATGCAATTGGAATTTCTGGGTTAGGTCAATCCGTTCGCGAGGTATGGGAGTTTGAAGCCAAGAAACGGTTGAGAAGGCAAAAAATTTTTCGCAATTCTGCTGCTCCAAACGCTTAACCAGAATGGCCTAGGGAAAAAATACACATACCGTTGTAATCGGGCGAGTTTCTACTTTCAGATGCAATAGGAATTTTTGGGTTAGGTCAATCCGTTCGCGAGATATGGGAGTTTGAAGCCAAGAAATGGTTGAGAAGGCAAAAAATTTTTCGCAATTCTGCTGCTCCAAACGCTTAACCAGAATGGCCTAGGGAAAAAATACACATACCGTTGTAATCGGGCGAGTCTCTACTTCCAGACGCTACAGGAATTTTTGGGTTAGGTCAATCCGTTCGCGAGATATGGGAGTTTGAAGCCAAGAAATGGTTGAGAAGGCAAAAAATTTTTCGCAATTCTGCTGCTCCAAACGCTTAACCAGAATGGACTAGGGAAAAAATACACATACCGTTGTAATCGGGCGAGTTTCTACTTTCAGATGCAATAGGAATTTTTGGGTTAGGTCAATCCGTTCGCGAGATATGGGAGTTTGAAGCCAAGAAATGGTTGAGAAGGCAAAAAATTTTTCGCAATTCTGCTGCTCCAGACGCTTAACCAGAATGGCCTAGGGATAAAATACACATACCGTTGTAATCGGGCGAGGTTCTACTTTCAGATGCAATTGGAATTTTTGGGTTAGGTCAATCCGTTCGCGAGATATGGGAGTTTGAAGCCAAGAAATGGTTGAGAAGGCAAAAAATTTTTCGCAATTCTGCTGCTCCAAACGCTTAACGAGAATGGCCTAGGGAAAAAATACACATACCGTTGTAATCGGGCGAGTTTCTACTTTCAGATGCAATAGGAATTTTTGGGTTAGGTCAATCCGTTCGCGAGATATGGGAGTTTGAAGCCAAGAAATGGTTGAGAAGGCAAAAAATTTTTCGCTATTCTGCTGCTCCAAACGCTTAACCAGAATGGCCTAGGGAAAAAATACACATACCGTTGTAATCGGGCGAGTCTCTACTTCCAGACGCTACAGGAATTTTTGGGTTAGGTCAATCCGTTCGCGAGATATGGGAGTTTGAAGCCAAGAAATGGTTGAGAAGGCAAAAAATTTTTCGCAATTCTGCTGCTCCAAACGCTTAACCAGAATGGCCTAGGGAAAAAATACACATACCGCTGTAATCGAGCGAGGTTCTACTTTCAGATGCAATTGGAATTTTTGGGTTAGGTCAATCCTTTCGCGAGATATGGGAGTTTGAATCCAAGAAATGGTTGAGAAGGCAAAAAATTTTTCGCAATTCTGCTGCTCCAAACGCTTAACCAGAATGGCCTAGGGAAAAAATACACATACCGTTGTAATCGGGCGAGTTTCTACTTTCAGATGCAATAGGAATTTTTGGGTTAGGTCAATCCGTTCGCGAGATATGGGAGTTTGAAGCCAAGAAATGGTTGAGAAGGCAAAAAATTTTTCGCAATTCTGCTGCTCCAGACGCTTAACCAGAATGGCCTAGGGAAAAAATACACATACCGTTGTAATCGGGCGAGGTTCTACTTTCAGATGCAATTGGAATTTTTGGGTTAGGTCAATCCGTTCGCGAGATATGGGAGTTTGAAGCCAAGAAATGGTTGAGAAGGCAAAAAATTTTTCGCAATTCTGCTGCTCCAAACGCTTAACGAGAATGGCCTAGGGAAAAAATACACATACCGTTGTAATCGGGCGAGTTTCTACTTTCAGATGCAATAGGAATTTTTGGGTTAGGTCAATCCGTTCGCGAGATATGGGAGTTTGAAGCCAAGAAATGGTTGAGAAGGCAAAAAATTTTTCGCTATTCTGCTGCTCCAAACGCTTAACCAGAATGGCCTAGGGAAAAAATACACATACCGCTGTAATCGGGCGAAGTTCTACTTTCAGATGCAATTGGAATTTTTGGGTTAGGTCAATCCTTTCGCGAGATATGGGAGTTTGAATCCAAGAAATGGTTGAGAAGGCAAAAAATTTTTCGCAATTCTGCTGCTCCAAACGCTTAACCAGAATGGCCTAGGGAAAAAATACACATACCGTTGTAATCGGGCGAGTTTCTACTTTCAGATGCAATAGGAATTTTTGGGTTAGGTCAATCCGTTCGCGAGATATGGGAGTTTGAAGCCAAGAAATGGTTGAGAAGGCAAAAAATTTTTCGCAATTCTACTGCTCCAAACGCTTAACCAGAATGGCCTAGGGAAAAAATAAACATACCGTTGTAATCGGGCGAGTTTCTACTTTCAGATGCAATAGGAATTTTTGGGTTAGGTCAATCCGTTCGCGAGATATGGGAGTTTGAAGCCAAGAAATGGTTGAGAAGGCAAAAAATTTTTCGCATTTCTGCTGATCCAAACGCTTAACCAGAATGGTCTAGGGAAATAATACACATACCGTTGTAATCGGGCGAGTTTCTACTTTCAGATGCAATAGGAATTTTTGGGTTAGGTCAACCCGTTCGCGAGATATGGGAGTTTGAAGCCAAGAAATGATTGGGAAGGCAAAAAATTTTTCGCAATTCTGCTGCTCCAAACGCTTAAACAGAATGGCCTAGGGAAAAAATACACATACCGCTGTAATCGGGCGAGGTTCTACTTTCAAATGCAATTGGAATTTCTGGGTTAGGTCAATCCGTTCGCGAGGTATGGGAGTTTGAAGCCAAGAAACGGTTGAGAAGGCAAAAAATTTTTCGCAATTCTGCTGCTCCAAACGCTTAACCAGAATGGCCTAGGGAAAAAATACACATACCGATGTAATCGGGCGAGTTTCTACTTTCAGATGCAATAGGAATTTTTGGGTTAGGTCAATCCGTTCGCGAGATATGGGAGTTTGAAGCCAAGAAATGGTTGAGAAGGCAAAAAATTTTTCGCAATTCTGCTGCTCCAAACGCTTAACCAGAATGGCCTAGGGAAAAAATACACATACCGTTGTAATCGGGCGAGTCTCTACTTCCAGACGCTACAGGAATTTTTGGGTTAGGTCAATCCGTTCGCGAGATATGGGAGTTTGAAGCCAAGAAATGGTTGAGAAGGCAAAAAATTTTTCGCAATTCTGCTGCTCCAAACGCTTAACCAGAATGGCCTAGGGAAAAAATACACATACCGTTGTAATCGGGCGAGTTTCTACTTTCAGATGCAATAGGAATTTTTGGGTTAGGTCAATCCGTTCGCGAGATATGGGAGTTTGAAGCCAAGAAATGGTTGAGAAGGCAAAAAATTTTTCGCAATTCTGCTGCTCCAGACGCTTAACCAGAATGGCCTAGGGATAAAATACACATACCGTTGTAATCGGGCGAGGTTCTACTTTCAGATGCAATTGGAATTTTTGGGTTAGGTCAATCCGTTCGCGAGATATGGGAGTTTGAAGCCAAGAAATGGTTGAGAAGGCAAAAAATTTTTCGCAATTCTGCTGCTCCAAACGCTTAACGAGAATGGCCTAGGGAAAAAATACACATACCGTTGTAATCGGGCGAGTTTCTACTTTCAGATGCAATAGGAATTTTTGGGTTAGGTCAATCCGTTCGCGAGATATGGGAGTTTGAAGCCAAGAAATGGTTGAGAAGGCAAAAAATTTTTCGCTATTCTGCTGCTCCAAACGCTTAACCAGAATGGCCTAGGGAAAAAATACACATACCGTTGTAATCGGGCGAGTCTCTACTTCCAGACGCTACAGGAATTTTTGGGTTAGGTCAATCCGTTCGCGAGATATGGGAGTTTGAAGCCAAGAAATGGTTGAGAAGGCAAAAAATTTTTCGCAATTCTGCTGCTCCAAACGCTTAACCAGAATGGCCTAGGGAAAAAATACACATACCGCTGTAATCGGGCGAGGTTCTACTTTCAGATGCAATTGGAATTTTTGGGTTAGGTCAATCCTTTCGCGAGATATGGGAGTTTGAATCCAAGAAATGGTTGAGAAGGCAAAAAATTTTTCGCAATTCTGCTGCTCCAAACGCTTAACCAGAATGGCCTAGGGAAAAAATACACATACCGTTGTAATCGGGCGAGTTTCTACTTTCAGATGCAATAGGAATTTTTGGGTTAGGTCAATCCGTTCGCGAGATATGGGAGTTTGAAGCCAAGAAATGGTTGAGAAGGCAAAAAATTTTTCGCAATTCTGCTGCTCCAGACGCTTAACCAGAATGGCCTAGGGAAAAAATACACATACCGTTGTAATCGGGCGAGGTTCTACTTTCAGATGCAATTGGAATTTTTGGGTTAGGTCAATCCGTTCGCGAGATATGGGAGTTTGAAGCCAAGAAATGGTTGAGAAGGCAAAAAATTTTTCGCAATTCTGCTGCTCCAAACGCTTAACGAGAATGGCCTAGGGAAAAAATACACATACCGTTGTAATCGGGCGAGTTTCTACTTTCAGATGCAATAGGAATTTTTGGGTTAGGTCAATCCGTTCGCGAGATATGGGAGTTTGAAGCCAAGAAATGGTTGAGAAGGCAAAAAATTTTTCGCAATTCTGCTGCTCCAAACGCTTAACGAGAATGGCCTAGGGAAAAAATACACATACCGTTGTAATCGGGCGAGTTTCTACTTTCAGATGCAATAGGAATTTTTGGGTTAGGTCAATCCGTTCGCGAGATATGGGAGTTTGAAGCCAAGAAATGGTTGAGAAGGCAAAAAATTTTTCGCTATTCTGCTGCTCCAAACGCTTAACCAGAATGGCCTAGGGAAAAAATAAACATACCGTTGTAATCGGGCGAGTTTCTACTTTCAGATGCAATAGGAATTTTTGGGTTAGGTCAATCCGTTCGCGACATATGGGAGTTTGAAGCCAAGAAATGGTTGAGAAGGCAACAAATTTTTCGCAATTCTGCTGCTCCAAACGCTTAACCAGAATGGCCTAGGGAAAAAATACACATAAAGTTGTAATCGGGCGAGTTTCTACTTTCAGATGCAATAGGAATTTTTGGGTTAGGTCAATCCGTTCGCGAGATATAGGAGTTTGAAGCCAAGAAATGGTTGAGAAGGCAAAAAATTTTTCGCAATTCTGCTGCTCCAAACGCTTAACCAGAATGGCCTAGGGAAAAAATACACATACCGTTGTAATCTGGCGAGTCTCTACTTCCAGACGCTACAGGAATTTTTGGGTTAGGTCAATCCGTTCGCGAGATATGTGAGTTTGAAGCCAAGAAATGGTTGAGAAGGCAAAAAATTTTTCGCAATTCTGCTGCTCCACACGCTTAACCAGAATGGCCTAGGGAAAAAATACACATACCGCTGTAATCGGGCGAGGTTCTACTTTCAGATGCAATTGGAATTTTTGGGTTAGGTCAATCCGTTCGCGAGATATGGGAGTTTGAAGCCAAGAAATGGTTGAGAAGGCAAAAAATTTTTCGCAATTCTGCTGCTCCAAACGCTTAACCAGAATGGCCTAGGGAAAAAATACACATACCGTTGTAATCGGGCGAGTTTCTACTTTCAGATGCAATAGGAATTTTTGGGTTAGGTCAATCCTTTCGCGAGATATGGGAGTTTGAATCCAAGAAATGGTTGAGAAGGCAAAAAATTTTTCGCAATTCTGCTGCTCCAAACGCTTAACCAGAATGGCCTAGGGAAAAAATACACATACCGTTGTAATCGGGCGAGTCTCTACTTCCAGACGCTACAGGAATTTTTGGGTTAGGTCAATCCGTTCGCGAGATATGGGAGTTTGAAGCCAAGAAATGGTTGAGAAGGCAAAAAATTTTTCGCAATTCTGCTGCTCCAAACGCTTAACCAGAATGGCCTCGGGAAAAAATACACATACCGCTGTAATCGGGCGAGGTTCTACTTTCAGATGCAATTGGAATTTTTGGGTTAGGTCAATCCTTTCGCGAGATATGGGAGTTTGAATCCAAGAAATGGTTGAGAAGGCAAAAAATTTTTCGCAATTCTGCTGCTCCAAACGCTTAACCAGAATGGCCTAGGGAAAAAATACACATACCGTTGTAATCGGGCGAGTTTCTACTTTCAGATGCAATAGGAATTTTTGGGTTAGGTCAATCCGTTCGCGAGATATGGGAGTTTGAAGCCAAGAAATGGTTGAGAAGGCAAAAAATTTTTCGCAATTCTGCTGCTCCAGACGCTTAACCAGAATGGCCTAGGGAAAAAATACACATACCGTTGTAATCGGGCGAGGTTCTACTTTCAGATGCAATTGGAATTTTTGGGTTAGGTCAATCCGTTCGCGAGATATGGGAGTTTGAAGCCAAGAAATGGTTGAGAAGGCAAAAAATTTTTCGCAATTCTGCTGCTCCAAACGCTTAACGAGAATGGCCTAGGGAAAAAATACACATACCGTTGTAATCTGGCGAGTCTCTACTTCCAGACGCTACAGGAATTTTTGGGTTAGGTCAATCCGTTCGCGAGATATGTGAGTTTGAAGCCAAGAAATGGTTGAGAAGGCAAAAAATTTTTCGCAATTCTGCTGCTCCACACGCTTAACCAGAATGGCCTAGGGAAAAAATACACATACCGCTGTAATCGGGCGAGGTTCTACTTTCAGATGCAATTGGAATTTTTGGGTTAGGTCAATCCGTTCGCGAGATATGGGAGTTTGAAGCCAAGAAATGGTTGAGAAGGCAAAAAATTTTTCGCAATTCTGCTGCTCCAAACGCTTAACCAGAATGGCCTAGGGAAAAAATACACATACCGTTGTAATCGGGCGAGTTTCTACTTTCAGATGCAATAGGAATTTTTGGGTTAGGTCAATCCTTTCGCGAGATATGGGAGTTTGAATCCAAGAAATGGTTGAGAAGGCAAAAAATTTTTCGCAATTCTGCTGCTCCAAACGCTTAACCAGAATGGCCTAGGGAAAAAATACACATACCGTTGTAATCGGGCGAGTCTCTACTTCCAGTCGCTACAGGAATTTTTGGGTTAGGTCAATCCGTTCGCGAGATATGGGAGTTTGAAGCCAAGAAATGGTTGAGAAGGCAAAAAATTTTTCGCAATTCTGCTGCTCCAAACGCTTAACCAGAATGGCCTAGGGAAAAAATACACATACCGCTGTAATCGGGCGAGGTTCTACTTTCAGATGCAATTGGAATTTTTGGGTTAGGTCAATCCTTTCGCGAGATATGGGAGTTTGAATCCAAGAAATGGTTGAGAAGGCAAAAAATTTTTCGCAATTCTGCTGCTCCAAACGCTTAACCAGAATGGCCTAGGGAAAAAATACACATACCGTTGTAATCGGGCGAGTTTCTACTTTCAGATGCAATAGGAATTTTTGGGTTAGGTCAATCCGTTCGCGAGATATGGGAGTTTGAAGCCAAGAAATGGTTGAGAAGGCAAAAAATTTTTCGCAATTCTGCTGCTCCAGACGCTTAACCAGAATGGCCTAGGGAAAAAATACACATACCGTTGTAATCGGGCGAGTTTCTACTTTCAGATGCAATAGGAATTTTTGGGTTAGGTCAATCCGTTCGCGAGATATGGGAGTTTGAAGCCAAGAAATGGTTGAGAAGGCAAAAAATTTTTCGCTATTCTGCTGCTCCAAACGCTTAACCAGAATGGCCTAGGGAAAAAATACACATACCGCTGTAATCGGGCGAAGTTCTACTTTCAGATGCAATTGGAATTTTTGGATTAGGTCAATCCGTTCGCGAGATATGGGAGTTTGAAGCCAAGAAATGGTTGAGAAGGCAAAAAATTTTTCGCAATTCTGCTGCTCCAAACGCTTAACCAGAATGGCCTAGGGAAAAAATACACATACCGTTGTAATCGGGCGAGTTTCTACTTTCAGATGCAATAGGAATTTTTGGGTTAGGTCAATCCGTTCGCGAGATATGGGAGTTTGAAGCCAAGAAATGGTTGAGAAGGCAAAAAATTTTTCGCAATTCTGCTGCTCCAAACGCTTAACCAGAATGGCCTAGGGAAAAAATACACATACCGTTGTAATCGGGCGAGTCTCTACTTCCAGACGCTACAGGAATTTTTGGGTTAGGTCAATCCGTTCGCGAGATATGGGAGTTTGAAGCCAAGAAATGGTTGACAAGGCAAAAAATTTTTCGCTATTCTGCTGCTCCAAACGCTTAACCAGTATGGCCTAGGGGAAAAATACACATACCGTTGTAATCGGGCGAGTTTCTACTTTCAGATGCAACAGGAATTTTCGGGTTAGGTCAATCCGTTCGCGAGATATGGGAGTTTGAAGCCAAGAAATGGTTGAGAAGGCAAAAAATTTTTCGCACTTCTGCTGATCCAAACGCTTAACCAGAATGGTCTAGGTAAAGAATACACATACCGTTGTAATCGGGCGAGTTTCCACTTTCAGATGCAATAGGAATTTTTGGGTTATGTCAACCCGTTCGCGAGATATGGGAGTTTGAAGCCAAGAAATGATTGAGAAGGCAAAATATTTTTCGCAATTCTGCTGCTCCAAACGCTTAACCAGAATGGCCTAGGGAAAAAATACACATACCGTTGTAATCGAGCGAGTTTCTACTTTCAGATGCAATAGGAATTTTTGGGTTAGGTCAATCCGTTCGCGAGATATGGGAGTTTGAAGCCAAGAAATGGTTGAGAAGGCAAAAAATTTTTCGCAATTCTGCTGCTCCAAACGCTTAACCAGAATGGCCTAGGGAAAAAATAAACGTACCGTTGTAATCGGGCGAGTTTCTACTTTCAGACGCAATAGGAATTTTTGGGTTAGGTCAATCCGTTCGCGAGATATGGGAGTTTGAAGCCAAGAAATGATTGAGAAGGCAAAAAATTTTTCGCAATTCTGCTGCTCCAAACGCTTATCCAGAATGGCCTAGGGAAAAAATACACATACCGTTGTAATCGGGCGAGTATCTACTTTCAGATGCAATAGGAATTTTTGGGTTAGGTCAATCCGTTCGCGAGATATGGGAGTTTGAAGCCAACAAATGGTTGAGAAGGCAAAAAATTTTTCGCAATTCTGCTGCTCCAAACGCTTAACCAGAATGGCCTAGGGAAAAAATACACATACCGTTGTAATCGGGCGAGTTTCTACTTTCAGATGCAATAGGAATTTTTGGGTTAGGTCAATCCGTTCGCGAGATATTGGAGTTTGAAGCCAAGAAATGGTTGAGAAGGCAAAAAATTTTTCGCAATTCTGCTGCTCCAACGCTTAACCAGAATGGCCTAGGGAAAAAATACACATACCGTTGTAACCTGGCGAGTCTCTACTTCCAGACGCTACAGGAATTTTTGGGTTAGGTCAATCCGTTCGCGAGATATGTGAGTTTGAAGCCAAGAAATGGTTGAGAAGGCAAAAAATTTTTCGCAATTCTGCTGCTCCACACGCTTAACCAGAATGGCCTAGGGAAAAAATACACATACCGCTGTAATCGGGCGAGGTTCTACTTTCAGATGCAATTGGAATTTTTGGGTTAGGTCAATCCGTTCGCGAGATATGGGAGTTTGAAGCCAAGAAATGGTTGAGAAGGCAAAAAATTTTTCGCAATTCTGCTGCTCCAAACGCTTAACCAGAATGGCCTAGGAAAAAAATACACATACCGTTGTAATCGGGCGAGTTTCTACTTTCAGATGCAATAGGAATTTTTGGGTTAGGTCAATCCGTTCGCGAGATATGGGAGTTTGAAGCCAAGAAATGGTTGAGAAGGCAAAAAATTTTTCGCAATTCTGCTGCTCCAAACGCTTAACCAGAATGGCCTAGGGAAAAAATAAACATACCGTTGTAATCGGGCGAGTTTCTACTTTCAGATGCAATAGGAATTTTTGGGTTAGGTCAATCCGTTCGCGACATATGGGAGTTTGAAGCCAAGAAATGGTTGAGAAGGCAACAAATTTTTCGCAATCCTGCTGCTCCACACGCTTAACCAGAATGGCCTAGGGAAAAAATACACATACCGCTGTAATCGGGCGAGGTTCTACTTTCAGATGCAATTGGAATTTTTGGGTTAGGTCAATCCGTTCGCGAGATATGGGAGTTTGAAGCCAAGAAATGGTTGAGAAGGCAAAAAATTTTTCGCACTTCTGCTGATCCAAACGCTTAACCAGAATGGTCTAGGGAAACAATACACATACCGTTGTAATCGGGCGAGTTTCTACTTTCAGATGCAATAGGAATTTTTGGGTTAGGTCAACCCGTTCGCGAGATATGGGAGTTTGAAGCCAAGAAATGGTTGAGAAGGCAAAAAATTTTTCGCAATTCTGCTGCTCCAAACGCTTAACCAGAATGGCCTAGGGAAAAAATACACATACCGTTGTAACCTGGCGAGTCTCTACTTCCAGACGCTACAGGAATTTTTGGGTTAGGTCAATCCGTTCGCGAGATATGGGAGTTTGAAGCCAAGAAATGGTTGAGAAGGCAAAAAATTTTTCGCAATTCTGCTGCTCCAAACGCTTAACCAGAATGGCCTAGGAAAAAAATACACATACCGTTGTATTCGGGCGAGTTTCTACTTTCAGATGCAATAGGAATTTTTGGCTTAGGTCAATCCGTTCGCGAGATATGGGAGTTTGAAGCCAAGAAATGGTTGAGAAGGCAAAAAATTTTTCGCAATTCTGCTGCTCCAAACGCTTAACCAGAATGGCCTAGGGAAAAAATACACATACCGTTGTAATCGGGCGAGTCTCTACTTCCAGACGCTACAGGAATTTTTGGGTTAGGTCAATCCGTTCGCGAGATATGGGAGTTTGAAGCCAAGAAATGGTTGAGAAGGCAAAAAATTTTTCGCAATTCTGCTGCTCCACACGCTTAACCAGAATGGCCTAGGGAAAAAATACACATACCGCTGTAATCGGGCGAGGTTCTACTTTCAGATGCAATTGGAATTTTTGGGTTAGGTCAATCCGTTCGCGAGATATGGGAGTTTGAAGCCAAGAAATGGTTGAGAAGGCAAAAAATTTTTCGCACTTCTGCTGATCCAAACGCTTAACCAGAATGGTCTAGGGAAACAATACACATACCGTTGTAATCGGGCGAGTTTCTACTTTCAGATGCAATAGGAATTTTTGGGTTAGGTCAACCCGTTCGCGAGGTATGGGAGTTTGAAGCCAAGAAATGATTGAGAAGGCAAAAAATTTTTCGCAATTCTGCTGCTCCAAACGCTTATCCAGAATGGCCTAGGGAAAAAATACACATACCGTTGTAATCGGGCGAGTATCTACTTTCAGATGCAATAGCAATTTTTGGGTTAGGTCAATCCGTTCGCGAGATATGGGAGTTTGAAGCCAAGAAATGGTTGAGAAGGCAAAAAATTTTTCGCAATTCTGCTGCTCCAAACGCTTAACCAGAATGGCCTAGGGAAAAAATAAACATACCGTTGTAATCGGGCGAGTTTCTACTTTCAGATGCAATAGGAATTTTTGGGTTAGGTCAATCCGTTCGCGACATATGGGAGTTTGAAGCCAAGAAATGGTTGAGAAGGCAACAAATTTTTCGCAATTCTGCTGCTCCAAACGCTTAACCAGAATGGCCTAGGGAAAAAATACACATACCGTTGTAATCGGGCGAGTTTGTACTTTCAGATGCAATAGGAATTTTTGGGTTAGGTCAATCCGTTCGCGAGATATAGGAGTTTGAAGCCAAGAAATGGTTGAGAAGGCAAAAAATTTTTCGCAATTCTGCTGCTCCAACGCTTAACCAGAATGGCCTAGGGAAAAAATACACATACCGTTGTAACCTGGCGAGTCTCTACTTCCAGACGCTACAGGAATTTTTGGGTTAGGTCAATCCGTTCGCGAGATATGTGAGTTTGAAGCCAAGAAATGGTTGAGAAGGCAAAAAATTTTTCGCAATTCTGCTGCTCCACACGCTTAACCAGAATGGCCTAGGGAAAAAATACACATACCGCTGTAATCGGGCGAGGTTCTACTTTCAGATGCAATTGGAATTTTTGGGTTAGGTCAATCCGTTCGCGAGATATGGGAGTTTGAAGCCAAGAAATGGTTGAGAAGGCAAAAAATTTTTCGCAATTCTGCTGCTCCAAACGCTTAACCAGAATGGCCTAGGAAAAAAATACACATACCGTTGTAATCGGGCGAGTTGCTACTTTCAGATGCAATAGGAATTTTTGGGTTAGGTCAATCCGTTCGCGAGATATGGGAGTTTGAAGCCAAGAAATGGTTGAGAAGGCAAAAATTTTTTCGCAATTCTGCTGCTCCAAACGCTTAACCAGAATGGCCTAGGGAAAAAATACACATACCGTTGTAATCGGGCGAGTCTCTACTTCCAGACGCTACAGGAATTTTTGGGTTAGGTCAATCCGTTCGCGAGATATGGGAGTTTGAAGCCAAGAAATGGTTGAGAAGGCAAAAAATTTTTCGCAATTCTGCTGCTCCACACGCTTAACCAGAATGGCCTAGGGAAAAAATACACATACCGCTGTAATCGGGCGAGGTTCTACTTTCAGATGCAATTGGAATTTTTGGGTTAGGTCAATCCGTTCGCGAGATATGGGAGTTTGAAGCCAAGAAATGGTTGAGAAGGCAAAAAATTTTTCGCAATTCTGCTGCTCCAAACGCTTAACCAGAATGGCCTAGGAAAAAAATACACATACCGTTGTATTCGGGCGAGTTTCTACTTTCAGATGCAATAGGAATTTTTGGGTTAGGTCAATCCGTTCGCGAGATATGGGAGTTTGAAGCCAAGAAATGGTTGAGAAGGCAAAAAATTTTTCGCAATTCTGCTGCTCCAAACGCTTAACCAGAATGGCCTAGGGAAAAAATACACATACCGTTGTAATCGGGCGAGTCTCTACTTCCAGACGCTACAGGAATTTTTGGGTTAGGTCAATCCGTTCGCGAGATATGGGAGTTTGAAGCCAAGAAATGGTTGAGAAGGCAAAAAATTTTTCGCAATTCTGCTGCTCCAAACGCTTAACCAGAATGGCCTAGGGGAAAAATACACATACCGTTGTAATCGGGCGAGTTTCTACTTTCACATGCAATAGGAATTTTTGGGTTAGGTCAATCCGTTCGCGAGATATGTGAGTTTGAAGCCAAGAAATGGTTGAGAAGGCAAAAAATTTTTCGCACTTCTGCTGATCCAAACGCTTAACCAGAATGGTCTAGGGAAACAATACACATACCGTTGTAATCGGGCGAGTTTCTACTTTCAGATGCAATAGGAATTTTTGGGTTAGGTCAACCCGTTCGCGAGATATGGGAGTTTGAAGCCAAGAAATGATTGAGAAGGCAAAAAATTTTTCGCAATTCTGCTGCTCCAAACGCTTAAACAGAATGGCCTAGGGAAAAAATACAGATACCGTTGTAATCGGGCGAGTTTCTACTTTCAGATGCAACAGGAATTTTTGGGTAAGGTCAATCCATTCGCGAGATATGGGAGTTTGAAGCTAAGAAATGGTTGAGAAGACAACAAATCTTTCGCAATTCTGCTGCTCCAAACGCTTAACCAGAATGGCCTAGGGAAAAAATACACATACCGTTGTAATCGGGCGAGTTTCTACTTTCAGATGCAATAGGAATTTTTGGGTTAGGTCAATCCGTTCGCGAGATATGGGAGTTTGAAGCCAAGAAATGGTTGAGAAGGCAAAAAATTTTTCGCAATTCTGCTGCTCCAAACGCTTAACCACAATGGCCTAGAGAAAAAATACACATACCGTTGTAATCGGGCGAGTCTCTACTTCCAGACGCTACAGGAATTTTTGGGTTAGGTCAATCCGTTCGCGAGATATGGGAGTTTGAAGCCAAGAAATGGTTGAGAAGGCAAAAAATTTTTTGCAATTCTGCTGCTCCAAACGCTTAACCAGAATGGCCTAGGGGAAAAATACACATACCGTTGTAATCGGGCGAGTTTCTACTTTCAGATGCAATAGGAATTTTTGGGTTAGGTCAACCCGTTCGCGAGATATGGGAGTTTGAAGCCAAGAAATGGTTGAGAAGGCAAAAAATTTTTCGCAATTCTGCTGCTCCAAACGCTTAACCAGAATGGCCTAGAGGAAAAATACACATACCGTTGTAATCGGGCGAGTTTCTACTTTCAGATGCAATAGGAATTTTTGGGTTAGGTCAATCCGTTCGCGAGATATGGGAGTTTGAAGCCAAGAAATGGTTGAGAAGGCAAAAAATTTTTCGCAATTCTGCTGCTCCAAACGCTTAACCACAATGGCCTAGAGAAAAAATACACATACCGTTGTAATCGGGCGAGTCTCTACTTCCAGACGCTACAGGAATGTTTGGGTTAGGTCAATCCGTTCGCGAGATATGGGAGTTTGAAGCCAAGAAATGGTTGAGAAGGCAAAAAATTTTTCGCAATTCTGCTGCTCCAAACGCTTAACCAGAATGGCCTAGGGGAAAAATACACATACCGTTGTAATCGGGCGAGTTTCTACTTTCACATGCAATAGGAATTTTTGGGTTAGGTCAATCCGTTCGCGAGATATGGGAGTTTGAAGCCAAGAAATGGTTGAGAAGGCAAAAAATTTTTCGCACTTCTGCTGATCCAAACGCTTAACCAGAATGGTATAGGCAAACAATACACATACCGTTGTAATCGGGCGAGTTTCTACTTTCAGATGCAATAGGAATTTTTGGGTTAGGTCAACCCGTTCGCGAGATATGGGAGTTTGAAGCCAAGAAATGATTGAGAAGGCAAAAAATTTTTCGCAATTCTGCTGCTCCAAACGCTTAAACAGAATGGCCTAGGGAAAAAATACAGATACCGTTGTAATCGGGCGAGTTTCTACTTTCAGATGCAACAGGAATTTTTGGGTAAGGTCAATCCATTCGCGAGATATGGGAGTTTGAAGCTAAGAAATGGTTGAGAAGACAACAAATCTTTCGCAATTCTGCTGCTCCAAACGCTTAACCAGAATGGCCTAGGGAAAAAATACACATACCGTTGTCATCGGGCGAGTTTCGACTTTCAGATGCAATTGGAATTTTTGGGTTAGGTCAATCCGTTCGCGAGATATGGGAGTATGAAGCCAAGAAATGGTTGAGAAGGCTACAAATTTTTCGCAATTCTGCTGCTCCAAACGCTTAACCAGAGTGGCCTAGGGAAAAAATACACATACCGTTGTAATCGGGCGAGTTTCTACTTTCAGATGCAATAGGAATATTTGGGTTAGGTCAATCCGTTCGCGAGATATGGGAGTTTGAAGCCAAGAAATTGTTGAGAAGGCAAAAAATTTTTCGCAATTCTGCTGTTCCAAACGCTTAACCAGAATGGCCTAGGGGAAAAATACACATACCGTTGTAATCGGGCGAGTTTCTACTTTCAGATGCAACAGGAATTTTTGGGTTAGGTCAACCCGTTCGCGAGATATGGGAGTTTGAAGCCAAGAAATGGTTGAGAAGGCAAAAAATTTTTCGCAATTCTGCTGCTCCAAACGCTTAACCAGAATGGCCTAGGGGAAAAATACACATACCGTTGTAATCGGGCGAGTTTCTACTTTCAGATGCAATAGGAATTTTTGGGTTAGGTCAATCCGTTCGCGAGATATGGGAGTTTGAAGCCAAGAAATGGTTGAGAAGGCAAAAAATTTTTCGCAATTCTGCTGCTCCAAACGCTTAACCACAATGGCCTAGAGAAAAAATACACATACCGTTGTAATCGGGCGAGTCTCTACTTCCAGACGCTACAGGAATTTTTGGGTTAGGTCAATCCGTTCGCGAGATATGGGAGTTTGAAGCCAAGAAATGGTTGAGAAGGCAAAAAATTTTTCGCAATTCTGCTGCTCCAAACGCTTAACCAGAATTGCCTAGGGGAAAAATACACATGCCGTTGTAATCGGGCGAGTTTCTACTTTCAGATGCTATAGGAATTTTTGGGTTAGGTCAACCCGTTCGCGAGATATGGGAGTTTGAAGCCAAGAAATGGTTGAGAAGGCAAAAAATTTTTCGCAATTCTGCTGCTCCAAACGCTTAACCAGAATGGCCTAGGGGAAAAATACACATACCGTTGTAATCGGGCGAGTTTCTACTTTCACATGCAATAGGAATTTTTGGGTTAGGTCAATCCGTTCGCGAGATATGGGAGTTTGAAGCCAAGAAATGGTTGAGAAGGCAAAAAATTTTTCGCACTTCTGCTGATCCAAACGCTTAACCAGAATGGTCTAGGGAAACAATACACATACCGTTGTAATCGGGCGAGTTTCTACTTTCAGATGCAATAGGAATTTTTGGGTTAGGTCAACCCGTTCGCGAGATATGGGAGTTTGAAGCCAAGAAATGATTGAGAAGGCAAAAAATTTTTCGCAATTCTGCTGCTCCAAACGCTTAAACAGAATGGCCTAGGGAAAAAATACAGATACCGTTGTAATCGGGCGAGTTTCTACTTTCAGATGCAACAGGAATTTTTGGGTAAGGTCAATCCATTCGCGAGATATGGGAGTTTGAAGCTAAGAAATGGTTGAGAAGACAACAAATCTTTCGCAATTCTGCTGCTCCAAACGCTTAACCAGAATGGCCTAGGGAAAAAATACACATACCGTTGTAATCGGGCGAGTTTCTACTTTCAGATGCAATAGGAATTTTTGGGTTAGGTCAATCCGTTCGCGAGATATGGGAGTTTGAAGCCAAGAAATGGTTGAGAAGGCAAAAAATTTTTCGCAATTCTGCTGCTCCAAACGCTTAACCACAATGGCCTAGAGAAAAAATACACATACCGTTGTAATCGGGCGAGTCTCTACTTCCAGACGCTACAGGAATTTTTGGGTTAGGTCAATCCGTTCGCGAGATATGGGAGTTTGAAGCCAAGAAATGGTTGAGAAGGCAAAAAATTTTTCGCAATTCTGCTGCTCCAAACGCTTAACCCGAATGGCCTAGGGAAAAAATACACATACCGCTGTAATCGGGCGAGGTTCTACTTTCAGATGCAATTGGAATTTTTGGGTTAGGTCAATCCGTTCGCGAGATATGGGAGTTTGAAGCCAAGAAATGGTTGAGAAGGCAAAAAATTTTTCGCAATTCTGCTGCTCCAAACGCTTAACCAGAATGGCCTAGGGAAAAAATACATATACCGTTGTAATCGGGCGAGTCTCTACTTCCAGACGCTACAGGAATTTTTGGGTTAGGTCAATCCGTTCGCGAGATATGGGAGTTTGAAGCCAAGAAATGGTTGAGAAGGTAAAAAATTTTTCGCAATTCTGCTGCTCCAAACGCTTAACCAGAATGGCCTAGGGGAAAAATACACATACCGTTGTAATCGGGCGAGTTTCGACTTTCAGATGCAATAGGAATTTTTGGGTTAGGTCAATCCGTTCGCGAGATATGGGAGTTTGAAGCCAAGAAATGGTTGAGAAGGCAAAAAATTTTTCGCAATTCTGCTGCTCCAAACGCTTAACCAAAATGGCCTAGGGGAAAAATACACATACCGTTGTAATCGGGCGAGTTTCTACTTTCAGATGCAATAGGAATTTTTGGGTTAGGTCAATCCGTTCGCGAGATATGGGAGTTTGAAGCCAAGAAATGGTTGAGAAGGCAAAAAATTTTTCGCAATTCTGCTGCTCCAAACGCTTAACCAGAATGGCCTAGGGAAAAAATACACATACCGTTGTAATCGGGCGAGTCTCTACTTCCAGACGCTACAGGAATTTTTGGGTTAGGTCAATCCGTTCGCGAGATATGGGAGTTTGAAGCCAAGAAATGGTTGAGAAGGCAAAAAATTTTTCGCACTTCTGCTGATCCAAACGCTTAACCAGAATGGTCTAGGGAAACAATACACATACCGTTGTAATCGGGCGAGTTTCTACTTTCAGATGCAATAGGAATTTTTGGGTTAGGTCAACCCGTTCGCGAGATATGGGAGTTTGAAGCCAAGAAATGATTGAGAAGGCAAAAAATTTTTCGCAATTCTGCTGCTCCAAACGCTTAACCAGAATGGCCTAGGGAAAAAATACACATACCGTTGTAACCTGGCGAGTCTCTACTTCCAGACGCTACAGGAATTTTTGGGTTAGGTCAATCCGTTCGCGAGATATGTGAGTTTGAAGCCAAGAAATGTTTGAGAAGGCAAAAAATTTTTCGCAATTCTGCTGCTCCACACGCTTAACCAGAATAGCCTAGGGAAAAAATACACATACCGCTGTAATCGGGCGAGGTTCTACTTTCAGATGCAATTGGAATTTTTGGGTTAGGTCAATCCGTTCGCGAGATATGGGAGTTTGAAGCCAAGAAATGGTTGAGAAGGCAAAAAATTTTTCGCAATTCTGCTGCTCCAAACGCTTAACCAGAATGGCCTAGGAAAAAAATACACATACCGTTGTAATCGGGCGAGTTTCTACTTTCAGATGCAATAGGAATTTTTGGGTTAGGTCAATCCGTTCGCGAGATATGGGAGTTTGAAGCCAAGAAATGGTTGAGAAGGCAAAAAATTTTTCGCAATTCTGCTGCTCCAAACGCTTAACCAGAATGGCCTAGGGAAAAAATACACATACCGTTGTAATCGGGCGAGTCTCTACTTCCAGACGCTACAGGAATTTTTGGGTTAGGTCAATCCGTTCGCGAGATATGGGAGTTTGAAGCCAAGAAATGGTTGAGAAGGCAAAAAATTTTTCGCAATTCTGCTGCTCCAAACGCTTAACCAGAATGGCCTAGGGGAAAAATACACATACCGTTGTAATCGGGCGAGTTTCTACTTTCAGATGCAATAGGAATTTTTGGGTTAGGTCAATCCGTTCGCGAGATATGGGAGTTTGAAGCCAAGAAATGGTTGAGAAGGCAAAAAATTTTTCGCACTTCTGCTGATCGAAACGCTTAACCAGAATGGTCTAGGGAAACAATACACATACCGTTGTAATCGGGCGAGTTTCTACTTTCAGATGCAATAGGAATTTTCGGGTTAGGTCAACCCGTTCGCGAGATATGGGAGTTTGAAGCCAAGAAATGATTGAGAAGGCAAAAAATTTTTCGCAATTCTGCTGCTCCAAACGCTTAAACAGAATGGCCTAGGGAAAAAATACAGATACCGTTGTAATCGGGCGAGTTTCTACTTTCAGATGCAACAGGAATTTTTGGGTAAGGTCAATCCATTCGCGAGATATGGGAGTTTGAAGCTAAGAAATGGTTGAGAAGACAACAAATCTTTCGCAATTCTGCTGCTCCAAACGCTTAACCAGAATGGCCTAGGGAAAAAATACACATACCGTTGTAATCGGGCGAGTTTCTACTTTCAGATGCAATAGGAATTTTTGGGTTAGGTCAATCCGTTCGCGAGATATGGGAGTTTGAAGCCAAGAAATGGTTGAGAAGGCAAAAAATTTTTCGCAATTCTGCTGCTCCAAACGCTTAACCAGAATGGCCTAGGAAAAAAATACACATACCGTTGTATTCGGGCGAGTTTCTACTTTCAGATGCAATAGGAATTTTTGGGTTAGGTCAATCCGTTCGCGAGATATGGGAGTTTGAAGCCAAGAAATGGTTGAGAAGGCAAAAAATTTTTCGCAATTCTGCTGCTCCAAACGCTTAACCAGAATGGCCTAGGGAAAAAATACACATACCGTTGTAATCGGGCGAGTCTCTACTTCCAGACGCTACAGGAATTTTTGGGTTAGGTCAATCCGTTCGCGAGATATGGGAGTTTGAAGCCAAGAAATGGTTGAGAAGGCAAAAAATTTTTCGCAATTCTGCTGCTCCACACGCTTAACCAGAATGGCCTAGGGAAAAAATACACATACCGCTGTAATCGGGCGAGGTTCTACTTTCAGATGCAATTGGAATTTTTGGGTTAGGTCAATCCGTTCGCGAGATATGGGAGTTTGAAGCCAAGAAATGGTTGAGAAGGCAAAAAATTTTTCGCACTTCTGCTGATCCAAACGCTTAACCAGAATGGTCTAGGGAAACAATACACATACCGTTGTAATCGGGCGAGTTTCTACTTTCAGATGCAATAGGAATTTTTGGGTTAGGTCAACCCGTTCGCGAGGTATGGGAGTTTGAAGCCAAGAAATGATTGAGAAGGCAAAAAATTTTTCGCAATTCTGCTGCTCCAAACGCTTATCCAGAATGGCCTAGGGAAAAAATACACATACCGTTGTAATCGGGCGAGTATCTACTTTCAGATGCAATAGAAATTTTTGGGTTAGGTCAATCCGTTCGCGAGATATGGGAGTTTGAAGCCAAGAAATGGTTGAGAAGGCAAAAAATTTTTCGCAATTCTGCTGCTCCAAACGCTTAACCAGAATGGCCTAGGGAAAAAATAAACATACCGTTGTAATCGGGCGAGTTTCTACTTTCAGATGCAATAGGAATTTTTGGGTTAGGTCAATCCGTTCGCGACATATGGGAGTTTGAAGCCAAGAAATGGTTGAGAAGGCAACAAATTTTTCGCAATTCTGCTGCTCCAAACGCTTAACCAGAATGGCCTAGGGAAAAAATACACATACCGTTGTAATCGGGCGAGTTTCTACTTTCAGATGCAATAGGAATTTTTGGGTTAGGTCAATCCGTTCGCGAGATATAGGAGTTTGAAGCCAAGAAATGGTTGAGAAGGCAAAAAATTTTTCGCAATTCTGCTGCTCCAACGCTTAACCAGAATGGCCTAGGGAAAAAATACACATACCGTTGTAACCTGGCGAGTCTCTACTTCCAGACGCTACAGGAATTTTTGGGTTAGGTCAATCCGTTCGCGAGATATGTGAGTTTGAAGCCAAGAAATGGTTGAGAAGGCAAAAAATTTTTCGCAATTCTGCTGCTCCACACGCTTAACCAGACTGGCCTAGGGAAAAAATACACATACCGCTGTAATCGGGCGAGGTTCTACTTTCAGATGCAATTGGAATTTTTGGGTTAGGTCAATCCGTTCGCGAGATATGGGAGTTTGAAGCCAAGAAATGGTTGAGAAGGCAAAAAATTTTTCGCAATTCTGCTGCTCCAAACGCTTAACCAGAATGGCCTAGGAAAAAAATACACATACCGTTGTAATCGGGCGAGTTTCTACTTTCAGATGCAATAGGAATTTTTGGGTTAGGTCAATCCGTTCGCGAGATATGGGAGTTTGAAGCCAAGAAATGGTTGAGAAGGCAAAAATTTTTTCGCAATTCTGCTGCTCCAAACGCTTAACCAGAATGGCCTAGAGAAAAAATACACATACCGTTGTAATCGGGCGAGTCTCTACTTCCAGACGCTACAGGAATTTTTGGGTTAGGTCAATCCGTTCGCGAGATATGGGAGTTTGAAGCCAAGAAATGGTTGAGAAGGCAAAAAATTTTTCGCAATTCTGCTGCTCCACACGCTTAACCAGAATGGCCTAGGGAAAAAATACACATACCGCTGTAATCGGGCGAGGTTCTACTTTCAGATGCAATTGGAATTTTTGGGTTAGGTCAATCCGTTCGCGAGATATGGGAGTTTGAAGCCAAGAAATGGTTGAGAAGGCAAAAAATTTTTCGCAATTCTGCTGCTCCAAACGCTTAACCAGAATGGCCTAGGGAAAAAATACACATACCGTTGTAATCGGGCTAGTTTCTACTTTCAGAGGCAATAGGAATTTTTGGGGTAGGTCAATCCGTTCGCGAGATATGCGAGTTTGAAGCTAAGAAATGGTTGAGAAGACAACAAATTTTTCGCAATTCTGCTGCTCCAAACGCTTAACCAGAATGGCCTAGGGAAAAAATACACATACCGTTGTAATCGGGCTAGTTTCTACTTTCAGAGGCAATAGGAATTTTTGGGGTAGGTCAATCCGTTCGCGAGATATGCGAGTTTGAAGCCAAGAAATGGTTGAGAAGGCAAAAAATTTTTTGCAATTCTGCTGCTCCAAACGCTTAACCAGAATGGCCTAGGGGAAAAATACACATACCGTTGTAATCGGGCGAGTTTCTACTTTCAGATGCAATAGGAATTTTTGGGTTAGGTCAACCCGTTCGCGAGATATGGGAGTTTGAAGCCAAGAAATGGTTGAGAAGGCAAAAAATTTTTCGCAATTCTGCTGCTCCAAACGCTTAACCAGAATGGCCTAGAGGAAAAATACACATACCGTTGTAATCGGGCGAGTTTCTACTTTCAGATGCAATAGGAATTTTTGGGTTAGGTCAATCCGTTCGCGAGATATGGGAGTTTGAAGCCAAGAAATGGTTGAGAAGGCAAAAAATTTTTCGCAATTCTGCTGCTCCAAACGCTTAACCACAATGGCCTAGAGAAAAAATACACATACCGTTGTAATCGGGCGAGTCTCTACTTCCAGACGCTACAGGAATTTTTGGGTTAGGTCAATCCGTTCGCGAGATATGGGAGTTTGAAGCCAAGAAATGGTTGAGAAGGCAAAAAATTTTTCGCAATTCTGCTGCTCCAAACGCTTAACCAGAATGGCCTAGGGGAAAAATACACATACCGTTGTAATCGGGCGAGTTTCTACTTTCACATGCAATAGGAATTTTTGGGTTAGGTCAATCCGTTCGCGAGATATGGGAGTTTGAAGCCAAGAAATGGTTGAGAAGGCAAAAAATTTTTCGCACTTCTGCTGATCCAAACGCTTAACCAGAATGGTATAGGCAAACAATACACATACCGTTGTAATCGGGCGAGTTTCTACTTTCAGATGCAATAGGAATTTTTGGGTTAGGTCAACCCGTTCGCGAGATATGGGAGTTTGAAGCCAAGAAATGATTGAGAAGGCAAAAAATTTTTCGCAATTCTGCTGCTCCAAACGCTTAAACAGAATGGCCTAGGGAAAAAATACAGATACCGTTGTAATCGGGCGAGTTTCTACTTTCAGATGCAACAGGAATTTTTGGGTAAGGTCAATCCATTCGCGAGATATGGGAGTTTGAAGCTAAGAAATGGTTGAGAAGACAACAAATCTTTCGCAATTCTGCTGCTCCAAACGCTTAACCAGAATGGCCTAGGGAAAAAATACACATACCGTTGTCATCGGGCGAGTTTCGACTTTCAGATGCAATTGGAATTTTTGGGTTAGGTCAATCCGTTCGCGAGATATGGGAGTATGAAGCCAAGAAATGGTTGAGAAGGCTACAAATTTTTCGCAATTCTGCTGCTCCAAACGCTTAACCAGAGTGGCCTAGGGAAAAAATACACATACCGTTGTAATCGGGCGAGTTTCTACTTTCAGATGCAATAGGAATATTTGGGTTAGGTCAATCCGTTCGCGAGATATGGGAGTTTGAAGCCAAGAAATTGTTGAGAAGGCAAAAAATTTTTCGCAATTCTGCTGTTCCAAACGCTTAACCAGAATGGCCTAGGGGAAAAATACACATACCGTTGTAATCGGGCGAGTTTCTACTTTCAGATGCAACAGGAATTTTTGGGTTAGGTCAACCCGTTCGCTAGATATGGGAGTTTGAAGCCAAGAAATGGTTGAGAAGGCAAAAAATTTTTCGCAATTCTGCTGCTCCAAACGCTTAACCAGAATGGCCTAGGGGAAAAATACACATACCGTTGTAATCGGGCGAGTTTCTACTTTCAGATGCAATAGGAATTTTTGGGTTAGGTCAATCCGTTCGCGAGATATGGGAGTTTGAAGCCAAGAAATGGTTGAGAAGGCAAAAAATTTTTCGCAATTCTGCTGCTCCAAACGCTTAACCACAATGGCCTAGAGAAAAAATACACATACCGTTGTAATCGGGCGAGTTTCTACTTTCAGATGCAACAGGAATTTTTGGGTAAGGTCAATCCATTCGCGAGATATGGGAGTTTGAAGCTAAGAAATGGTTGAGAAGACAACAAATCTTTCGCAATTCTGCTGCTCCAAACGCTTAACCAGAATGGCCTAGGGAAAAAATACACATACCGTTGTAATCGGGCGAGTTTCTACTTTCAGATGCAATAGGAATTTTTGGGTTAGGTCAATCCGTTCGCGAGATATGGGAGTTTGAAGCCAAGAAATGGTTGAGAAGGCAAAAAATTTTTCGCAATTCTGCTGCTCCAAACGCTTAACCACAATGGCCTAGAGAAAAAATACACATACCGTTGTAATCGGGCGAGTCTCTACTTCCAGACGCTACAGGAATTTTTGGGTTAGGTCAATCCGTTCGCGAGATATGGGAGTTTGAAGCCAAGAAATGGTTGAGAAGGCAAAAAATTTTTCGCAATTCTGCTGCTCCAAACGCTTAACCCGAATGCCCTAGGGAAAAAATACACATACCGCTGTAATCGGGCGAGGTTCTACTTTCAGATGCAATTGGAATTTTTGGGTTAGGTCAATCCGTTCGCGAGATATGGGAGTTTGAAGCCAAGAAATGGTTGAGAAGGCAAAAAATTTTTCGCAATTCTGCTGCTCCAAACGCTTAACCAGAATGGCCTAGGGAAAAAATACATATACCGTTGTAATCGGGCGAGTCTCTACTTCCAGACGCTACAGGAATTTTTGGGTTAGGTCAATCCGTTCGCGAGATATGGGAGTTTGAAGCCAAGAAATGGTTGAGAAGGTAAAAAATTTTTCGCAATTCTGCTGCTCCAAACGCTTAACCAGAATGGCCTAGGGGAAAAATACACATACCGTTGTAATCGGGCGAGTTTCGACTTTCAGATGCAATAGGAATTTTTGGGTTAGGTCAATCCGTTCGCGAGATATGGGAGTTTGAAGCCAAGAAATGGTTGAGAAGGCAACAAATTTTTCGCAATTCTGCTGCTCCAAACGCTTAACCAAAATGGCCTAGGGGAAAAATACACATACCGTTGTAATCGGGCGAGTCTCTACTTCCAGACGCTACAGGAATTTTTGGGTTAGGTCAATCCGTTCGCGAGATATGGGAGTTTGAAGCCAAGAAATGGTTGAGAAGGCAAAAAATTTTTCGCACTTCTGCTGATCCAAACGCTTAACCAGAATGGTCTAGGGAAACAATACACATACCGTTGTAATCGGGCGAGTTTCTACTTTCAGATGCAATAGGAATTTTTGGGTTAGGTCAACCCGTTCGCGAGATATGGGAGTTTGAAGCCAAGAAATGATTGAGAAGGCAAAAAATTTTTCGCAATTCTGCTGCTCCAAACGCTTAACCAGAATGGCCTAGGGAAAAAATACACATACCGTTGTAACCTGGCGAGTCTCTACTTCCAGACGCTACAGGAATTTTTGGGTTAGGTCAATCCGTTCGCGAGATATGTGAGTTTGAAGCCAAGAAATGTTTGAGAAGGCAAAAAATTTTTCGCAATTCTGCTGCTCCACACGCTTAACCAGAATGGCCTAGGGAAAAAATACACATACCGCTGTAATCGGGCGAGGTTCTACTTTCAGATGCAATTGGAATTTTTGGGTTAGGTCAATCCGTTCGCGAGATATGGGAGTTTGAAGCCAAGAAATGGTTGAGAAGGCAAAAAATTTTTCGCAATTCTGCTGCTCCAAACGCTTAACCAGAATGGCCTAGGAAAAAAATACACATACCGTTGTAATCGGGCGAGTTTCTACTTTCAGATGCAATAGGAATTTTTGGGTTAGGTCAATCCGTTCGCGAGATATGGGAGTTTGAAGCCAAGAAATGGTTGAGAAGGCAAAAAATTTTTCGCAATTCTGCTGCTCCAAACGCTTAACCAGAATGGCCTAGGGAAAAAATACACATACCGTTGTAATCGGGCGAGTCTCTACTTCCAGACGCTACAGGAATTTTTGGGTTAGGTCAATCCGTTCGCGAGATATGGGAGTTTGAAGCCAAGAAATGGTTGAGAAGGCAAAAAATTTTTCGCAATTCTACTGCTCCAAACGCTTAACCAGAATGGCCTAGGGGAAAAATACACATACCGTTGTAATCGGGCGAGTTTCTACTTTCAGATGCAATAGGAATTTTTGGGTTAGGTCAATCCGTTCGCGAGATATGGGAGTTTGAAGCCAAGAAATGGTTGAGAAGGCAAAAAATTTTTCGCACTTCTGCTGATCGAAACGCTTAACCAGAATGGTCTAGGGAAACAATACACATACCGTTGTAATCGGGCGAGTTTCTACTTTCAGATGCAATAGGAATTTTCGGGTTAGGTCAACCCGTTCGCGAGATATGGGAGTTTGAAGCCAAGAAATGATTGAGAAGGCAAAAAATTTTTCGCAATTCTGCTGCTCCAAACGCTTAAACAGAATGGCCTAGGGAAAAAATACAGATACCGTTGTAATCGGGCGTGTTTCTACTTTCAGATGCAACAGGAATTTTTGGGTAAGGTCAATCCATTCGCGAGATATGGGAGTTTGAAGCTAAGAAATGGTTGAGAAGACAACAAATCTTTCGCAATTCTGCTGCTCCAAACGCTTAACCAGAATGGCCTAGGGAAAAAATACACATACCGTTGTAATCGGGCGAGTTTCTACTTTCAGATGCAATAGGAATTTTTGGGTTAGGTCAATCCGTTCGCGAGATATGGGAGTTTGAAGCCAAGAAATGGTTGAGAAGGCAAAAAATTTTTCGCAATTCTGCTGCTCCAAACGCTTAACCACAATGGCCTAGAGAAAAAATACACATACCGTTGTAATCGGGCGAGTCTCTACTTCCAGACGCTACAGGAATTTTTGGGTTAGGTCAATCCGTTCGCGAGATATGGGAGTTTGAAGCCAAGAAATGGTTGAGAAGGCAAAAAATTTTTCGCTATTCTGCTGCTCCAAACGCTTAACCAGAATGGCCTAGGGAAAAAATACACATACCGCTGTAATCGGGCGAGGTTCTACTTTCAGATGCAATTGGAATTTTTGGGTTAGGTCAATCCGTTCGCGAGATATGGGAGTTTGAAGCCAAGAAATGGTTGAGAAGGCAAAAAATTTTTCGCAATTCTGCTGCTCCAAACGCTTAACCAGAATGGCCTAGGGAAAAAATACATATACCGTTGTAATCGGGCGAGTCTCTACTTCCAGACGCTACAGGAATTTTTGGGTTAGGTCAATCCGTTCGCGAGATATGGGAGTTTGAAACCAAGAAATGGTTGAGAAGGCAAAAAATTTTTCGCAATTCTGCTGCTCCAAACGCTTAACCAGAATGGCCTAGGGGAAAAATACACATACCGTTGTAATCGGGCGAGTTTCGACTTTCAGATGCAATAGGAATTTTTGGGTTAGGTCAATCCGTTCGCGAGATATGGGAGTTTGAAGCCAAGAAATGGTTGAGAAGGCAACAAATTTTTCCCAATTCTGCTGCTCCAAACGCTTAACCAGAATGGCCTAGGGGAAAAATACACATACCGTTGTAATCGGGCGAGTTTCTACTTTCAGATGCAATAGGAATTTTTGGGTTAGGTCAATGCGTTCGCGAGATATGGGAGTTTGAAGCCAAGAAATGGTTGAGAAGGCAAAAAATTTTTCGCAATTCTGCTGCTCCAAACGCTTAACCAGAATGGCCTAGGGAAAAAATACACATACCGTTGTAATCGGGCGAGTCTCTACTTCCAGACGCTACAGGAATTTTTGGGTTAGGTCAATCCGTTCGCGAGATATGGGAGTTTGAAGCCAAGAAATGGTTGAGAAGACAACAAATCTTTCGCACTTCTGCTGCTCCAAACGCTTAACCAGAATGGCCTAGGGAAAAAATACACATACCGTTGTAATCGGGCGAGTTTCTACTTTCAGATGCAATAGGAATTTTTGGGTTAGGTCAACCCGTTCGCGAGATATGGCAGTTTGAAGCCAAGAAATGATTGAGAAGGCAAAAAATTTTTCGCAATTCTGCTGCTCCAAACGCTTAAACAGGATGGCCTAGGGAAAAAATACAGATACCGTTGTAATCGGGCGAGTTTCTACTTTCAGATGCAACAGGAATTTTTGGGTTAGGTCAATCCGTTCGCGAGATATGGGAGTTTGAAGCTAAGGAATGGTTGAGAAGACAACAAATCTTTCGCACTTCTGCTGCTCCAAACGCTTAACCAGAATGTCCTAGGGAAAAAATACACATACCGTTGTAATCGGGCGAGTTTCTACTTTCAGATTCAATAGGAATTTTTGGGTTAGGTCAATCCGTTCGCGAGATATGGGAGTTTGAAGCCAAGAAATGGTTGAGAAGGCAAACAATTTTTGGCAATTCTGCTGCTCCAAACGCTTAACCAGAATGGCCTAGAGAAAAAATACACATACCGTTGGAATCGGGCGAGTCTCTACTTCCAGACGCTGCAGGAATTTTTGGGTTAGGTCAATCCGTTCGCGAGATATGGGAGTTTGAAGCCAAGAAATGGTTGAGAAGGCAAAAAATTTTTCGCAATTCTGCTGCTCCAAACGCTTAACCAGAATGGCCTAGGGAAAAAATACACATACCGCTGTAATCGGGCGTGGTTCTACTTCCAGACGCTACAGGAATTTTTGGGTTAGGTCAATCCGTTCGCGAGATATGGGAGTTTGAAGCCAAGAAATGGTTGAGAAGGCAAAAAATTTTTCGCAATTCTGCTGCTCCAAACGCTTAACCAGAATGGCCTAGGGGAAAAATACACATACCGTTGTAATCGGGCGAGTATCGACTTTCAGATGCAATAGGAATTTTTGGGTTAGGTCAATCCGTTCGCGAGATATGGGAGTTTGAAGCCAAGAAATGGTTGAGAAGGCAACAAATTTTTCGCAATTCTGCTGCTCCAAACGCTTAACCAGAATGGCCTAGGGAAAAAATACACATACCGTTGTAATCGGGCGAGTCTCTACTTCCAGACGCTACAGGAATTTTTGGGTTAGGTCAATCCGTTCGCGAGGTATGGGAGTTTGAAGCCAAGAAATGGTTGAGAAGGCAAAAAATTTTTCGCACTTCTGCTGATCCAAACGCTTAACCAGAATGGTCTAGGGAAACAATACACATACCGTTGTAATCGGGCGAGTTTCTACTTTCAGATGCAATAGGAATTTTTGGGTTAGGTCAACCCGTTCGCGAGATATGGGAGTTTGAAGCCAAGAAATGATTGAGAAGGCAAAAAATTTTTCGCAATTCTGCTGCTCCAAACGCTTAAACAGGATGGCCTAGGGAAAAAATACAGATACCGTTGTAATCGGGCGAGTTTCTACTTTCAGATGCAACAGGAATTTTTGGGTTAGGTCAATCCGTTCGCGAGATATGGGAGTTTGAAGCTAAGAAATGGTTGAGAAGACAACAAATCTTTCGCACTTCTGCTGCTCCAAACGCTTAACCAGAATGGCCTAGGGAAAAAATACACATACCGTTGTAATCGGGCGAGTTTCTACTTTCAGATGCAATAGGAATTTTTGGGTTAGGTCAATCCGTTCGCGAGATATGGGAGTTTGAAGCCAAGAAATGGTTGAGAAGGCAAACAATTTTTCGCAATTCTGCTGCTCCAAACGCTTAACCAGAATGGCCTAGAGAAAAAATACACATACCGTTGGAATCGGGCGAGTCTCTACTTCCAGACGCTGCAGGAATTTTTGGGTTAGGTCAATCCGTTCGCGAGATATGGGAGTTTGAAGCCAAGAAATGGTTGAGAAGGCAAAAAATTTTTCGCAATTCTGCTGCTCCAAACGCTTAACCAGAATGGCCTAGGGAAAAAATACACATACCGCTGTAATCGGGCGAGGTTCTACTTTCAGATGCAATTGGAATTTTTGGGTTAGGTCAATCCGTTCGCGAGATATGGGAGTTTGAAGCCAAGAAATGGTTGAGAAGGCAAAAAATTTTTCGCAATTCTGCTGCTCCAAACGCTTAACCAGAATGGCCTAGGGAAAAAATACACATACCGTTGTAATCGGGCGAGTCTCTACTTCCAGACGCTACAGGAATTTTTGGGTTAGGTCAATCCGTTCGCGAGATATGGGAGTTTGAAGCCAAGAAATGGTTGAGAAGGCAAAAAATTTTTCGCAATTCTGCTGCTCCAAACGCTTAACCAGAATGGCCTAGGGGAAAAATACACATACCGTTGTAATCGGGCGAGTTTCTACTTTCAGATGCAATAGGAATTTTTGGGTTAGGTCAATCCGTTCGCGAGATATGGGAGTTTGAAGCCAAGAAATGGTTCAGAAGGCAACAAATTTTTCGCACTTCTGCTGATCCAAACGCTTAACCAGAATGGTCTAGGGAAACAATACACATACCGTTGTAATCGGGCGAGTTTCTACTTTCAGATGCAATAGGAATTTTTGGGTTAGGTCAACCCGTTCGCGAGATATGGGAGTTTGAAGCCAAGAAATGATTGAGAAGGCAAAAAATTTTTCGCAATTCTGCTGCTCCAAACGCTTAACCAGAATGGCCTAGAGAAAAAATACACATACCGTTGTAATCGGGCGAGTCTCTACTTCCAGACGCTGCAGGAATTTTTGGGTTAGGTCAATCCGTTCGCGAGATATGGGAGTTTGAAGCCAAGAAATGGTTGAGAAGGCAAAAAATTTTTCGCAATTCTGCTGCTCCAAACGCTTAACCAGAATGGCCTAGGGAAAAAATACACATACCGCTGTAATCGGGCGAGGTTCTACTTTCAGATGCAATTGGAATTTTTGGGTTAGTTCAATCCGTTCGCGAGATATGGGAGTTTGAAGCCAAGAAATGGTTGAGAAGGCAAAAAATTTTTCGCAATTCTGCTGCTCCAAACGCTTAACCAGAATGGCCTAGGGAAAAAATACACATACCGTTGTAATCGGGCGAGTTTCTACTTTCAGATGCAATAGGAATTTTTTGGTTAGGTCAACCCGTTCGCGAGATATGGGAGTTTGAAGCCAAGAAATGACTGAGAAGGCAAAAAATTTTTCGCAATTCTGCTGCTCCAAACGCTTAAACAGGATGGCCTAGGGAAAAAATACAGATACCGTTGTAATCGGGCGAGTTTCTACTTTCAGATGCAACTGGAATTTTTGGGTTAGGTCAATCCGTTCGCGAGATATGGGAGTTTGAAGCCAAGAAATGGTTGAGAAGGCAAAAAATTTTTCGCAATTCTGCTGCTCCAAACGCTTAACCAGAATGGCCTAGGGAAAAAATACACATACCGTTGTAATCGGGCGAGTCTCTACTTCTAGACGCTACAGGAATTTTTGGGTTAGGTCAATCCGTTCGCGAGATATGGGAGTTTGAAGCCAAGAAATGATTGAGAAGGCAAAAAATTTTTCGCAATTCTGCTGCTCCAAACGCTTAAACAGGATGGCCTAGGGAAAAAATACAGATACCGTTGTAATCGGGCGAGTTTCTACTTTCAGATGCAACAGGAATTTTTGGGTTAGGTCAATCCGTTCGCGAGATATGGGAGTTTGAAGCTAAGGAATGGTTGAGAAGACAACAAATCTTTCGCACTTCTGCTGCTCCAAACGCTTAACCAGAATGTCCTAGGGAAAAAATACACATACCGTTGTAATCGGGCGAGTTTCTACTTTCAGATGCAATAGGAATTTTTGGGTTAGGTCAATCCGTTCGCGAGATATGGGAGTTTGAAGCCAAGAAATGGTTGAGAAGGCAAACAATTTTTGGCAATTCTGCTGCTCCAAACGCTTAACCAGAATGGCCTAGAGAAAAAATACACATACCGTTGGAATCGGGCGAGTCTCTACTTCCAGACGCTGCAGGAATTTTTGGGTTAGGTCAATCCGTTCGCGAGATATGGGAGTTTGAAGCCAAGAAATGGTTGAGAAGGCAAAAAATTTTTCGCAATTCTGCTGCTCCAAACGCTTAACCAGAATGGCCTAGGGAAAAAATACACATACAGCTGTAATCGGGCGTGGTTCTACTTCCAGACGCTACAGGAATTTTTGGGTTAGGTCAATCCGTTCGCGAGATATGGGAGTTTGAAGCCAAGAAATGGTTGAGAAGGCAAAAAATTTTTCGCAATTCTGCTGCTCCAAACGCTTAACCAGAATGGCCTAGGGGAAAAATACACATACCGTTGTAATCGGGCGAGTATCGACTTTCAGATGCAATAGGAATTTTTGGGTTAGGTCAATCCGTTCGCGAGATATGGGAGTTTGAAGCCAAGAAATGGTTGAGAAGGCAACAAATTTTTCGCAATTCTGCTGCTCCAAACGCTTAACCAGAATGGCCTAGGGGAAAAATACACATACCGTTGTAATCGGGCGAGTTTCTACTTTCAGATGCAATAGGAATTTTTGGGTTAGGTCAATCCGTTCGCGAGATATGGGAGTTTGAAGCCAAGAAATGGTTGAGAAGGCAAAAAATTTTTCGCAATTCTGCTGCTCCAAACGCTTAACCAGAATGGCCTAGGGAAAAAATACACATACCGTTGTAATCGGGCGAGTCTCTACTTCCAGACGCTACAGGAATTTTTGGGTTAGGTCAATCCGTTCGCGAGATATGGGAGTTTGAAGCCAAGAAATGGTTGAGAAGGCAAAAAATTTTTCGCACTTCTGCTGATCCAAACGCTTAACCAGAATGGTCTAGGGAAACAATACACATACCGTTGTAATCGGGCGAGTTTCTACTTTCAGATGCAATAGGAATTTTTGGGTTAGGTCAACCCGTTCGCGAGATATGGGAGTTTGAAGCCAAGAAATGATTGAGAAGGCAAAAAATTTTTCGCAATTCTGCTGCTCCAAACGCTTAAACAGGATGGCCTAGGGAAAAAATACAGATACCGTTGTAATCGGGCGAGTGTCTACTTTCAGATGCAACAGGAATTTTTGGGTTAGGTCAATCCGTTCGCGAGATATGGGAGTTTGAAGCTAAGAAATGGTTGAGAAGACAACAAATCTTTCGCACTTCTGCTGCTCCAAACGCTTAACCAGAATGGCCTAGGGAAAAAATACACATACCGTTGTAATCGGGCGAGTTTCTACTTTCAGATGCAATAGGAATTTTTGGGTTAGGTCAATCCGTTCGCGAGATATGGGAGTTTGAAGCCAAGAAATGGTTGAGAAGGCAAACAATTTTTCGCAATTCTGCTGCTCCAAACGCTTAACCAGAATGGCCTAGAGAAAAAATACACATACCGTTGGAATCGGGCGAGTCTCTACTTCCAGACGCTGCAGGAATTTTTGGGTTAGGTCAATCCGTTCGCGAGATATGGGAGTTTGAAGCCAAGAAATGGTTGAGAAGGCAAAAAATTTTTCGCAATTCTGCTGCTCCAAACGCTTAACCAGAATGGCCTAGGGAAAAAATACACATACCGTTGTAATCGGGCGAGTCTCTACTTCCAGACGCTACAGGAATTTTTGGGTTAGGTCAATCCGTTCGCGAGATATGGGAGTTTGAAGCCAAGAAATGGTTGAGAAGGCAAAAAATTTTTCGCAATTCTGCTGCTCCAAACGCTTAACCAGAATGGCCTAGGGAAAAAATACACATACCGTTGTAATCGGGCGAGTCTCTACTTCCAGACGCTACAGGAATTTTTGGGTTAGGTCAATCCGTTCGCGAGATATGGGAGTTTGAAGCCAAGAAATGGTTGAGAAGGCAAAAAATTTTTCGCAATTCTGCTGCTCCAAACGCTTAACCAGAATGGCCTAGGGGAAAAATACACATACCGTTGTAATCGGGCGAGTTTCTACTTTCAGATGCAATAGGAATTTTTGGGTTAGGTCAATCCGTTCGCGAGATATGGGAGTTTGAAGCCAAGAAATGGTTCAGAAGGCAACAAATTTTTCGCACTTCTGCTGATCCAAACGCTTAACCAGAATGGTCTAGGGAAAGAATACACATACCGTTGTAATCGGGCGAGTTTCTACTTTCAGATGCAATAGGAATTTTTGGGTTAGTTCAATCCGTTCGCGAGATATGGGAGTTTGAAGCCAAGAAATGGTTGAGAAGGCAAAAAATTTTTCGCAATTCTGCTGCTCCAAACGCTTAACCAGAATGGCCTAGGGAAAAAATACACATACCGTTGTAATCGGGCGAGTTTCTACTTTCAGATGCAATAGGAATTTTTTGGTTAGGTCAACCCGTTCGCGAGATATGGGAGTTTGAAGCCAAGAAATGATTGAGAAGGCAAAAAATTTTTCGCAATTCTGCTGCTCCAAACGCTTAAACAGGATGGCCTAGGGAAAAAATACAGATACCGTTGTAATCGGGCGAGTTTCTACTTTCAGATGCAACTGGAATTTTTGGGTTAGGTCAATCCGTTCGCGAGATATGGGAGTTTGAAGCCAAGAAATGGTTGAGAAGGCAAAAAATTTTTCGCAATTCTGCTGCTCCAAACGCTTAACCAGAATGGCCTAGGGAAAAAATACACATACCGTTGTAATCGGGCGAGTCTCTACTTCTAGACGCTACAGGAATTTTTGGGTTAGGTCAATCCGTTCGCGAGATATGGGACTTTGAAGCCAAGAAATGGTTGAGAAGGCAAAAAATTTTTCGCACTTCTGCTGATCCAAACGCTTAACCAGAATGGTCTAGGGAAACAATACACATACCGTTGTAATCGGGCGAGTTTCTACTTTCAGATGCAATAGGAATTTTTGGGTTAGGTCAATCCGTTCGCGAGATATGGGAGTTTGAAGCCAAGAAATGGTTGAGAAGGCAACAAATTTTTCCCAATTCTGCTGCTCCAAACGCTTAACCAGAATGGCCTAGGGGAAAAATACACATACCGTTGTAATCGGGCGAGTTTCTACTTTCAGATGCAATAGGAATTTTTGGGTTAGGTCAACCCGTTCGCGAGATATGGGAGTTTGAAGCCAAGAAATGATTGAGAAGGCAAAAAATTTTTCGCAATTCTGCTGCTCCAAACGCTTAAACAGGATGGCCTAGGGAAAAAATACAGATACCGTTGTAATCGGGCGAGTTTCTACTTTCAGATGCAACAGGAATTTTTGGGTTAGGTCAATCCGTTCGCGAGATATGGGAGTTTGAAGCTAAGGAATGGTTGAGAAGACAACAAATCTTTCGCACTTCTGCTGCTCCAAACGCATAACCAGAATGGCCTAGGGAAAAAATACACATACCGTTGTAATCGGGCGAGTTTCTACTTTCAGATGCAATAGGAATTTTTGGGTTAGGTCAATCCGTTCGCGAGATATGGGAGTTTGAAGCCAAGAAATGGTTGAGAAGGCAAACAATTTTTGGCAATTCTGCTGCTCCAAACGCTTAACCAGAATGGCCTAGAGAAAAAATACACATACCGTTGGAATCGGGCAAGTCTCTACTTCCAGACGCTGCAGGAATTTTTGGGTTAGGTCAATCCGTTCGCGAGATATGGGAGTTTGAAGCCAAGAAATGGTTGAGAAGGCAAAAAATTTTTCGCAATTCTGCTGCTCCAAACGCTTAACCAGAATGGCCTAGGGAAAAAATACACATACCGCTGTAATCGGGCGTGGTTCTACTTCCAGACGCTACAGGAATTTTTGGGTTAGGTCAATCCGTTCGCGAGATATGGGAGTTTGAAGCCAAGAAATGGTTGAGAAGGCAAAAAATTTTTCGCAATTCTGCTGCTCCAAACGCTTAACCAGAATGGCCTAGGGGAAAAATACACATACCGTTGTAATCGGGCGAGTATCGACTTTCAGATGCAATAGGAATTTTTGGGTTAGGTCAATCCGTTCGCGAGATATGGGAGTTTGAAGCCAAGAAATGGTTGAGAAGGCAACAAATTTTTCGCAATTCTGCTGCTCCAAACGCTTAACCAGAATGGCCTAGGGGAAAAATACACATACCGTTGTAATCGGGCGAGTTTCTACTTTCAGATGCAATAGGAATTTTTGGGTTAGGTCAATCCGTTCGCGAGATATGGGAGTTTGAAGCCAAGAAATGGTTGAGAAGGCAAAAAATTTTTCGCAATTCTGCTGCTCCAAACGCTTAACCAGAATGGCCTAGGGAAAAAATACACATACCGTTGTAATCGGGCGAGTCTCTACTTCCAGACGCTACAGGAATTTTTGGGTTAGGTCAATCCGTTCGCGAGATATGGGAGTTTGAAGCCAAGAAATGGTTGAGAAGGCAAAAAATTTTTCGCACTTCTGCTGATCCAAACGCTTAACCAGAATGGTCTAGGGAAACAATACACATACCGTTGTAATCGGGCGAGTTTCTACTTTCAGATGCAATAGGAATTTTTGGGTTAGGTCAACCCGTTCGCGAGATATGGGAGTTTGAAGCCAAGAAATGATTGAGAAGGCAAAAAATTTTTCGCAATTCTGCTGCTCCAAACGCTTAAACAGGATGGCCTAGGGAAAAAATACAGATACCGTTGTAATCGGGCGAGTGTCTACTTTCAGATGCAACAGGAATTTTTGGGTTAGGTCAATCCGTTCGCGAGATATGGGAGTTTGAAGCTAAGAAATGGTTGAGAAGACAACAAATCTTTCGCACTTCTGCTGCTCCAAACGCTTAACCAGAATGGCCTAGGGAAAAAATACACATACCGTTGTAATCGGGCGAGTTTCTACTTTCAGATGCAATAGGAATTTTTGGGATAGGTCAATCCGTTCGCGAGATATGGGAGTTTGAAGCCAAGAAATGGTTGAGAAGGCAAACAATTTTTCGCAATTCTGCTGCTCCAAACGCTTAACCAGAATGGCCTAGAGAAAAAATACACATACCGTTGGAATCGGGCGAGTCTCTACTTCCAGACGCTGCAGGAATTTTTGGGTTAGGTCAATCCGTTCGCGAGATATGGGAGTTTGAAGCCAAGAAATGGTTGAGAAGGCAAAAAATTTTTCGCAATTCTGCTGCTCCAAACGCTTAACCAGAATGGCCTAGGGAAAAAATACACATACCGCTGTAATCGGGCGAGGTTCTACTTTCAGATGCAATTGGAATTTTTGGGTTAGGTCAATCCGTTCGCGAGATATGGGAGTTTGAAGCCAAGAAATGGTTGAGAAGGCAAAAAATTTTTCGCAATTCTGCTGCTCCAAACGCTTAACCAGAATGGCCTAGGGAAAAAATACACATACCGTTGTAATCGGGCGAGTCTCTACTTCCAGACGCTACAGGAATTTTTGGGTTAGGTCAATCCGTTCGCGAGATATGGGAGTTTGAAGCCAAGAAATGGTTGAGAAGGCAAAAAATTTTTCGCAATTCTGCTGCTCCAAACGCTTAACCAGAATGGCCTAGGGGAAAAATACACATACCGTTGTAATCGGGCGAGTTTCTACTTTCAGATGCAATAGGAATTTTTGGGTTAGGTCAATCCGTTCGCGAGATATGGGAGTTTGAAGCCAAGAAATGGTTCAGAAGGCAACAAATTTTTCGCACTTCTGCTGATCCAAACGCTTAACCAGAATGGTCTAGGGAAACAATACACATACCGTTGTAATCGGGCGAGTTTCTACTTTCAGATGCAATAGGAATTTTTGGGTTAGGTCAACCCGTTCGCGAGATATGGGAGTTTGAAGCCAAGAAATGATTGAGAAGGCAAAAAATTTTTCGCAATTCTGCTGCTCCAAACGCTTAACCAGAATGGCCTAGAGAAAAAATACACATACCGTTGTAATCGGGCGAGTCTCTACTTCCAGACGCTGCAGGAATTTTTGGGTTAGGTCAATCCGTTCGCGAAATATGGTAGTTTGAAGCCAAGAAATGGTTGAGAAGGCAAAAAATTTTTCGCAATTCTGCTGCTCCAAACGCTTAACCAGAATGGCCTAGGGAAAAAATACACATACCGCTGTAATCGGGCGAGGTTCTACTTTCAGATGCAATTGGAATTTTTGGGTTAGTTCAATCCGTTCGCGAGATATGGGAGTTTGAAGCCAAGAAATGGTTGAGAAGGCAAAAAATTTTTCGCAATTCTGCTGCTCCAAACGCTTAACCAGAATGGCCTAGGGAAAAAATACACATACCGTTGTAATCGGGCGAGTTTCTACTTTCAGATGCAATAGGAATTTTTTGGTTAGGTCAACCCGTTCGCGAGATATGGGAGTTTGAAGCCAAGAAATGATTGAGAAGGCAAAAAATTTTTCGCAATTCTGCTGCTCCAAACGCTTAAACAGGATGGCCTAGGGAAAAAATACAGATACCGTTGTAATCGGGCGAGTTTCTACTTTCAGATGCAACTGGAATTTTTGGGTTAGGTCAATCCGTTCGCGAGATATGGGAGTTTGAAGCTAAGAAATGGTTGAGAAGACAACAAATCTTTCGCACTTCTGCTGCTCCAAACGCTTAACCAGAATGGCCTAGGGAAAAAATACACATACCGTTGTAATCGGGCGAGTTTCTACTTTCAGATGCAATAGGAATTTTTGGGTTAGGTCAATCCGTTCGCGAGATATGGGAGTTTGAAGCCAAGAAATGGTTGAGAAGGCAAAAAATTTTTCGCAATTCTGCTGCTCCAAACGCTTAATCAGAATGGCCTAGAGAAAAAATACACATACCGTTGTAATCGGGCGAGTCTCTACTTCCAGACGCTGCAGGAATTTTTGGGTTAGGTCAATCCGTTCGCGAGATATGGGAGTTTGAAGCCAAGAAATGGTTGAGAAGGCAAAAAATTTTTCGCAATTCTGCTGCTCCAAACGCTTAAACAGAATGGCCTAGGGAAAAAATACACATACCGCTGTAATCGGGCGAGGTTCTACTTTCAGATGCAATTGGAATTTTTGGGTTAGTTCAATCCGTTCGCGAGATATGGGAGTTTGAAGCCAAGAAATGGTTGAGAAGGCAAAAAATTTTTCGCAATTCTGCTGCTCCAAACGCTTAACCAGAATGGCCTAGGGAAAAAATACACATACCGTTGTAATCGGGCGAGTCTCTACTTCCAGACGCTACAGGAATTTTTGGGTTAGGTCAATCCGTTCGCGAGATATGGGAGTTTGAAGCCAAGAAATGGTTGAGAAGGCAAAAAATTTTTCGCAATTCTGCTGCTCCAAACGCTTAACCAGAATGGCCTAGGGGAAAAATACACATACCGTTGTAATCGGGCGAGTTTCTACTTTCAGATGCAATAGGAATTTTTGGGTTAGGTCAATCCGTTCGCGAGATATGGGAGTTTGAAGCCAAGAAATGGTTGAGAAGGCAAAAAATTTTTCGCACTTCTGCTGATCCAAACGCTTAACCAGAATGGTCTAGGGAAACAATACACATACCGTTGTAATCGGGCGAGTTTCTACTTTCAGATGCAATAGGAATTTTTGGGTTAGGTCAACCCGTTCGCGAGATATGGGAGTTTGAAGCCAAGAAATGATTGAGAAGGCAAAAAATTTTTCGCAATTCTGCTGCTCCAAACGCTTAAACAGAATGGCCTAGGGAAAAAATACAGATACCGTTGTGATCGGGCGAGTTTCTACTTTCAGATGCAAAAGGAATTTTTGGGTTAGGTCAATCCATTCGCGAGATATGGGAGTTTGAAGCTAAGAAATGGTTGAGAAGACAACAAATCTTTCGCACTTCTGCTGCTCCAAACGCTTAACCAGAATGGCCTAGGGAAAAAATACACATACCGTTGTAATCGGGCGAGTTTCTACTTTCAGATGCAATAGGAATTTTTGGGTTAGGTCAATCCGTTCGCGAGATATGGGAGTTTGAAGCCAAGAAATGGTTGAGAAGGCAAAAAATTTTACGCAATTCTGCTGCTCCAAACGCTTAACCAGAATGGCCTAGAGAAAAAATACACATACCGTTGTAATCGGGCGAGTCTCTACTTCCAGACGCTACAGGAATTTTTGGGTTAGGTCAATCCGTTCGCGAGATATGGGAGTTTGAAGCCAAGAAATGGTTGAGAAGGCAAAAAATTTTTCGCAATTCTGCTGCTCCAAACGCTTAACCAGAATGGCCTAGGGAAAAAATACACATACCGCTGTAATCGGGCGAGGTTCTACTTTCAGATGCAATTGGAATTTTTGGGCTAGGTCAATTCGTTCGCGAGATATGGGAGTTTGAAGCCAAGAAATGATTGAGAAGGCAAAAAATTTTTCGCAATTCTGCTGCTCCAAACGCTTAAACAGAATGGCCTAGGGAAAAAATACAGATACCGTTGTAATCGGGCGAGTTTCTACTTTCAGATGCAACAGGAATTTTTGGGTTATGTCAATCCGTTCGCGAGATATGGGAGTTTGAAGCTAAGAAATGGTTGAGAAGACAACAAATCTTTCGCACTTCTGCTGCTCCAAACGCTTAACCAGAATGGCCTAGGGAAAAAATACACATACCGTTGTAATCGGGCGAGTTTCTACTTTCAGATGCAATAGGAATTTTTGGGTTAGGTCAATCCGTTCGCGAGATATGGGAGTTTGAAGCCAAGAAATGGTTGAGAAGGCAAAAAATTTTTCGCAATTCTGCTGCTCCAAACGCTTAACCAGAATGGCCTAGAGAAAAACTACACATACCGTTGTAATCGGGCGAGTCTCTACTTCCAGACGCTACAGGAATTTTTGGGTTAGGTCAATCCGTTCGCGAGATATGGGAGTTTGAAGCCAAGAAATGGTTGAGAAGGCAAAAAATTTTTCGCAATTCTGCTGCTCCAAACGCTTAACCAGAATGGCCCAGGGAAAAAATACACATACCGCTGTAATCGGGCGAGGTTCTACTTTCAGATGCAATTGGAATTTTTGGGGTTCGGTCAATCCGTTCGCGAGATATGGGAGTTTTGAAGCCAAGAAATGGTTGAGAAGGCAAAAAATTTTTCGCAATTCTGCTGCTCCAAACGCTTAACCAGAATGGCCTAGGGAAAAAATACACATACCGTTGTAATCGGGCGAGTCTCTACTTCCAGACGCTACAGGAATTTTTGGGTTAGGTCAATCCGTTCGCGAGATATGGGAGTTTGAAGCCAAGAAATGGTTGAGAAGGCAAAAAATTTTTCGCAATTCTGCTGCTCCAAACGCTTAACCAGAATGGCCTAGGGAAAAAATACACATACCGCTGTAATCGGGCGAGGTTCTACTTTCAGATGCAATTGGAATTTTTGGGGTTCGGTCAATCCGTTCGCGAGATATGGGAGCTTGAAGCCAAGAAATGGTTGAGAAGGCAAAAAATTTTTCGCAATTCTGCTGCTCCAAACGCTTAACCAGAATGGCCTAGGGAAAAAATACACATACCGTTGTAATCGGGCGAGTCTCTACTTCCAGACGCTACAGGAATTTTTGGGTTAGGTCAATCCGTTCGCGAGATATGGGAGTTTGAAGCCAAGAAATGGTTGAGAAGGCAAAAAATTTTTCGCAATTCTGCTGCTCCAAACGCTTAACCAGAATGGCCTAGGGGAAAAATACACATACCGTTGTAATCGGGCGAGTTTCGACTTTCAGATGCAATAGGAATTTTTGGGTTAGGTCAATCCGTTCGCGAGATATGGGAGTTTGAAGCCAAGAAATGGTTGAGAAGGCAACAAATTTTTCGCAATTCTGCTGCTCCAAACGCTTAACCAGAATGGCCTAGGGGAAAAATACACATACCGTTGTAATCGGGCGAGTTTCTACTTTCAGATGCAATAGGAATTTTTGGGTTAGGTCAATCCGTTCGCGAGATATGGGAGTTTGAAGCCAAGAAATGATTGAGAAGGCAAAAAATTTTTCGCAATTCTGCTGCTCCAAACGCTTAAACAGAATGGCCTAGGGAAAAAATACAGATACCGTTGTAATCGGGCGAGTTTCTACTTTCAGATGCAACAGGAATTTTTGGGTAAGGTCAATCCATTCGCGAGATATGGGAGTTTGAAGCTAAGAAATGGTTGAGAAGACAACAAATCTTTCGCAATTCTGCTGCTCCAAACGCTTAACCAGAATGGCCTAGGGAAAAAATACACATACCGTTGTAATCGGGCGAGTTTCTACTTTCAGATGCAATAGGAATTTTTGGGTTAGGTCAATCCGTTCGCGAGATATGGGAGTTTGAAGCCAAGAAATGGTTGAGAAGGCAAAAAATTTTTCGCAATTCTGCTGCTCCAAACGCTTAACCACAATGGCCTAGAGAAAAAATACACATACCGTTGTAATCGGGCGAGTTTCTACTTTCAGATGCAATAGGAATTTTTGGGTTAGGTCAACCCGTTCGCGAGATATGGGAGTTTGAAGCCAAGAAATGGTTGAGAAGGCAAAAAATTTTTCGCAATTCTGCTTCTCCAAACGCTTAACCAGAATGGCCTAGGGGAAAAATACACATACCGTTGTAATCGGGCGAGTTTCTACTTTCACATGCAATAGGAATTTTTGGGTTAGGTCAATCCGTTCGCGAGATATGGGAGTTTGAAGCCAAGAAATGGTTGAGAAGGCAAAAAATTTTTCGCAATTCTGCTGCTCCAAACGCTTAACCACAATGGCCTAGAGAAAAAATACACATACCGTTGTAATCGGGCGAGTCTCTACTTCCAGACGCTTCAGGAATTTTTGGGTTAGGTCAATCCGTTCGCGAGATATGGGAGTTTGAAGCCAAGAAATGGTTGAGAAGGCAAAAAATTTTTCGCAATTCTGCTGCTCCAAACGCTTAACCAGAATGGCCTAGGGAAAAAATACACATACCGCTATAATCGGGCGAGGTTCTACTTTCAGATGCAATTGGAATTTTTGGGTTAGGTCAATCCGTTCGCGAGATATGGGAGTTTGAAGCCAAGAAATGGTTGAGAAGGCAAAAAATTTTTCGCAATTCTGCTGCTCCAAACGCTTAACCAGAATGGCCTAGGGAAAAAATACACATACCGTTGTAATCGGGCGAGTCTCTACTTCCAGACGCTACAGGAATTTTTGGGTTAGGTCAATCCGTTCGCGAGATATGGGAGTTTGAAGCCAAGAAATGGTTGAGAAGGCAAAAAATTTTTCGCAATTCTGCTGCTCCAAACGCTTAACCAGAATGGCCTAGGGGAAAAATACACATACCGTTGTAATCGGGCGAGTTTCGACTTTCAGATGCAATAGGAATTTTTGGGTTATGTCAATCCGTTCGCGAGATATGGGAGTTTGAAGCTAAGAAATGGTTGAGAAGACAACAAATCTTTCGCACTTCTGCTGCTCCAAACGCTTAACCAGAATGGCCTAGGGAAAAAATACACATACCGTTGTAATCGGGCGAGTTTCTACTTTCAGATGCAATAGGAATTTTTGGGTTAGGTCAATCCGTTCGCGAGATATGGGAGTTTGAAGCCAAGAAATGGTTGAGAAGGCAAAAAATTTTTCGCAATTCTGCTGCTCCAAACGCTTAACCAGAATGGCCTAGAGAAAAACTACACATACCGTTGTAATCGGGCGAGTCTCTACTTCCAGACGCTACAGGAATTTTTGGGTTAGGTCAATCCGTTCGCGAGATATGGGAGTTTGAAGCCAAGAAATGGTTGAGAAGGCAAAAAATTTTTCGCAATTCTGCTGCTCCAAACGCTTAACCAGAATGGCCTAGGGAAAAAATACACATACCGCTGTAATCGGGCGAGGTTCTACTTTCAGATGCAATTGGAATTTTTGGGGTTCGGTCAATCCGTTCGCGAGATATGGGAGTTTTGAAGCCAAGAAATGGTTGAGAAGGCAAAAAATTTTTCGCAATTCTGCTGCTCCAAACGCTTAACCAGAATGGCCTAGGGAAAAAATACACATACCGTTGTAATCGGGCGAGTCTCTACTTCCAGACGCTACAGGAATTTTTGGGTTAGGTCAATCCGTTCGCGAGATATGGGAGTTTGAAGCCAAGAAATGGTTGAGAAGGCAAAAAATTTTTCGCAATTCTGCTGCTCCAAACGCTTAACCAGAATGGCCTAGGGAAAAAATACACATACCGCTGTAATCGGGCGAGGTTCTACTTTCAGATGCAATTGGAATTTTTGGGGTTCGGTCAATCCGTTCGCGAGATATGGGAGCTTGAAGCCAAGAAATGGTTGAGAAGGCAAAAAATTTCTCGCAATTCTGCTGCTCCAAACGCTTAACCAGAATGGCCTAGGGAAAAAATACACATACCGTTGTAATCGGGCGAGTCTCTACTTCCAGACGCTACAGGAATTTTTGGGTTAGGTCAATCCGTTCGCGAGATATGGGAGTTTGAAGCCAAGAAATGGTTGAGAAGGCAAAAAATTTTTCGCAATTCTGCTGCTCCAAACGCTTAACCAGAATGGCCTAGGGGAAAAATACACATACCGTTGTAATCGGGCGAGTTTCGACTTTCAGATGCAATAGGAATTTTTGGGTTAGGTCAATCCGTTCGCGAGATATGGGAGTTTGAAGCCAAGAAATGGTTGAGAAGGCAACAAATTTTTCGCAATTCTGCTGCTCCAAACGCTTAACCAGAATGGCCTAGGGGAAAAATACACATACCGTTGTAATCGGGCGAGTTTCTACTTTCAGATGCAATAGGAATTTTTGGGTTAGGTCAATCCGTTCGCGAGATATGGGAGTTTGAAGCCAAGAAATGATTGAGAAGGCAAAAAATTTTTCGCAATTCTGCTGCTCCAAACGCTTAAACAGAATGGCCTAGGGAAAAAATACAGATACCGTTGTAATCGGGCGAGTTTCTACTTTCAGATGCAACAGGAATTTTTGGGTAAGGTCAATCCATTCGCGAGATATGGGAGTTTGAAGCTAAGAAATGGTTGAGAAGACAACAAATCTTTCGCAATTCTGCTGCTCCAAACGCTTAACCAGAATGGCCTAGGGAAAAAATACACATACCGTTGTAATCGGGCGAGTTTCTACTTTCAGATGCAATAGGAATTTTTGGGTTAGGTCAATCCGTTCGCGAGATATGGGAGTTTGAAGCCAAGAAATGGTTGAGAAGGCAAAAAATTTTTCGCAATTCTGCTGCTCCAAACGCTTAACCACAATGGCCTAGAGAAAAAATACACATACCGTTGTAATCGGGCGAGTTTCTACTTTCAGATGCAGTAGGAATTTTTGGGTTAGGTCAACCCGTTCGCGAGATATGGGAGTTTGAAGCCAAGAAATGGTTGAGAAGGCAAAAAATTTTTCGCAATTCTGCTGCTCCAAACGCTTAACCAGAATGGCCTAGGGGAAAAATACACATACCGTTGTAATCGGGCGAGTTTCTACTTTCACATGCAATAGGAATTTTTGGGTTAGGTCAATCCGTTCGCGAGATATGGGAGTTTGAAGCCAAGAAATGGTTGAGAAGGCCAAAAATTTTTCGCTATTCTGCTGCTCCAAACGCTTAACCAGAATGGCCTAGGGAAAAAATACACATACCGTTGTAATCGGGCGAGTCTCTACTTCCAGACGCTACAGGAATTTTTGGGTTAGGTCAATCCGTTCGCGAGATATGGGAGTTTGAAGCCAAGAAATGGTTGAGAAGGCAAAAAATTTTTCGCAGTTCTGCTGCTCCAAACGCTTAACCAGAATGGCCTAGGGGAAAAATACACATACCGTTGTAATCGGGCGAGTTTCTACTTTCAGATGCAATAGGAATTTTTGGGTTAGGTCAATCCGTTCGCGAGATATGGGAGTTTGAAACCAAGAAATGGTTGAGAAGGCAAAAAATTTTTCGCACTTCTGCTGATCCAAACGCTTAACCAGAATGGTCTAGGGAAACAATGCACATACCGTTGTAATCGGGCGAGTTTCTACTTTCAGATGCAATAGGAATTTTTGGGTTAGGTCAACCCGTTCGCGAGATATGGGAGTTTGAAGCCAAGAAATGATTGAGAAGGCAAAAAATTTTTCGCAATTCTGCTGCTCCAAACGCTTAAACAGAATGGCCTAGGGAAAAAATACAGATACCGTTGTAATCGGGCGAGTTTCTACTTTCAGATGCAACAGGAATTTTTGGGTTATGTCAATCCGTTCGCGAGATATGGGAGTTTGAAGCTAAGAAATGGTTGAGAAGACAACAAATCTTTCGCACTTCTGCTGCTCCAAACGCTTAACCAGAATGGCCTAGGGAAAAAATACACATACCGTTGTAATCGGGCGAGTTTCTACTTTCAGATGCAATAGGAATTTTTGGGTTAGGTCAATCCGTTCGCGAGATATGGGAGTTTGAAGCCAAGAAATGGTTGAGAAGGCAAAAAATTTTTCGCAATTCTGCTGCTCCAAACGCTTAACCAGAATGGCCTAGAGAAAAACTACACATACCGTTGTAATCGGGCGAGTCTCTACTTCCAGACGCTACAGGAATTTTTGGGTTAGGTCAATCCGTTCGCGAGATATGGGAGTTTGAAGCCAAGAAATGGTTGAGAAGGCAAAAAATTTTTCGCAATTCTGCTGCTCCAAACGCTTAACCAGAATGGCCTAGGGAAAAAATACACATACCGCTGTAATCGGGCGAGGTTCTACTTTCAGATGCAATTGGAATTTTTGGGGTTCGGTCAATCCGTTCGCGAGATATGGGAGTTTGAAGCCAAGAAATGGTTGAGAAGGCAAAAAATTTTTCGCAATTCTGCTGCTCCAAACGCTTAACCAGAATGGCCTAGGGAAAAAATACACATACCGTTGTAATCGGGCGAGTCTCTACTTCCAGACGCTACAGGAATTTTTGGGTTAGGTCAATCCGTTCGCGAGATATGGGAGTTTGAAGCCAAGAAATGGTTGAGAAGGCAAAAAATTTTTCGCAATTCTGCTGCTCCAAACGCTTAACCAGAATGGCCTAGGGGAAAAATACACATACCGTTGTAATCGGGCGAGTCTCTACTTCCAGACGCTACAGGAATTTTTGGGTTAGGTCAATCCGTTCGCGAGATATGGGAGTTTGAAGCCAAGAAATGGTTGAGAAGGCAAAAAATTTTTCGCAATTCTGCTGCTCCAAACGCTTAACCAGAATGGCCTAGGGGAAAAATACACATACCGTTGTAATCGGGCGAGTTTCTACTTTCAGATGCAATAGGAATTTTTGGGTTAGGTCAATCCGTTCGCGAGATATGGGAGTTTGAAGCCAAGAAATGATTGAGAAGGCAAAAAATTTTTCGCAATTCTGCTGCTCCAAACGCTTAAACAGAATGGCCTAGGGAAAAAATACAGATACCGTTGTAATCGGGCGAGTTTCTACTTTCAGATGCAACAGGAATTTTTGGGTAAGGTCAATCCATTCGCGAGATATGGGAGTTTGAAGCTAAGAAATGGTTGAGAAGACAACAAATCTTTCGCAATTCTGCTGCTCCAAACGCTTAACCAGAATGGCCTAGGGAAAAAATACACATACCGTTGTAATCGGGCGAGTTTCTACTTTCAGATGCAATAGGAATTTTTGGGTTAGGTCAATCCGTTCGCGAGATATGGGAGTTTGAAGCCAAGAAATGGTTGAGAAGGCAAAAAATTTTTCGCAATTCTGCTGCTCCAAACGCTTAACCACAATGGCCTAGAGAAAAAATACACATACCGTTGTAATCGGGCGAGTTTCTACTTTCAGATGCAATAGGAATTTTTGGGTTAGGTCAACCCGTTCGCGAGATATGGGAGTTTGAAGCCAAGAAATGGTTGAGAAGGCAAAAAATTTTTCGCAATTCTGCTGCTCCAAACGCTTAACCAGAAAGGCCTAGGGGAAAAATACACATACCGTTGTAATCGGGCGAGTTTCTACTTTCACATGCAATAGGAATTTTTGGGTTAGGTCAATCCGTTCGCGAGATATGGGAGTTTGAAGCCAAGAAATGGTTGAGAAGGCAAAAAATTTTTCGCAATTCTGCTGCTCCAAACGCTTAACCACAATGGCCTAGAGAAAAAATACACATACCGTTGTAATCGGGCGAGTCTCTACTTCCAGACGCTTCAGGAATTTTTGGGTTAGGTCAATCCGTTCGCGAGATATGGGAGTTTGAAGCCAAGAAATGGTTGAGAAGGCAAAAAATTTTTCGCAATTCTGCTGCTCCAAACGCTTAACCAGAATGGCCTAGGGGAAAAATACACATACCGTTGTAATCGGGCGAGTTTCTACTTTCAGATGCAATAGGAATTTTTGGGTTAGGTCAATCCGTTCGCGAGATATGGGAGTTTGAAGCCAAGAAATGGTTGAGAAGGCAAAAAATTTTTCGCAATTCTGCTGCTCCAAACGCTTAACCACAATGGCCTAGAGAAAAAATACACATACCGTTGTAATCGGGCGAGTTTCTACTTTCAGATGCAATAGGAATTTTTGGGTTAGGTCAATCCGTTCGCGAGATATGGGAGTTTGAAGCCAAGAAATGGTTGAGAAGGCAAAAAATTTTTCGCAATTCTGCTGCTCCAAACGCTTAACCACAATGGCCTAGAGAAAAAATACACATACCGTTGTAATCGGGCGAGTTTCTACTTTCAGATGCAATAGGAATTTTTGGGTTAGGTCAACCCGTTCGCGAGATATGGGAGTTTGAAGCCAAGAAATGGTTGAGAAGGCAAAAAATTTTTCGCAATTCTGCTGCTCCAAACGCTTAACCAGAATGGCCTAGGGGAAAAATACACATACCGTTGTAATCGGGCGAGTTTCGACTTTCAGATGCAATAGGAATTTTTGGGTTAGGTCAATCCGTTCGCGAGATATGGGAGTTTGAAGCCAAGAAATGGTTGAGAAGGCAACAAATTTTTCGCAATTCTGCTGCTCCAAACGCTTAACCAGAATGGCCTAGGGGAAAAATACACATACCGTTGTAATCGGGCGAGTTTCTACTTTCAGATGCAATAGGAATTTTTGGGTTAGGTCAATCCGTTCGCGAGATATGGGAGTTTGAAGCCAAGAAATGATTGAGAAGGCAAAAAATTTTTCGCAATTCTGCTGCTCCAAACGCTTAAACAGAATGGCCTAGGGAAAAAATACAGATACCGTTGTAATCGGGCGAGTTTCTACTTTCAGATGCAACAGGAATTTTTGTGTAAGGTCAATCCATTCGCGAGATATGGGAGTTTGAAGCTAAGAAATGGTTGAGAAGACAACAAATCTTTCGCAATTCTGCTGCTCCAAACGCTTAACCAGAATGGCCTAGGGAAAAAATACACATACCGTTGTAATCGGGCGAGTTTCTACTTTCAGATGCAATAGGAATTTTTGGGTTAGGTCAATCCGTTCGCGAGATATGGGAGTTTGAAGCCAAGAAATGGTTGAGAAGGCAAAAAATTTTTCGCAATTCTGCTGCTCCAAACGCTTAACCACAATGGCCTAGAGAAAAAATACACATACCGTTGTAATCGGGCGAGTTTCTACTTTCAGATGCAATAGGAATTTTTGGGTTAGGTCAACCCGTTCGCGAGATATGGGAGTTTGAAGCCAAGAAATGGTTGAGAAGGCAAAAAATTTTTCGCAATTCTGCTGCTCCAAACGCTTAACCAGAATGGCCTAGGGGAAAAATACACATACCGTTGTAATCGGGCGAGTTTCTACTTTCACATGCAATAGGAATTTTTGGGTTAGGTCAATCCGTTCGCGAGATATGGGAGTTTGAAGCCAAGAAATGGTTGAGAAGGCAAAAAATTTTTCGCAATTCTGCTGCTCCAAACGCTTAACCACAATGGCCTAGAGAAAAAATACACATACCGTTGTAATCGGGCGAGTCTCTACTTCCAGACGCTTCAGGAATTTTTGGGTTAGGTCAATCCGTTCGCGAGATATGGGAGTTTGAAGCCAAGAAATGGTTGAGAAGGCAAAAAATTTTTCGCAATTCTGCTGCTCCAAACGCTTAACCAGAATGGCCTAGGGGAAAAATACACATACCGTTGTAATCGGGCGAGTTTCTACTTTCAGATGCAATAGGAATTTTTGGGTTAGGTCAATCCGTTCGCGAGATATGGGAGTTTGAAGCCAAGAAATGGTTGAGAAGGCAAAAAATTTTTCGCAATTCTGCTGCTCCAAACGCTTAACCACAATGGCCTAGAGAAAAAATACACATACCGTTGTAATCGGGCGAGTTTCTACTTTCAGATGCAATAGGAATTTTTGGGTTAGGTCAATCCGTTCGCGAGATATGGGAGTTTGAAGCCAAGAAATGGTTGAGAAGGCAAAAAATTTTTCGCAATTCTGCTGCTCCAAACGCTTAACCACAATGGCCTAGAGAAAAAATACACATACCGTTGTAATCGGGCGAGTTTCTACTTTCAGATGCAATAGGAATTTTTGGGTTAGGTCAACCCGTTCGCGAGATATGGGAGTTTGAAGCCAAGAAATGGTTGAGAAGGCAAAAAATTTTTCGCAATTCTGCTGCTCCAAACGCTTAACCAGAATGGCCTAGGGGAAAAATACACATACCGTTGTAATCGGGCGAGTTTCTACTTTCACATGCAATAGGAATTTTTGGGTTAGGTCAATCCGTTCGCGAGATATGGGAGTTTGAAGCCAAGAAATGGTTGAGAAGGCAAAAAATTTTTCGCAATTCTGCTGCTCCAAACGCTTAACCACAATGGCCTAGAGAAAAAATACACATACCGTTGTAATCGGGCGAGTCTCTACTTCCAGACGCTTCAGGAATTTTTGGGTTAGGTCAATCCGTTCGCGAGATATGGGAGTTTGAAGCCAAGAAATGGTTGAGAAGGCAAAAAATTTTTCGCAATTCTGCTGCTCCAAACGCTTAACCAGAATGGCCTAGGGAAAAAATACACATACCGCTGTAATCGGGCGAGGTTCTACTTTCAGATGCAATTGGAATTTTTGGGTTAGGTCAATCCGTTCGCGAGATATGGGAGTTTGAAGCCAAGAAATGGTTGAGAAGGCAAAAAATTTTTCGCAATTCTGCTGCTCCAAACGCTTAACCAGAATGGCCTAGGGAAAAAATACACATACCGTTGTAATCGGGCGAGTCTCTACTTCCAGACGCTACAGGAATTTTTGGGTTAGGTCAATCCGTTCGCGAGATATGGGAGTTTGAAGCCAAGAAATGGTTGAGAAGGCAAAAAATTTTTCGCAATTCTGCTGCTCCAAACGCTTAAACAGAATGGCCTAGGGAAAAAATACAGATACCGTTGTAATCGGGCGAGTTTCTACTTTCAGATGCAACAGGAATTTTTGGGTAAGGTCAATCCATTCGCGAGATATGGGAGTTTGAAGCTAAGAAATGGTTGAGAAGACAACAAATCTTTCGCAATTCTGCTGCTCCAAACGCTTAACCAGAATGGCCTAGGGAAAAAATACACATACCGTTGTAATCGGGCGAGTTTCTACTTTCAGATGCAATAGGAATTTTTGGGTTAGGTCAATCCGTTCGCGAGATATGGGAGTTTGAAGCCAAGAAATGGTTGAGAAGGCAAAAAATTTTTCGCAATTCTGCTGCTCCAAACGCTTAACCAGAATGGCCTAGGGGAAAAATACAGATACCGTTGTAATCGGGCGAGTTTCTACTTTCAGATGCAATAGGAATTTTTGGGTTAGGTCAACCCTTTCGCGAGATATGGGAGTTTGAAGCCAAGAAATGGTTGAGAAGGCAAAAAATTTTTCGCAATTCTGCTGCTCCAAACGCTTAACCAGAATGGCCTAGGGAAAAAATACACATACCGCTGTAATCGGGCGAGGTTCTACTTTCAGATGCAATTGGAATTTTTGGGGTTCGGTCAATCCGTTCGCGAGATATGGGAGTTTGAAGCCAAGAAATGGTTGAGAAGGCAAAAAATTTTTCGCAATTCTGCTGCTCCAAACGCTTAACCAGAATGGCCTAGGGAAAAAATACACATACCGTTGTAATCGGGCGAGTCTCTACTTCCAGACGCTACAGGAATTTTTGGGTTAGGTCAATCCGTTCGCGAGATATGGGAGTTTGAAGCCAAGAAATGGTTGAGAAGGCAAAAAATTTTTCGCAATTCTGCTGCTCCAAACGCTTAACCAGAATGGCCTAGGGGAAAAATACACATACCGTTGTAATCGGGCGAGTTTCGACTTTCAGATGCAATAGGAATTTTTGGGTTAGGTCAATCCGTTCGCGAGATATGGGAGTTTGAAGCCAAGAAATGGTTGAGAAGGCAACAAATTTTTCGCAATTCTGCTGCTCCAAACGCTTAACCAGAATGGCCTAGGGGAAAAATACACATACCGTTGTAATCGGGCGAGTTTCTACTTTCAGATGCAATAGGAATTTTTGGGTTAGGTCAATCCGTTCGCGAGATATGGGAGTTTGAAGCCAAGAAATGATTGAGAAGGCAAAAAATTTTTCGCAATTCTGCTGCTCCAAACGCTTAAACAGAATGGCCTAGGGAAAAAATACAGATACCGTTGTAATCGGGCGAGTTTCTACTTTCAGATGCAACAGGAATTTTTGGGTAAGGTCAATCCATTCGCGAGATATGGGAGTTTGAAGCTAAGAAATGGTTGAGAAGACAACAAATCTTTCGAAATTCTGCTGCTCCAAACGCTTAACCAGAATGGCCTAGGGAAAAAATACACATACCGTTGTAATCGGGCGAGTTTCTACTTTCAGATGCAATAGGAATTTTTGGGTTAGGTCAATCCGTTCGCGAGATATGGGAGTTTGAAGCCAAGAAATGGTTGAGAAGGCAAAAAATTTTTCGCAATTCTGCTGCTCCAAACGCTTAACCACAATGGCCTAGAGAAAAAATACACATACCGTTGTAATCGGGCGAGTTTCTACTTTCAGATGCAATAGGAATTTTTGGGTTAGGTCAACCCGTTCGCGAGATATGGGAGTTTGAAGCCAAGAAATGGTTGAGAAGGCAAAAAATTTTTCGCAATTCTGCTGCTCCAAACGCTTAACCAGAATGGCCTAGGGGAAAAATACACATACCGTTGTAATCAGGCGAGTTTCTACTTTCACATGCAATAGGAATTTTTGGGTTAGGTCAATCCGTTCGCGAGATATGGGAGTTTGAAGCCAAGAAATGGTTGAGAAGGCAAAAAATTTTTCGCAATTCTGCTGCTCCAAACGCTTAACCACAATGGCCTAGAGAAAAAATACACATACCGTTGTAATCGGGCGAGTCTCTACTTCCAGACGCTTCAGGAATTTTTGGGTTAGGTCAATCCGTTCGCGAGATATGGGAGTTTGAAGCCAAGAAATGGTTGAGAAGGCAAAAAATTTTTCGCAATTCTGCTGCTCCAAACGCTTAACCAGAATGGCCTAGGGGAAAAATACACATACCGTTGTAATCGGGCGAGTTTCTACTTTCAGATGCAATAGGAATTTTTGGGTTAGGTCAATCCGTTCGCGAGATATGGGAGTTTGAAGCCAAGAAATGGTTGAGAAGGCAAAAAATTTTTCGCAATTCTGCTGCTCCAAACGCTTAACCACAATGGCCTAGAGAAAAAATACACATACCGTTGTAATCGGGCGAGTTTCTACTTTCAGATGCAATAGGAATTTTTGGGTTAGGTCAATCCGTTCGCGAGATATGGGAGTTTGAAGCCAAGAAATGGTTGAGAAGGCAAAAAATTTTTCGCAATTCTGCTGCTCCAAACGCTTAACCACAATGGCCTAGAGAAAAAATACACATACCGTTGTAATCGGGCGAGTTTCTACTTTCAGATGCAATAGGAATTTTTGGGTTAGGTCAACCCGTTCGCGAGATATGGGAGTTTGAAGCCAAGAAATGGTTGAGAAGGCAAAAAATTTTTCGCAATTCTGCTGCTCCAAACGCTTAACCAGAATGGCCTAGGGGAAAAATACACATACCGTTGTAATCGGGCGAGTTTCTACTTTCACATGCAATAGGAATTTTTGGGTTAGGTCAATCCGTTCGCGAGATATGGGAGTTTGAAGCCAAGAAATGGTTGAGAAGGCAAAAAATTTTTCGCAATTCTGCTGCTCCAAACGCTTAACCACAATGGCCTAGAGAAAAAATACACATACCGTTGTAATCGGGCGAGTCTCTACTTCCAGACGCTTCAGGAATTTTTGGGTTAGGTCAATCCGTTCGCGAGATATGGGAGTTTGAAGCCAAGAAATGGTTGAGAAGGCAAAAAATTTTTCGCAATTCTGCTGCTCCAAACGCTTAACCAGAATGGCCTAGGGAAAAAATACACATACCGCTGTAATCGGGCGAGGTTCTACTTTCAGATGCAATTGGAATTTTTGGGTTAGGTCAATCCGTTCGCGAGATATGGGAGTTTGAAGCCAAGAAATGGTTGAGAAGGCAAAAAATTTTTCGCAATTCTGCTGCTCCAAACGCTTAACCAGAATGGCCTAGGGGAAAAATACACATACCGTTGTAATCGGGCGAGTTTCTACTTTCAGATGCAATAGGAATTTTTGGGTTAGGTCAATCCGTTCGCGAGATATGGGAGTTTGAAGCCAAGAAATGATTGAGAAGGCAAAAAATTTTTCGCAATTCTGCTGCTCCAAACGCTTAAACAGAATGGCCTAGGGAAAAAATACAGATACCGTTGTAATCGGGCGAGTTTCTACTTTCAGATGCAACAGGAATTTTTGGGTAAGGTCAATCCATTCGCGAGATATGGGAGTTTGAAGCTAAGAAATGGTTGAGAAGACAACAAATCTTTCGCAATTCTGCTGCTCCAAACGCTTAACCAGAATGGCCTAGGGAAAAAATACACATACCGTTGTAATCGGGCGAGTTTCTACTTTCAGATGCAATAGGAATTTTTGGGTTAGGTCAATCCGTTCGCGAGATATGGGAGTTTGAAGCCAAGAAATGGTTGAGAAGGCAAAAAATTTTTCGCAATTCTGCTGCTCCAAACGCTTAACCAGAATGGCCTAGGGGAAAAATACAGATACCGTTGTAATCGGGCGAGTTTCTACTTTCAGATGCAATAGGAATTTTTGGGTTAGGTCAACCCTTTCGCGAGATATGGGAGTTTGAAGCCAAGAAATGGTTGAGAAGGCAAAAAATTTTTCGCAATTCTGCTGCTCCAAACGCTTAACCAGAATGGCCTAGGGGAAAAATACACATACCGTTGTAATCGGGCGAGTTTCTACTTTCAGATGCAATAGGAATTTTTGGGTTAGGTCAATCCGTTCGCGAGATATGGGAGTTTGAAGCCAAGAAATGGTTGAGACGGCAAAAAATTTTTCGCAATTCTGCTGCTCCAAACGCTTAACCACAATGGCCTAGAGAAAAAATACACATACCTTTGTAATCGGGCGAGTCTCTACTTCCAGACGCTACAGGAATTTTTGGGTTAGGTCAATCCGTTCGCGAGATATGGGAGTTTGAAGCCAAGAAATGGTTGAGAAGGCCAAAAATTTTTCGCTATTCTGCTGCTCCAAACGCTTAACCAGAATGGCCTAGGGAAAAAATACACATACCGTTGTAATCGGGCGAGTCTCTACTTCCAGACGCTACAGGAATTTTTGGGTTAGGTCAATCCGTTCGCGAGATATGGGAGTTTGAAGCCAAGAAATGGTTGAGAAGGCAAAAAATTTTTCGCAGTTCTGCTGCTCCAAACGCTTAACCAGAATGGCCTAGGGGAAAAATACACATACCGTTGTAATCGGGCGAGTTTCTACTTTCAGATGCAATAGGAATTTTTGGGTTAGGTCAATCCGTTCGCGAGATATGGGAGTTTGAAACCAAGAAATGGTTGAGAAGGCAAAAAATTTTTCGCACTTCTGCTGATCCAAACGCTTAACCAGAATGGTCTAGGGAAACAATGCACATACCGTTGTAATCGGGCGAGTTTCTACTTTCAGATGCAATAGGAATTTTTGGGTTAGGTCAACCCGTTCGCGAGATATGGGAGTTTGAAGCCAAGAAATGATTGAGAAGGCAAAAAATTTTTCGCAATTCTGCTGCTCCAAACGCTTAAACAGAATGGCCTAGGGAAAAAATACAGATACCGTTGTAATCGGGCGAGTTTCTACTTTCAGATGCAACAGGAATTTTTGGGTTATGTCAATCCGTTCGCGAGATATGGGAGTTTGAAGCTAAGAAATGGTTGAGAAGACAACAAATCTTTCGCACTTCTGCTGCTCCAAACGCTTAACCAGAATGGCCTAGGGAAAAAATACACATACCGTTGTAATCGGGCGAGTTTCAACTTTCAGATGCAATAGGAATTTTTGGGTTAGGTCAATCCGTTCGCGAGATATGGGAGTTTGAAGCCAAGAAATGGTTGAGAAGGCAAAAAATTTTTCGCAATTCTGCTGCTCCAAACGCTTAACCAGAATGGCCTAGAGAAAAACTACACATACCGTTGTAATCGGGCGAGTCTCTACTTCCAGACGCTACAGGAATTTTTGGGTTAGGTCAATCCGTTCGCGAGATATGGGAGTTTGAAGCCAAGAAATGGTTGAGAAGGCAAAAAATTTTTCGCAATTCTGCTGCTCCAAACGCTTAACCAGAATGGCCTAGGGAAAAAATACACATACCGCTGTAATCGGGCGAGGTTCTACTTTCAGATGCAATTGGAATTTTTGGGGTTCGGTCAATCCGTTCGCGAGATATGGGAGTTTGAAGCCAAGAAATGGTTGAGAAGGCAAAAAATTTTTCGCAATTCTGCTGCTCCAAACGCTTAACCAGAATGGCCTAGGGAAAAAATACACTTACCGCTGTAATCGGGCGAGGTTCTACTTTCAGATGCAATTGGAATTTTTGGGGTTCGGTCAATCCGTTCGCGAGATATGGGAGTTTGAAGCCAAGAAATGGTTGAGAAGGCAACAAATTTTTCGCAATTCTGCTGCTCCAAACGCTTAACCAGAATGGCCTAGGGGAAAAATACACATACCGTTGTAATCGGGCGAGTTTCTACTTTCAGATGCAATAGGAATTTTTGGGTTAGGTCAATCCGTTCGCGAGATATGGGAGTTTGAAGCCAAGAAATGATTGAGAAGGCAAAAAATCTTTCGCAATTCTGCTGCTCCAAACGCTTAACCAGAATGGCCTAGGGAAAAAATACACATACCGTTGTAATCGGGCGAGTTTCTACTTTCAGATGCAATAGGAATTTTTGGGTTAGGTCAATCCGTTCGCGAGATATGGGAGTTTGAAGCCAAGAAATGGTTGAGAAGGCAAAAAATTTTTCGCAATTCTGCTGCTCCAAACGCTTAACCACAATGGCCTAGAGAAAAAATACACATACCGTTGTAATCGGGCGAGTTTCTACTTTCAGATGCAATAGGAATTTTTGGGTTAGGTCAACCCGTTCGCGAGATATGGGAGTTTGAAGCCAAGAAATGGTTGAGAAGGCAAAAAATTTTTCGCAATTCTGCTGCTCCAAACGCTTAACCAGAATGGCCTAGGGGAAAAATACACATACCGTTGTAATCGGGCGAGTTTCTACTTTCAGATGCAATAGGAATTTTTGGGTTAGGTCAATCCGTTCGCGAGATATGGGAGTTTGAAGCCAAGAAATGGTTGAGACGGCAAAAAATTTTTCGCAATTCTGCTGCTCCAAACGCTTAACCACAATGGCCTAGAGAAAAAATACACATACCTTTGTAATCGGGCGAGTCTCTACTTCCAGACGCTACAGGAATTTTTGGGTTAGGTCAATCCGTTCGCGAGATATGGGAGTTTGAAGCCAAGAAATGGTTGAGAAGGCCAAAAATTTTTCGCTATTCTGCTGCTCCAAACGCTTAACCAGAATGGCCTAGGGAAAAAATACACATACCGTTGTAATCGGGCGAGTCTCTACTTCCAGACGCTACAGGAATTTTTGGGTTAGGTCAATCCGTTCGCGAGATATGGGAGTTTGAAGCCAAGAAATGGTTGAGAAGGCAAAAAATTTTTCGCAGTTCTGCTGCTCCAAACGCTTAACCAGAATGGCCTAGGGGAAAAATACACATACCGTTGTAATCGGGCGAGTTTCTACTTTCAGATGCAATAGGAATTTTTGGGTTAGGTCAATCCGTTCGCGAGATATGGGAGTTTGAAACCAAGAAATGGTTGAGAAGGCAAAAAATTTTTCGCACTTCTGCTGATCCAAACGCTTAACCAGAATGGTCTAGGGAAACAATGCACATACCGTTGTAATCGGGCGAGTTTCTACTTTCAGATGCAATAGGAATTTTTGGGTTAGGTCAACCCGTTCGCGAGATATGGGAGTTTGAAGCCAAGAAATGATTGAGAAGGCAAAAAATTTTTCGCAATTCTGCTGCTCCAAACGCTTAAACAGAATGGCCTAGGGAAAAAATACAGATACCGTTGTAATCGGGCGAGTTTCTACTTTCAGATGCAACAGGAATTTTTGGGTTAGGTCAATCCGTTCGCGAGATATGGGAGTTTGAAGCCAAGAAATGGTTGAGAAGGCAAAAAATTTTTCGCAATTCTGCTGCTCCAAACGCTTAACCAGAATGGCCTAGAGAAAAACTACACATACCGTTGTAATCGGGCGAGTCTCTACTTCCAGACGCTACAGGAATTTTTGGGTTAGGTCAATCCGTTCGCGAGATATGGGAGTTTGAAGCCAAGAAATGGTTGAGAAGGCAAAAAATTTTTCGCAATTCTGCTGCTCCAAACGCTTAACCAGAATGGCCTAGGGAAAAAATACACATACCGCTGTAATCGGGCGAGGTTCTACTTTCAGATGCAATTGGAATTTTTGGGGTTCGGTCAATCCGTTCGCGAGATATGGGAGTTTGAAGCCAAGAAATGGTTGAGAAGGCAAAAAATTTTTCGCAATTCTGCTGCTCCAAACGCTTAACCAGAATGGCCTAGGGAAAAAATACACATACCGCTGTAATCGGGCGAGGTTCTACTTTCAGATGCAATTGGAATTTTTGGGGTTCGGTCAATCCGTTCGCGAGATATGGGAGTTTGAAGCCAAGAAATGGTTGAGAAGGCAACAAATTTTTCGCAATTCTGCTGCTCCAAACGCTTAACCAGAATGGCCTAGGGGAAAAATACACATACCGTTGTAATCGGGCGAGTTTCTACTTTCAGATGCAATAGGAATTTTTGGGTTAGGTCAATCCGTTCGCGAGATATGGGAGTTTGAAGCCAAGAAATGATTGAGAAGGCAAAAAATCTTTCGCAATTCTGCTGCTCCAAACGCTTAACCAGAATGGCCTAGGGAAAAAATACACATACCGTTGTAATCGGGCGAGTTTCTACTTTCAGATGCAATAGGAATTTTTGGGTTAGGTCAATCCGTTCGCGAGATATGGGAGTTTGAAGCCAAGAAATGGTTGAGAAGGCAAAAAATTTTTCGCAATTCTGCTGCTCCAAACGCTTAACCACAATGGCCTAGAGAAAAAATACACATACCGTTGTAATCGGGCGAGTTTCTACTTTCAGATGCAATAGGAATTTTTGGGTTAGGTCAACCCGTTCGCGAGATATGGGAGTTTGAAGCCAAGAAATGGTTGAGAAGGCAAAAAATTTTTCGCAATTCTGCTGCTCCAAACGCTTAACCAGAATGGCCTAGGGGAAAAATACACATACCGTTGTAATCGGGCGAGTTTCTACTTTCACATGCAATAGGAATTTTTGGGTTAGGTCAATCCGTTCGCGAGATATGGGAGTTTGAAGCCAAGAAATGGTTGAGAAGGCAAAAAATTTTTCGCAATTCTGCTGCTCCAAACGCTTAACCACAATGGCCTAGAGAAAAAATACACATACCGTTGTAATCGGGCGAGTCTCTACTTCCAGACGCTTCAGGAATTTTTGGGTTAGGTCAATCCGTTCGCGAGATATGGGAGTTTGAAGCCAAGAAATGGTTGAGAAGGCAAAAAATTTTTCGCAATTCTGCTGCTCCAAACGCTTAACCAGAATGGCCTAGGGAAAAAATACACATACCGCTGTAATCGGGCGAGGTTCTACTTTCAGATGCAATTGGAATTTTTGGGTTAGGTCAATCCGTTCGCGAGATATGGGAGTTTGAAACCAAGAAATGGTTGAGAAGGCAAAAAATTTTTCGCAATTCTGCTGCTCCAAACGCTTAACCAGAATGGCCTAGGGAAAAAATACACATACCGTTGTAATCGGGCGAGTCTCTACTTCCAGACGCTACAGGAATTTTTGGGTTAGGTCAATCCGTTCGCGAGATATGGGAGTTTGAAGCCAAGAAATGGTTGAGAAGGCAAAAAATTTTTCGCAATTCTGCTGCTCCAAACGCTTAACCAGAATGGCCTAGGGGAAAAATACACATACCGTTGTAATCGGGCGAGTTTCGACTTTCAGATGCAACAGGAATTTTTGGGTTAGGTCAATCCGTTCGCGAGATATGGGAGTTTGAAGCTAAGAAATGGTTGAGAAGACAACAAATTTTTCGCACTTCTGCTGCTCCAAACGCTTAACCAGAATGGCCTAGGGAAAAAATACACATACCGTTGTGATCGGGCGAGATTCTACTTTCAGATGCAATAGGAATTTTTGGGTTAGGTCAATCCGTTCGCGAGATATGGGAGTTTGAAGCTAAGAAATGGTTGAGAAGACAACAAATTTTTCGCACTTCTGCTGCTCCAAACGCTTAACCAGAATGGTATAGGCAAAAAATACACATACCGTTGTAATCGGGCGAGTTTCTACTTTCAGATGCAACAGGAATTTTTGGGTTAGGTCAATCCGTTCGCGAGATATGGGAGTTTGAAGCTAAGAAATGGTTGAGAAGACAACAAATTTTTCGCACTTCTGCTGCTCCAAACGCTTAACCAGAATGGCCTAGGGAAAAAATACACATACCGTTGTAATCGGGCGAGTCTCTACTTCCAGACGCTACAGGAATTTTTGGGTTAGGTCAATCCGTTCGCGAGATATGGGAGTTTGAAGCCAAGAAATGGTTGAGAAGGCAAAAAATTTTTCGCAATTCTGCTGCTCCAAACGCTTAACCAGAATGGCCTAGGGGAAAAATACACATACCGTTGTAATCGGGCGAGTTTCGACTTTCAGATGCAATAGGAATTTTTGGGTTAGGTCAATCCGTTCGCGAGATATGGGAGTTTGAAGCCAAGAAATGGTTGAGAAGGCAACAAATTTTTCGCAATTCTGCTGCTCCAAACGCTTAACCAGAATGGCCTAGGGGAAAAATACACATACCGTTGTAATCGGGCGAGTTTCTACATTCAGATGCAATAGGAATTTTTGGGTTAGGTCAATCCGTTCGCGAGATATGGGAGTTTGAAGCCAAGAAATGATTGAGAAGGCAAAAAATTTTTCGCAATTCTGCTGCTCCAAACGCTTAAACAGAATGGCCTAGGGAAAAAATACAGATACCGTTGTAATCGGGCGAGTTTCTACTTTCAGATGCAACAGGAATTTTTGGGTAAGGTCAATCCATTCGCGAGATATGGGAGTTTGAAGCTAAGAAATGGTTGAGAAGACAACAAATCTTTCGCAATTCTGCTGCTCCAAACGCTTAACCAGAATGGCCTAGGGAAAAAATACACATACCGTTGTAATCGGGCGAGTTTCTACTTTCAGATGCAATAGGAATTTTTGGGTTAGGTCAATCCGTTCGCGAGATATGGGAGTTTGAAGCCAAGAAATGGTTGAGAAGGCAAAAAATTTTTCGCAATTCTGCTGCTCCAAACGCTTAACCACAATGGCCTAGAGAAAAAATACACATACCGTTGTAATCGGGCGAGTTTCTACTTTCAGATGCAATAGGAATTTTTGGGTTAGGTCAACCCGTTCGCGAGATATGGGAGTTTGAAGCCAAGAAATGGTTGAGAAGGCAAAAAATTTTTCGCAATTCTGCTGCTCCAAACGCTTAACCAGAATGGCCTAGGGGAAAAATACACATACCGTTGTAATCGGGCGAGTTTCTACTTTCACATGCAATAGGAATTTTTGGGTTAGGTCAATCCGTTCGCGAGATATGGGAGTTTGAAGCCAAGAAATGGTTGAGAAGGCAAAAAATTTTTCGCAATTCTGCTGCTCCAAACGCTTAACCACAATGGCCTAGAGAAAAAATACACATTCCGTTGTAATCGGGCGAGTCTCTACTTCCAGACGCTTCAGGAATTTTTGGGTTAGGTCAATCCGTTCGCGAGATATGGGAGTTTGAAGCCAAGAAATGGTTGAGAAGGCAAAAAATTTTTCGCAATTCTGCTGCTCCAAACGCTTAACCAGAATGGCCTAGGGAAAAAATACACATACCGCTGTAATCGGGCGAGGTTCTACTTTCAGATGCAATTGGAATTTTTGGGTTAGGTCAATCCGTTCGCGAGATATGGGAGTTTGAAGCCAAGAAATGGTTGAGAAGGCAAAAAATTTTTCGCAATTCTGCTGCTCCAAACGCTTAACCAGAATGGCCTAGGGAAAAAATACACATACCGTTGTAATCGGGCGAGTCTCTACTTCCAGACGCTACAGGAATTTTTGGGTTAGGTCAATCCGTTCGCGAGATATGGGAGTTTGAAGCCAAGAAATGGTTGAGAAGGCAAAAAATTTTTCGCAATTCTGCTGCTCCAAACGCTTAACCAGAATGGCCTAGGGGAAAAATACACATACCGTTGTAATCGGGCGAGTTTCGACTTTCAGATGCAATAGGAATTTTTGGGTTAGGTCAATCCGTTCGCGAGATATGGGAGTTTGAAGCCAAGAAATGGTTGAGAAGGCAACAAATTTTTCGCAATTCTGCTGCTCCAAACGCTTAACCAGAATGGCCTAGGGGAAAAATACACATACCGTTGTAATCGGGCGAGTTTCTACTTTCAGATGCAATAGGAATTTTTGGGTTAGGTCAATCCGTTCGCGAGATATGGGAGTTTGAAGCCAAGAAATGATTGAGAAGGCAAAAAATTTTTCGCAATTCTGCTGCTCCAAACGCTTAAACAGAATGGCCTAGGGAAAAAATACAGATACCGTTGTAATCGGGCGAGTTTCTACTTTCAGATGCAACAGGAATTTTTGGGTAAGGTCAATCCATTCGCGAGATATGGGAGTTTGAAGCTAAGAAATGGTTGAGAAGACAACAAATCTTTCGCAATTCTGCTGCTCCAAACGCTTAACCAGAATGGCCTAGGGAAAAAATACACATACCGTTGTAATCGGGCGAGTTTCTACTTTCAGATGCAATAGGAATTTTTGGGTTAGGTCAATCCGTTCGCGAGATATGGGAGTTTGAAGCCAAGAAATGGTTGAGAAGGCAAAAAATTTTTCGCAATTCTGCTGCTCCAAACGCTTAACCAGAATGGCCTAGGGGAAAAATACAGATACCGTTGTAATCGGGCGAGTTTCTACTTTCAGATGCAATAGGAATTTTTGGGTTAGGTCAACCCTTTCGCGAGATATGGGAGTTTGAAGCCAAGAAATGGTTGAGAAGGCAAAAAATTTTTCGCAATTCTGCTGCTCCAAACGCTTAACCAGAATGGCCTAGGGGAAAAATACACATACCCTTGTAATCGGGCGAGTTTCTACTTTCAGATGCAATAGGAATTTTTGGGTTAGGTCAATCCGTTCGCGAGATATGGGAGTTTGAAGCCAAGAAATGGTTGAGACGGCAAAAAATTTTTCGCAATTCTGCTGCTCCAAACGCTTAACCAGAATGGCCTAGGGGAAAAATACACATACCGTTGTAATCGGGCGAGTTTCTACTTTCAGATGCAATAGGAATTTTTGGGTTAGGTCAACCCGTTCGCGAGATATGGGAGTTTGAAGCCAAGAAATGGTTGAGAAGGCAAAAAATTTTTCGCAATTCTGCTGCTCCAAACGCTTAACCAGAATGGCCTAGGGGAAAAATACACATACCGTTGTAATCGGCGAGTTTCTACTTTCACATGCAATAGGAATTTTTGGGTTAGGTCAATCCGTTCGCGAGATATGGGAGTTTGAAGCCAAGAAATGGTTGAGAAGGCAAAAAATTTTTCGCACTTCTGCTGATCCAAACGCTTAACCAGAATGGTCTAGGGAAACAATACACATACCGTTGTAATCGGGCGAGTCTCTACTTTCAGATGCAATAGGAATTTTTGGGTTAGGTCAACCCGTTCGCGAGATATGGGAGTTTGAAGCCAAGAAATGATTGAGAAGGCAAAAAATTTTTCGCAATTCTGCTGCTCCAAACGCTTAAACAGAATGGCCTAGGGAAAAAATACAGATACCGTTGTAATCGGGCGAGTTTCTACTTTCAGATGCAACAGGAATTTTTGGGTAAGGTCAATCCATTCGCGAGATATGGGAGTTTGAAGCTAAGAAATGGTTGAGAAGACAACAAATCTTTCGCAATTCTGCTGCTCCAAACGCTTAACCAGAATGGCCTAGGGAAAAATACACATACCGTTGTAATCGGGCGAGCTTCTACTTTCAGATGCAATAGGAATTTTTGGGTTAGGTCAATCCGTTCGCGAGATATGGGAGTTTGAAGCCAAGAAATGGTTGAGAAGGCAAAAAATTTTTCGCAATTCTGCTGCTCCAAACGCTTAACCACAATGGCCTAGAGAAAAAATAAACATACCGTTGTAATCGGGCGAGTCTCTACTTCCAGACGCTACAGGAATTTTTGGGTTAGGTCAATCCGTTCGCGAGATATGGGAGTTTGAAGCCAAGAAATGGTTGAGAAGGCAAAAAATTTTTCGCAATTCTGGTGCTCCAAACGCTTAACCAGAATGGCCTAGGGGAAAAAAACACATACCGTTGTAATCGGGCGAGTTTCGACTTTCAGATGCAATAGGAATTTTTGGGTTAGGTCAATCCGTTCGCGAGATATGGGAGTTTGAAGCCAAGAAATGGTTGAGAAGGCAACAAATTTTTCGCAATTCTGCTGCTCCAAACGCTTAACCAGAATGGCCTAGGGGAAAAATACACATACCGTTGTAATCGGGCGAGTTTCTACTTTCAGATGCAATAGGAATTTTTGGGTTAGGTCAATCCGTTCGCGAGATATGGGAGTTTGAAGCCAAGAAATGGTTGAGAAGGCAAAAAATTTTTCGCAATTCTGCTGCTCCAAACGCTTAACCAGAATGGCCTAGGGAAAAAATACACATACCGTTGTAATCGGTCGAGTCTCTACTTCCAGACGCTACAGGAATTTTTGGGTTAGGTCAATCCGTTCGCGAGATATGGGTGTTTGAAGCCAAGAAATGGTTGAGAAGGCAAAAAATTTTTCGCACTTCTGCTGATCCAAACGCTTAACCAGAATGGTCTAGGGAAACAATACACATACCGTTGTAACCTGGCGAGTCTCTACTTCCAGACGCTACAGGAATTTTTGGGTTAGGTCAATCCGTTCGCGAGATATGTGAGTTTGAAGCCAAGAAATGGTTGAGTAGGCAAAAAATTTTTCGCAATTCTGCTGCTCCACACGCTTAACCAGAATGGCCTAGGGAAAAAATACACATACCGCTGTAATCGGGCGAGGTTCTACTTTCAGATGCAATTGGAATTTTTGGGTTAGGTCAATCCGTTCGCGAGATATGGGAGTTTGAAGCCAAGAAATGGTTGAGAAGGCAAAAAATTTTTCGCAATTCTGCTGCTCCAAACGCTTAACCAGAATGGCCTAGGAAAAAAATACACATACCGTTGTAATCGGGCGAGTTTCTACATTCAGATGCAATAGGAATTTTTGGGTTAGGTCAATCCGTTCGCGAGATATGGGAGTTTGGAGCCAAGAAATGGTTGAGAAGGCAAAAAATTTTTCGCAATTCTGCTGCTCCACACCCTTAACCAGAATGGCCTAGGGAAAAAATACACATACCGCTGTAATCGGGCGAGGTTCTACTTTCAGATGCAATTGGAATTTTTGGGTTAGGTCAATCCGTTCGCGAGATATGGGAGTTTGAAGCCAAGAAATGGTTGAGAAGGCAAAAAATTTTTCGCAATTCTGCTGCTCCAAACGCTTAACCAGAATGGCCTAGGGAAAAAATACACATACCGTTGTAATCGGGCAAGTTTCTACTTTCAGATGCAATAGGAATTTTTGGGTTAGGTCAATCCGTTCGCGAGATATGGGAGTTTGAAGCCAAGAAATGGTTGAGAAGGCAAAAAATTTTTCGCACTTCTGCTGATCCAAACGCTTAACCAGAATGGTCTAGGGAAACAATACACATACCGTTGTAATCGGGCAAGTTTCTACTTTCAGATGCAATAGGAATTTTTGGGTTAGGTCAATCCGTTCGCGAGATATGGGAGTTTGAAGCCAAGAAATGGTTGAGAAGGCAAAAAATTTTTCGCAATTCTGCTGCTCCAAACGCTTAACCACAATGGCCTAGAGAAAAAATACACATACCGTTGTAATCGGGCGAGTCTCTACTTCCAGACGCTACAGGAATTTTTGGGTTAGGTCAATCCGTTCGCGAGATATGGGAGTTTGAAGCCAAGAAATGGTTGAGAAGGCAAAAAATTTTTCGCAATTCTGCTGCTCCAAACGCTTAACCAGAATGGCCTAGGGAAAAAATACACATACCGCTGTAATCGGGCGATGTTCTACTTTCAGATGCAATTGGAATTTTTGGGTTAGGTCAATCCGTTCGCGAGATATGGGAGTTTGAAGCCAAGAAATGGTTGAGAAGGCAAAAAATTTTTCGCAATTCTGCTGCTCCAAACGCTTAACCAGAATGGCCTAGGGAAAAAATACATATACCGTTGTAATCGGGCGAGTCTCTACTTCCAGACGCTACAGGAATTTTTGGGTTAGGTCAATCCGTTCGCGAGATATGGGAGTTTGAAGCCAAGAAATGGTTGAGAAGGCAAAAAATTTTTCGCAATTCTGCTGCTCCAAACGCTTAACCAGAATGGCCTAGGGGAAAAATACACATACCGTTGTAATCGGGCGAGTTTCGACTTTCAGATGCAATAGGAATTTTTGGGTTAGGTCAATCCGTTCGCGAGATATGGGAGTTTGAAGCCAAGAAATGGTTGAGAAGGCAACAAATTTTTCGCAATTCTGCTGCTCCAAACGCTTAACCAGAATGGCCTAGGGGAAAAATACACATACCGTTGTAATCGGGCGAGTTTCTACTTTCAGATGCAATAGGAATTTTTGGGTTAGGTCAATCCGTTCGCGAGATATGGGAGTTTGAAGCCAAGAAATGGTTGAGAAGGCAAAAAACTTTTCGCAATTCTGCTGCTCCAAACGCTTAACCAGAATGGCCTAGGGAAAAAATACACATACCGTTGTAATCGGGCGAGTCTCTACTTCCAGACGCTACAGGAATTTTTGGGTTAGGTCAATCCGTTCGCGAGATATGGGAGTTTGAAGCCAAGAAATGGTTGAGAAGGCAAAAAATTTTTCGCACTTCTGCTGATCCAAACGCTTAACCAGAATGGTCTAGGGAAACAATACACATACCGTTGTAATCGGGCGAGTTTCTACTTTCAGATGCAATAGGAATTTTTGGGTTAGGTCAATCCGTTCGCGAGATATGGGAGTTTGAAGCCAAGAAATGGTTGAGAAGGCAAACAATTTTTCGCAATTCTGCTGCTCCAAACGCTTAACCAGAATGGCCTAGAGAAAAAATACACATACCGTTGGAATCGGGCGAGTCTCTACTTCCAGACGCTACAGGAATTTTTGGGTTAGGTCAATCCGTTCGCGAGATATGGGAGTTTGAAGCCAAGAAATGGTTGAGAAGGCAAAAAATTTTTCGCACTTCTGCTGATCCAAACGCTTAACCAGAATGGTCTAGGGAAACAATACACATACCGTTGTAATCGGGCGAGTTTATACTTTCAGATGCAATAGGAATTTTTGGGTTAGGTCAACCCGTTCGCGAGATATGGGAGTTTGAAGCCAAGAAATGATTGAGAAGGCAAAAAATTTTTCGCAATTCTGCTGCTCCAAACGCTTAACCAGAATGGCCTTGGGAAAAAATACACATACCGTTGTAACCTGGCGAGTCTCTACTTCCAGACGCTACAGGAATTTTTGGGTTAGGTCAATCCGTTCGCGAGATATGTGAGTTTGAAGCCAAGAAATGGTTGAGAAGGCAAAAAATTTTTCGCAATTCTGCTGCTCCACACGCTTAACCAGAATGGCCTAGGGAAAAAATACACATACCGCTGTAATCGGGCGAGGTTCTACTTTCAGATGCAATTGGAATTTTTGGGTTAGGTCAATCCGTTCGCGAGATATGGGAGTTTGAAGCCAAGAAATGGTTGAGAAGGCAAAAAATTTTTCGCAATTCTGCTGCTCCAAACGCTTAACCAGAATGGCCTAGGGAAAAAATACACATACCGTTGTAATCGGGCAAGTTTCTACTACCAGACGCTACAGGAATTTTTGGGTTAGGTCAATCCGTTCGCGAGATATGGGAGTTTGAAGCCAAGAAATGGTTGAGAAGGCAAAAAATTTTTCGCAATTCTGCTGCTCCAAACGCTTAACCAGAATGGCCTAGGGAAAAAATACACATACCGCTGTAATCGGGCGAGGTTCTACTTTCAGATGCAATTGGAATTTTTGGGTTAGGTCAATCCGTTCGCGAGATATGGGAGTTTGAAGCCAAGAAATGGTTGAGAAGGCAAAAAATTTTTCGCAATTCTGCTGCTCCAAACGCTTAACCAGAATGGCCTAGGGAAAAAATATATATACCGTTGTAATCGGGCGAGTCTCTACTTCCAGACGCTACAGGAATTTTTGGGTTAGGTCAACCCGTTCGCGAGATATGGGAGTTTGAAGCCAAGAAATGGTTGAGAAGGCAAAAAATTTTTCGCAATTCTGCTGCTCCAAACGCTTAACCAGAATGGCCTAGGGGAAAAATACACATACCGTTGTAATCGGGCGAGTTTCGACTTTCAGATGCAATAGGAATTTTTGGGTTAGGTCAATCCGTTCGCGAGATATGGGAGTTTGAAGCCAAGAAATGGTTGAGAAGGCAACAAATTTTTCGCAATTCTGCTGCTCCAAACGCTTAACCAGAATGGCCTAGGGGAAAAATACACATACCGTTGTAATCGGGCGAGTTTCTACTTTCAGATGCAATAGGAATTTTTGGTTAGGTCAATCCGTTCGCGAGATATGGGAGTTTGAAGCCAAGAAATGGTTGAGAAGGCAAAAAATTTTTCGCAATTCTGCTGCTCCAAACGCTTAACCAGAATGGCCTAGGGAAAAAATACACATACCGTTGTAATCGGGCGAGTCTCTACTTCCAGACGCTACAGGAATTTTTGGGTTAGGTCAATCCGTTCGCGAGATATGGGAGTTTGAAGCCAAGAAATGGTTGAGAAGGCAAAAAATTTTTCGCACTTCTGCTGATCCAAACGCTTAACCAGAATGGTCTAGGGAAACAATACACATACCGTTGTAATCGGGCGAGTTTCTACTTTCAGATGCAATAGGAATTTTTGGGTTAGGTCAACCCGTTCGCGAGATATGGGAGTTTGAAGCCAAGAAATGATTGAGAAGGCAAAAAATTTTTCGCAATTCTGCTGCTCCAAACGCTTAAACAGGATGGCCTAGGGAAAAAATACAGATACCGTTGTAATCGGGCGAGTTTCTACTTTCAGATGCAACAGGAATTTTTGGGTTAGGTCAATCCGTTCGCGAGATATGGGAGTTTGAAGCTAAGAAATGGTTGAGAAGACAACAAATCTTTCGCACTTCTGCTGCTCCAAACGCTTAACCAGAATGGCCTAGGGAAAAAATACACATACCGTTGTAATCGGGCGAGTTTCTACTTTCAGATGCAATAGGAATTTTTGGGTTAGGTCAATCCGTTCGCGAGATATGGGAGTTTGAAGCCAAGAAATGGTTGAGAAGGCAAAAAATTTTTCGCAATTATGCTGCTCCAAACGCTTAACCAGAATGGCCTAGGGAAAAAATACACATACCGTTGTAATCGGGCGAGTCTCTACTTCCAGACGCTACAGGAATTTTTGGGTTAGGTCAATCCGTTCGCGAGATATGGGAGTTTGAAGCCAAGAAATGGTTGAGAAGGCAAAAAACTTTTCGCAATTCTGCTGCTCCAAACGCTTAACCAGAATGGCCTAGGGAAAAAATACACATACCGTTGTAATCGGGCGAGTCTCTACTTCCAGACGCTACAGGAATTTTTGGGTTAGGTCAATCCGTTCGCGAGATATGGGAGTTTGAAGCCAAGAAATGGTTGAGAAGGCAAAAAATTTTTCGCACTTCTGCTGATCCAAACGCTTAACCAGAATGGTCTAGGGAAACAATACACATACCGTTGTAATCGGGCGAGTTTCTACTTTCAGATGCAATAGGAATTTTTGGGTTAGGTCAATCCGTTCGCGAGATATGGGAGATTGAAGCCAAGAAATGGTTGAGAAGGCAAACAATTTTTCGCAATTCTGCTGCTCCAAACGCTTAACCAGAATGGCCTAGAGAAAAAATACACATACCGTTGGAATCGGGCGAGTCTCTACTTCCAGACGCTACAGGAATTTTTGGGTTAGGTCAATCCGTTCGCGAGATATGGGAGTTTGAAGCCAAGAAATGGTTGAGAAGGCAAAAAATTTTTCGCACTTCTGCTGATCCAAAAGCTTAACCAGAATGGTCTAGGGAAACAATACACATACCGTTGTAATCGGGCGAGTTTCTACTTTCAGATGCAATAGGAATTTTTGGGTTAGGTCAACCCGTTCGCGAGATATGGGAGTTTGAAGCCAAGAAATGATTGAGAAGGCAAAAAATTTTTCGCAATTCTGCTGCTCCAAACGCTTAACCAGAATGGCCTAGGGAAAAAATACACATACCGTTGTAACCTGGCGAGTCTCTACTTCCAGACGCTACAGGAATTTTTGGGTTAGGTCAATCCGTTCGCGAGATATGTGAGTTTGAAGCCAAGAAATGGTTGAGAAGGCAAAAAATTTTTCGCAATTCTGCTGCTCCACACGCTTAACCAGAATGGCCTAGGGAAAAAATACACATACCGCTGTAATCGGGCGAGGTTCTACTTTCAGATGCAATTGGAATTTTTGGGTTAGGTCAATCCGTTCGCGAGATATGGGAGTTTGAAGCCAAGAAATGGTTGAGAAGGCAAAAAATTTTTCGCAATTCTGCTGCTCCAAACGCTTAACCAGAATGGCCTAGGGAAAAAATACACATACCGTTGTAATCGGGCAAGTTTCTACTACCAGACGCTACAGGAATTTTTGGGTTAGGTCAATCCGTTCGCGAGATATGGGAGTTTGAAGCCAAGAAATGGTTGAGAAGGCAAAAAATTTTTCGCAATTCTGCTGCTCCAAACGCTTAACCAGAATGGCCTAGGGAAAAAATACACATACCGCTGTAATCGGGCGAGGTTCTACTTTCAGATGCAATTGGAATTTTTGGGTTAGGTCAATCCGTTCGCGAGATATGGGAGTTTGAAGCCAAGAAATGGTTGAGAAGGCAAAAAATTTTTCGCAATTCTGCTGCTCCAAACGCTTAACCAGAATGGCCTAGGGAAAAAATACATATACCGTTGTAATCGGGCGAGTCTCTACTTCCAGACGCTACAGGAATTTTTGGGTTAGGTCAACCCGTTCGCGAGATATGGGAGTTTGAAGCCAAGAAATGGTTGAGAAGGCAAAAAATTTTTCGCAATTCTGCTGCTCCAAACGCTTAACCAGAATGGCCTAGGGGAAAAATACACATACCGTTGTAATCGGGCGAGTTTCGACTTTCAGATGCAATAGGAATTTTTGGGTTAGGTCAATCCGTTCGCGAGATATGGGAGTTTGAAGCCAAGAAATGGTTGAGAAGGCAACAAATTTTTCGCAATTCTGCTGCTCCAAACGCTTAACCAGAATGGCCTAGGGGAAAAATACACATACCGTTGTAATCGGGCGAGTTTCTACTTTCAGATGCAATAGGAATTTTTGGTTAGGTCAATCCGTTCGCGAGATATGGGAGTTTGAAGCCAAGAAATGGTTGAGAAGGCAAAAAATTTTTCGCAATTCTGCTGCTCCAAACGCTTAACCAGAATGGCCTAGGGAAAAAATACACATACCGTTGTAATCGGGCGAGTCTCTACTTCCAGACGCTACAGGAATTTTTGGGTTAGGTCAATCCGTTCGCGAGATATGGGAGTTTGAAGCCAAGAAATGGTTGAGAAGGCAAAAAATTTTTCGCACTTCTGCTGATCCAAACGCTTAACCAGAATGGTCTAGGGAAACAATACACATACCGTTGTAATCGGGCGAGTTTCTACTTTCAGATGCAATAGGAATTTTTGGGTTAGGTCAATCCGTTCGCGAGATATGGGAGTTTGAAGCTAAGAAATGGTTGAGAAGACAACAAATCTTTCGCACTTCTGCTGCTCCAAACGCTTAACCAGAATGGCCTAGGGAAAAAATACACATACCGTTGTAATCGGGCGAGTTTCTACTTTCAGATGCAATAGGAATTTTTGGGTTAGGTCAATCCGTTCGCGAGATATGGGAGTTTGAAGCCAAGAAATGGTTGAGAAGGCAAACAATTTTTCGCAATTCTGCTGCTCCAAACGCTTAACCAGAATGGCCTAGAGAAAAAATACACATACCGTTGGAATCGGGCGAGTCTCTACTTCCAGACGCTACAGGAATTTTTGGGTTAGGTCAATCCGTTCGCGAGATATGGGAGTTTGAAGCCAAGAAATGGTTGAGAAGGCAAAAAATTTTTCGCACTTCTGCTGATCCAAACGCTTAACCAGAATGGTCTAGGGAAACAATACACATACCGTTGTAATCGGGCGAGTTTCTACTTTCAGATGCAATAGGAATTTTTGGGTTAGGTCAACCCGTTCGCGAGATATGGGAGTTTGAAGCCAAGAAATGATTGAGAAGGCAAAAAATTTTTCGCAATTCTGCTGCTCCAAACGCTTAACCAGAATGGCCTAGGGAAAAAATACACATACCGTTGTAACCTGGCGAGTCTCTACTTCCAGACGCTACAGGAATTTTTGGGTTAGGTCAATCCGTTCGCGAGATATGTGAGTTTGAAGCCAAGAAATGGTTGAGAAGGCAAAAAATTTTTCGCAATTCTGCTGCTCCACACGCTTAACCAGAATGGCCTAGGGAAAAAATACACATACCGTTGTAATCGGGCAAGTTTCTACTACCAGACGCTACAGGAATTTTTGGGTTAGGTCAATCCGTTCGCGAGATATGGGAGTTTGAAGCCAAGAAATGGTTGAGAAGGCAAAAAATTTTTCGCAATTCTGCTGCTCCAAACGCTTAACCAGAATGGCCTAGGGAAAAAATACACATACCGCTGTAATCGGGCGAGGTTCTACTTTCAGATGCAATTGGAATTTTTGGGTTAGGTCAATCCGTTCGCGAGATATGGGAGTTTGAAGCCAAGAAATGGTTGAGAAGGCAAAAAATTTTTCGCAATTCTGCTGCTCCAAACGCTTAACCAGATTGGCCTAGGGAAAAAATACATATACCGTTGTAATCGGGCGAGTCTCTACTTCCAGACGCTACAGGAATTTTTGGGTTAGGTCAACCCGTTCGCGAGATATGGGAGTTTGAAGCCAAGAAATGGTTGAGAAGGCAAAAATTTTTCGCAATTCTGCTGCTCCAAACGCTTAACCAGAATGGCCTAGGGGAAAAATACACATACCGTTGTAATCGGGCGAGTTTCGACTTTCAGATGCAATAGGAATTTTTGGGTTAGGTCAATCCGTTCGCGAGATATGGGAGTTTGAAGCCAAGAAATGGTTGAGAAGGCAACAAATTTTTCGCAATTCTGCTGCTCCAAACGCTTAACCAGAATGGCCTAGGGGAAAAATACACATACCGTTGTAATCGGGCGAGTTTCTACTTTCAGATGCAATAGGAATTTTTGGGTTAGGTCAATCCGTTCGCGAGATATGGGAGTTTGAAGCCAAGAAATGGTTGAGAATGCAAAAAATTTTTCGCAATTCTGCTGCTCCAAACGCTTAACCAGAATGGCCTAGGGAAAAAATACACATACCGTTGTAATCGGGCGAGTCTCTACTTCCAGATGCTACAGGAATTTTTGGGTTAGGTCAATCCGTTCGCGAGATATGGGAGTTTGAAGCCAAGAAATGGTTGAGAAGGCAAAAAATTTTTCGCACTTCTGCTGATCCAAACGCTTAACCAGAATGGTCTAGGGAAACAATACACATACCGTTGTAATCGGGCGAGTTTCTACTTTCAGATGCAATAGGAATTTTTGGGTTAGGTCAACCCGTTCGCGAGATATGGGAGTTTGAAGCCAAGAAATGATTGAGAAGGCAAAAAATTTTTCGCAATTCTGCTGCTCCAAACGCTTAAACAGGATGGCCTAGGGAAAAAATACAGATACCGTTGTAATCGGGCGAGTTTCTACTTTCAGATGCAACAGGAATTTTTGGGTTAGGTCAATCCGTTCGCGAGATATGGGAGTTTGAAGCTAAGAAATGGTTGAGAAGACAACAAATCTTTCGCACTTCTGCTGCTCCAAACGCTTAACCAGAATGGCCTAGGGAAAAAATACACATACCGTTGTAATCGGGCGAGTTTCTACTTTCAGATGCAATAGGAATTTTTGGGTTAGGTCAATCCGTTCGCGAGATATGGGAGTTTGAAGCCAAGAAATGGTTGAGAAGGCAAAAAATTTTTCGCAATTATGCTGCTCCAAACGCTTAACCAGAATGGCCTAGGGAAAAAATACACATACCGTTGTAATCGGGCGAGTCTCTACTTCCAGACGCTACAGGAATTTTTGGGTTAGGTCAATCCGTTCGCGAGATATGGGAGTTTGAAGCCAAGAAATGGTTGAGAAGGCAAAAAATTTTTCGCACTTCTGCTGATCCAAACGCTTAACCAGAATGGTCTAGGGAAACAATACACATACCGTTGTAATCGGGCGAGTTTCTACTTTCAGATGCAATAGGAATTTTTGTGTTAGGTCAACCCGTTCGCGAGATATGGGAGTTTGAAGCCAAGAAATGATTGAGAAGGCAAAAAATTTTTCGCAATTCTGCTGCTCCAAACGCTTAACCAGAATGGCCTAGGGAAAAAATACACATACCGTTGTAACCTGGCGAGTCTCTACTTCCAGACGCTACAGGAATTTTTGGGTTAGGTCAATCCGTTCGCGAGATATGTGAGTTTGAAGCCAAGAAATGGTTGAGAAGGCAAAAAATTTTTCGCAATTCTGCTGCTCCACACGCTTAACCAGAATGGCCTAGGGAAAAAATACACATACCGCTGTAATCGGGCGAGGTTCTACTTTCAGATGCAATTGGAATTTTTGGGTTAGGTCAATCCGTTCGCGAGATATGGGAGTTTGAAGCCAAGAAATGGTTGAGAAGGCAAAAAATTTTTCGCAATTCTGCTGCTCCAAACGCTTAACCAGAATGGCCTAGGGAAAAAATACACATACCGTTGTAATCGGGCAAGTTTCTACTTTCAGATGCAATAGGAATTTTTGGGTTAGGTCAATCCGTTCGCGAGATATGGGAGTTTGAAGCCAAGAAATGGTTGAGAAGGCAAAAAATTTTTCGCACTTCTGCTGATCCAAACGCTTAACCAGAATGGTCTAGGGAAACAATACACATACCGTTGTAATCGGGCAAGTTTCTACTTTCAGATGCAATAGGAATTTTTGGGTTATGTCAATCCGTTCGCGAGATATGGGAGTTTGAAGCCAAGAAATGGTTGAGAAGGCAAAAAATTTTTCGCAATTCTGCTGATCCAAACGCTTAACCAGAATGGCCTAGGGGAAAAATACACATACCGTTGTAATCGGGCGAGTTTCTACTTTCAGATGCAATAGGAATTTTTGGTTAGGTCAATCCGTTCGCGAGATATGGGAGTTTGAAGCCAAGAAATGGTTGAGAAGGCAAAAAATTTTTCGCAATTCTGCTGCTCCAAACGCTTAACCAGAATGGCCTAGGGAAAAAATACACATACCGTTGTAATCGGGCGAGTCTCTACTTCCAGACGCTACAGGAATTTTTGGGTTAGGTCAATCCGTTCGCGAGATATGGGAGTTTGAAGCCAAGAAATGGTTGAGAAGGCAAAAAATTTTTCGCACTTCTGCTGATCCAAACGCTTAACCAGAATGGTCTAGGGAAACAATACACATACCGTTGTAATCGGGCGAGTTTCTACTTTCAGATGCAATAGGAATTTTTGGGTTAGGTCAATCCGTTCGCGAGATATGGGAGTTTGAAGCTAAGAAATGGTTGAGAAGACAACAAATCTTTCGCACTTCTGCTGCTCCAAACGCTTAACCAGAATGGCCTAGGGAAAAAATACACATACCGTTGTAATCGGGCGAGTTTCTACTTTCAGATGCAATAGGAATTTTTGGGTTAGGTCAATCCGTTCGCGAGATATGGGAGTTTGAAGCCAAGAAATGGTTGAGAAGGCAAACAATTTTTCGCAATTCTGCTGCTCCAAACGCTTAACCAGAATGGCCTAGAGAAAAAATACACATACCGTTGGAATCGGGCGAGTCTCTACTTCCAGACGCTACAGGAATTTTTGGGTTAGGTCAATCCGTTCGCGAGATATGGGAGTTTGAAGCCAAGAAATGGTTGAGAAGGCAAAAAATTTTTCGCACTTCTGCTGATCCAAACGCTTAACCAGAATGGTCTAGGGAAACAATACACATACCGTTGTAATCGGGCGAGTTTCTACTTTCAGATGCAATAGGAATTTTTGGGTTAGGTCAACCCGTTCGCGAGATATGGGAGTTTGAAGCCAAGAAATGATTGAGAAGGCAAAAAATTTTTCGCAATTCTGCTGCTCCAAACGCTTAACCAGAATGGCCTAGGGAAAAAATACACATACCGTTGTAACCTGGCGAGTCTCTACTTCCAGACGCTACAGGAATTTTTGGGTTAGGTCAATCCGTTCGCGAGATATGTGAGTTTGAAGCCAAGAAATGGTTGAGAAGGCAAAAAATTTTTCGCAATTCTGCTGCTCCACACGCTTAACCAGAATGGCCTAGGGAAAAAATACACATACCGTTGTAATCGGGCAAGTTTCTACTACCAGACGCTACAGGAATTTTTGGGTTAGGTCAATCCGTTCGCGAGATATGGGAGTTTGAAGCCAAGAAATGGTTGAGAAGGCAAAAAATTTTTCGCAATTCTGCTGCTCCAAACGCTTAACCAGAATGGCCTAGGGAAAAAATACACATACCGCTGTAATCGGGCGAGGTTCTACTTTCAGATGCAATTGGAATTTTTGGGTTAGGTCAATCCGTTCGCGAGATATGGGAGTTTGAAGCCAAGAAATGGTTGAGAAGGCAAAAAATTTTTCGCAATTCTGCTGCTCCAAACGCTTAACCAGATTGGCCTAGGGAAAAAATACATATACCGTTGTAATCGGGCGAGTCTCTACTTCCAGACGCTACAGGAATTTTTGGGTTAGGTCAACCCGTTCGCGAGATATGGGAGTTTGAAGCCAAGAAATGGTTGAGAAGGCAAAAAATTTTTCGCAATTCTGCTGCTCCAAACGCTTAACCAGAATGGCCTAGGGGAAAAATACACATACCGTTGTAATCGGGCGAGTTTCGACTTTCAGATGCAATAGGAATTTTTGGGTTAGGTCAATCCGTTCGCGAGATATGGGAGTTTGAAGCCAAGAAATGGTTGAGAAGGCAACAAATTTTTCGCAATTCTGCTGCTCCAAACGCTTAACCAGAATGGCCTAGGGGAAAAATACACATACCGTTGTAATCGGGCGAGTTTCTACTTTCAGATGCAATAGGAATTTTTGGGTTAGGTCAATCCGTTCGCGAGATATGGGAGTTTGAAGCCAAGAAATGGTTGAGAATGCAAAAAATTTTTCGCAATTCTGCTGCTCCAAACGCTTAACCAGAATGGCCTAGGGAAAAAATACACATACCGTTGTAATCGGGCGAGTCTCTACTTCCAGATGCTACAGGAATTTTTGGGTTAGGTCAATCCGTTCGCGAGATATGGGAGTTTGAAGCCAAGAAATGGTTGAGAAGGCAAAAAATTTTTCGCACTTCTGCTGATCCAAACGCTTAACCAGAATGGTCTAGGGAAACAATACACATACCGTTGTAATCGGGCGAGTTTCTACTTTCAGATGCAATAGGAATTTTTGGGTTAGGTCAACCCGTTCGCGAGATATGGGAGTTTGAAGCCAAGAAATGATTGAGAAGGCAAAAAATTTTTCGCAATTCTGCTGCTCCAAACGCTTAAACAGGATGGCCTAGGGAAAAAATACAGATACCGTTGTAATCGGGCGAGTTTCTACTTTCAGATGCAACAGGAATTTTTGGGTTAGGTCAATCCGTTCGCGAGATATGGGAGTTTGAAGCTAAGAAATGGTTGAGAAGACAACAAATCTTTCGCACTTCTGCTGCTCCAAACGCTTAACCAGAATGGCCTAGGGAAAAAATACACATACCGTTGTAATCGGGCGAGTTTCTACTTTCAGATGCAATAGGAATTTTTGGGTTAGGTCAATCCGTTCGCGAGATATGGGAGTTTGAAGCCAAGAAATGGTTGAGAAGGCAAAAAATTTTTCGCAATTATGCTGCTCCAAACGCTTAACCAGAATGGCCTAGGGAAAAAATACACATACCGTTGTAATCGGGCGAGTCTCTACTTCCAGACGCTACAGGAATTTTTGGGTTAGGTCAATCCGTTCGCGAGATATGGGAGTTTGAAGCCAAGAAATGGTTGAGAAGGCAAAAAATTTTTCGCACTTCTGCTGATCCAAACGCTTAACCAGAATGGTCTAGGGAAACAATACACATACCGTTGTAATCGGGCGAGTTTCTACTTTCAGATGCAATAGGAATTTTTGTGTTAGGTCAACCCGTTCGCGAGATATGGGAGTTTGAAGCCAAGAAATGATTGAGAAGGCAAAAAATTTTTCGCAATTCTGCTGCTCCAAACGCTTAACCAGAATGGCCTAGGGAAAAAATACACATACCGTTGTAACCTGGCGAGTCTCTACTTCCAGACGCTACAGGAATTTTTGGGTTAGGTCAATCCGTTCGCGAGATATGTGAGTTTGAAGCCAAGAAATGGTTGAGAAGGCAAAAAATTTTTCGCAATTCTGCTGCTCCACACGCTTAACCAGAATGGCCTAGGGAAAAAATACACATACCGCTGTAATCGGGCGAGGTTCTACTTTCAGATGCAATTGGAATTTTTGGGTTAGGTCAATCCGTTCGCGAGATATGGGAGTTTGAAGCCAAGAAATGGTTGAGAAGGCAAAAAATTTTTCGCAATTCTGCTGCTCCAAACGCTTAACCAGAATGGCCTAGGGAAAAAATACACATACCGTTGTAATCGGGCAAGTTTCTACTTTCAGATGCAATAGGAATTTTTGGGTTAGGTCAATCCGTTCGCGAGATATGGGAGTTTGAAGCCAAGAAATGGTTGAGAAGGCAAAAAATTTTTCGCACTTCTGCTGATCCAAACGCTTAACCAGAATGGTCTAGGGAAACAATACACATACCGTTGTAATCGGGCAAGTTTCTACTTTCAGATGCAATAGGAATTTTTGGGTTATGTCAATCCGTTCGCGAGATATGGGAGTTTGAAGCCAAGAAATGGTTGAGAAGGCAAAAAATTTTTCGCAATTCTGCTGATCCAAACGCTTAACCAGAATGGTCTAGGGAAACAATACACATACCGTTGTAATCGGGCGAGTTTCTACTTTCAGATGCAATAGGAATTTTTGGGTTAGGTCAACCCGTTCGCGAGATATGGGAGTTTGAAGCCAAGAAATGATTGAGAAGGCAAAAAATTTTTCGCAATTCTGCTGCTCCAAACGCTTAAACAGGATGGCCTAGGGAAAAAATACAGATACCGTTGTAATCGGGCGAGTTTCTACTTTCAGATGCAACAGGAATTTTTGGGTTAGGTCAATCCGTTCGCGAGATATGGGAGTTTGAAGCTAAGAAATGGTTGAGAAGACAACAAATCTTTCGCACTTCTGCTGCTCCAAACGCTTAACCAGAATGGCCTAGGGAAAAAATACACATACCGTTGTAATCGGGCGAGTTTCTACTTTCAGATGCAATAGGAATTTTTGGGTTAGGTCAATCCGTTCGCGAGATATGGGAGTTTGAAGCCAAGAAATGGTTGAGAAGGCAAACAATTTTTCGCAATTCTGCTGCTCCAAACGCTTAACCAGAATGGCCTAGAGAAAAAATACACATACCGTTGTAATCGGGCGAGTCTCTACTTCCAGACGCTGCAGGAATTTTTGGGTTAGGTCAATCCGTTCGCGAGATATGGGAGTTTGAAGCCAAGAAATGGTTGAGAAGGCAAAAAATTTTTCGCAATTCTGCTGCTCCAAACGCTTAACCAGAATGGCCTAGGGAAAAAATACACATACCGCTGTAATCGGGCGAGGTTCTACTTTCAGATGCAATTGGAATTTTTGGGTTAGGTCAATCCGTTCGCGAGATATGGGAGTTTGAAGCCAAGAAATGGTTGAGAAGGCAAAAAATTTTTCGCAATTCTGCTGCTCCAAACGCTTAACCAGAATGGCCTAGGGAAAAAATACACATACCGTTGTAATCGGGCGAGTCTCTACTTCCAGACGCTACAGGAATTTTTGGGTTAGGTCAATCTGTTCGCGAGATATGGGAGTTTGAAGCCAAGAAATGGTTGAGAAGGCAAAAAATTTTTCGCAATTCTGCTGCTCCAAACGCTTAACCAGAATGGCCTAGGGGAAAAATACACATACCGTTGTAATCGGGCGAGTTTCTACTTTCAGATGCAATAGGAATTTTTGGGTTAGGTCAACCCGTTCGCGAGATATGGGAGTTTGAAGCCAAGAAATGATTGAGAAGGCAAAAAATTTTTCGCAATTCTGCTGCTCCAAACGCTTAACCACAATGGCCTAGAGAAGAAATACACATACCGTTGTAATCGGGCGAGTCTCTACTTCCAGACGCTACAGGAATTTTTGGGTTAGGTCAATCCGTTCGCGAGATATGGGAGTTTGAAGCCAAGAAATGGTTGAGAAGGCAAAAAATTTTTCGCAATTCTGCTGCTCCAAATGCTTAACCAGAATGGCCTAGGGGAAAAATACACATACCGTTGTAATCGGGCGAGTTTCTACTTTCAGATGCAATAGGAATTTTTGGGTTAGGTCAACCCGTTCGCGAGATATGGGAGTTTGAAGCCAAGAAATGATTGAGAAGGCAAAAAATTTTTCGCAATTCTGCTGCTCCAAACGCTTAACCACAATGGCCTAGAGAAGAAATACACATACCGTTGTAATCGGGCGAGTCTCTACTTCCAGACGCTACAGGAATTTTTGGGTTAGGTCAATCCGTTCGCGAGATATGGGAGTTTGAAGCCAAGAAATGGTTGAGAAGGCAAAAAATTTTTCGCAATTCTGCTGCTCCAAACGCTTAACCAGAATGGCCTAGGGAAAAAATACACATACCGTTGTAATCGGGCGAGTCTCTACTTCCAGACGCTACAGGAATTTTTGGGTTAGGTCAATCCGTTCGCGAGATATGGGAGTTTGAAGCCAAGAAATGGTTGAGAAGGCAAAAAATTTTTCGCAATTCTGCTGCTCCAAACGCTTAACCAGAATGGCCTAGGGAAAAAATACACATACCGCTGTAATCGGGCGAGGTTCTACTTTCAGATGCAATTGGAATTTTTGGGTTAGGTCAATCCGTTCGCGAGATATGGGAGTTTGAAGCCAAGAAATGGTTGAGAAGGCAAAAAATTTTTCGCAATTCTGCTGCTCCAAACGCTTAACCAGAATGGCCTAGGGAAAAAATACATATACCGTTGTAATCGGGCGAGTCTCTACTTCCAGACGCTACAGGAATTTTTGGGTTAGGTCAATCCGTTCGCGAGATATGGGAGTTTGAAGCCAAGAAATGGTTGAGAAGGCAAAAAATTTTTCGCAATTCTGCTGCTCCAAACGCTTAACCAGAATGGCCTAGGGAAAAAATACACATACCGTTGTAATCGGGCGAGTCTCTACTTCCAGACGCTACAGGAATTTTTGGATTAGGTCAATCCGTTCGCGAGATATGGGAGTTTGAAGCCAAGAAATGGTTGAGAAGGCAAAAAATTTTTCGCAATTCTGCTGCTCCAAACGCTTAACCAGAATGGCCTAGGGGAAAAATACACATACCGTTGTAATCGGGCGAGTTTCTACTTTCAGATGCAATAGGAATTTTTGGGTTAGGTCAATCCGTTCGCGAGATATGGGAGTTTGAAGCCAAGAAATGGTTGAGAAGGCAAAAAATTTTTCGCACTTCTGCTGTTCCAACGCTTAACCAGAATGGTCTAGGGAAACAATACACATACCGTTGTAATCGGGCGAGTTTCTACTTTCAGATGCAATAGGAATTTTTGGGTTAGGTCAACCCGTTCGCGAGATATGGGAGTTTGAAGCCAAGAAATGATTGAGAAGGCAAAAAATTTTTCGCAATTCTGCTGCTCCAAACGCTTAACCACAATGGCCTAGAGAAGAAATACACATACCGTTGTAATCGGGCGAGTCTCTACTTCCAGACGCTACAGGAATTTTTGGGTTAGGTCAATCCGTTCGCGAGATATGGGAGTTTGAAGCCAAGAAATGGTTGAGAAGGCAAAAAATTTTTCGCAATTCTGCTGCTCCAAACGCTTAACCAGAATGGCCTAGGGAAAAAATACACATACCGCTGTAATCGGGCGAGGTTCTACTTTCAGATGCAATCGGAATTTTTGGGTTAGGTCAATCCGTTCGCGAGATATGGGAGTTTGAAGCCAAGAAATGGTTGAGAAGGCAAAAAATTTTTCGCAATTCTGCTGCTCCAAACGCTTAACCAGAATGGCCTAGGGAAAAAATACATATACCGTTGTAATCGGGCGAGTCTCTACTTCCAGACGCTACAGGAATTTTTGGGTTAGGTCAATCCGTTCGCGAGATATGGGAGTTTGAAGCCAAGAAATGGTTGAGAAGGCAACAAATTTTTCGCAATTCTGCTGCTCCAAACGCTTAACCAGAATGGCCTAGGGAAAAAATACACATACCGTTGTAATCGGGCGAGTCTCTACTTCCAGACGCTACAGGAATTTTTGGGTTAGGTCAATCCGTTCGCGAGATATGGGAGTTTGAAGCCAAGAAATGGTTGAGAAGGCAAAAAATTTTTCGCAATTCTGCTGCTCCAAACGCTTAACCAGAATGGCCTAGGGGAAAAATACACATACCGTTGTAATCGGGCGAGTTTCCACTTTCAGATGCAATAGGAATTTTTGGGTTAGGTCAATCCGTTCGCGAGATATGGGAGTTTGAAGCCAAGAAATGGTTGAGAAGGCAAAAAATTTTTCGCAATTCTGCTGCTCCACACGCTGAACCAGAATGGCCTAGGGAAAAAATACACATACCGTTGTAATCGGGCGAGCTTCTACTTTCAGATGCAATAGGAATTTTTGGGTTAGGTCAATCCGTTCGCGAGATATGGGAGTTTGAAGCCAAGAAATGGTTGAGAAGGCAAAAAATTTTTCGCAATTCTGCTGCTCCAAACGCTTAACCACAATGGCCTAGAGAAAAAATAAACATACCGTTGTAATCGGGCGAGTCTCTACTTCCAGACGCTACAGGAATTTTTGGGTTAGGTCAATCCGTTCGCGAGATATGGGAGTTTGAAGCCAAGAAATGGTTGAGAAGGCAAAAAATTTTTCGCAATTCTGGTGCTCCAAACGCTTAACCAGAATGGCCTAGGGGAAAAAAACACATACCGTTGTAATCGGGCGAGTTTCGACTTTCAGATGCAATAGGAATTTTTGGGTTAGGTCAATCCGTTCGCGAGATATGGGAGTTTGAAGCCAAGAAATGGTTGAGAAGGCAACAAATTTTTCGCAATTCTGCTGCTCCAAACGCTTAACCAGAATGGCCTAGGGGAAAAATACACATACCGTTGTAATCGGGCGAGTTTCTACTTTCAGATGCAATAGGAATTTTTGGGTTAGGTCAATCCGTTCGCGAGATATGGGAGTTTGAAGCCAAGAAATGGTTGAGAAGGCAAAAAATTTTTCGCAATTCTGCTGCTCCAAACGCTTAACCAGAATGGCCTAGGGAAAAAATACACATACCGTTGTAATCGGTCGAGTCTCTACTTCCAGACGCTACAGGAATTTTTGGGTTAGGTCAATCCGTTCGCGAGATATGGGTGTTTGAAGCCAAGAAATGGTTGAGAAGGCAAAAAATTTTTCGCACTTCTGCTGATCCAAACGCTTAACCAGAATGGTCTAGGGAAACAATACACATACCGTTGTAACCTGGCGAGTCTCTACTTCCAGACGCTACAGGAATTTTTGGGTTAGGTCAATCCGTTCGCGAGATATGTGAGTTTGAAGCCAAGAAATGGTTGAGTAGGCAAAAAATTTTTCGCAATTCTGCTGCTCCACACGCTTAACCAGAATGGCCTAGGGAAAAAATACACATACCGCTGTAATCGGGCGAGGTTCTACTTTCAGATGCAATTGGAATTTTTGGGTTAGGTCAATCCGTTCGCGAGATATGGGAGTTTGAAGCCAAGAAATGGTTGAGAAGGCAAAAAATTTTTCGCAATTCTGCTGCTCCAAACGCTTAACCAGAATGGCCTAGGAAAAAAATACACATACCGTTGTAATCGGGCGAGTTTCTACATTCAGATGCAATAGGAATTTTTGGGTTAGGTCAATCCGTTCGCGAGATATGGGAGTTTGGAGCCAAGAAATGGTTGAGAAGGCAAAAAATTTTTCGCAATTCTGCTGCTCCACACCCTTAACCAGAATGGCCTAGGGAAAAAATACACATACCGCTGTAATCGGGCGAGGTTCTACTTTCAGATGCAATTGGAATTTTTGGGTTAGGTCAATCCGTTCGCGAGATATGGGAGTTTGAAGCCAAGAAATGGTTGAGAAGGCAAAAAATTTTTCGCAATTCTGCTGCTCCAAACGCTTAACCAGAATGGCCTAGGGAAAAAATACACATACCGTTGTAATCGGGCAAGTTTCTACTTTCAGATGCAATAGGAATTTTTGGGTTAGGTCAATCCGTTCGCGAGATATGGGAGTTTGAAGCCAAGAAATGGTTGAGAAGGCAAAAAATTTTTCGCACTTCTGCTGATCCAAACGCTTAACCAGAATGGTCTAGGGAAACAATACACATACCGTTGTAATCGGGCAAGTTTCTACTTTCAGATGCAATAGGAATTTTTGGGTTAGGTCAATCCGTTCGCGAGATATGGGAGTTTGAAGCCAAGAAATGGTTGAGAAGGCAAAAAATTTTTCGCAATTCTGCTGCTCCAAACGCTTAACCACAATGGCCTAGAGAAAAAATACACATACCGTTGTAATCGGGCGAGTCTCTACTTCCAGACGCTACAGGAATTTTTGGGTTAGGTCAATCCGTTCGCGAGATATGGGAGTTTGAAGCCAAGAAATGGTTGAGAAGGCAAAAAATTTTTCGCAATTCTGCTGCTCCAAACGCTTAACCAGAATGGCCTAGGGAAAAAATACACATACCGCTGTAATCGGGCGATGTTCTACTTTCAGATGCAATTGGAATTTTTGGGTTAGGTCAATCCGTTCGCGAGATATGGGAGTTTGAAGCCAAGAAATGGTTGAGAAGGCAAAAAATTTTTCGCAATTCTGCTGCTCCAAACGCTTAACCAGAATGGCCTAGGGAAAAAATACATATACCGTTGTAATCGGGCGAGTCTCTACTTCCAGACGCTACAGGAATTTTTGGGTTAGGTCAATCCGTTCGCGAGATATGGGAGTTTGAAGCCAAGAAATGGTTGAGAAGGCAAAAAATTTTTCGCAATTCTGCTGCTCCAAACGCTTAACCAGAATGGCCTAGGGGAAAAATACACATACCGTTGGAATCGGGCGAGTTTCGACTTTCAGATGCAATAGGAATTTTTGGGTTAGGTCAATCCGTTCGCGAGATATGGGAGTTTGAAGCCAAGAAATGGTTGAGAAGGCAACAAATTTTTCGCAATTCTGCTGCTCCAAACGCTTAACCAGAATGGCCTAGGGGAAAAATACACATACCGTTGTAATCGGGCGAGTTTCTACTTTCAGATGCAATAGGAATTTTTGGGTTAGGTCAATCCGTTCGCGAGATATGGGAGTTTGAAGCCAAGAAATGGTTGAGAAGGCAAAAAACTTTTCGCAATTCTGCTGCTCCAAACGCTTAACCAGAATGGCCTAGGGAAAAAATACACATACCGTTGTAATCGGGCGAGTCTCTACTTCCAGACGCTACAGGAATTTTTGGGTTAGGTCAATCCGTTCGCGAGATATGGGAGTTTGAAGCCAAGAAATGGTTGAGAAGGCAAAAAATTTTTCGCACTTCTGCTGATCCAAACGCTTAACCAGAATGGTCTAGGGAAACAATACACATACCGTTGTAATCGGGCGAGTTTCTACTTTCAGATGCAATAGGAATTTTTGGGTTAGGTCAATCCGTTCGCGAGATATGGGAGTTTGAAGCCAAGAAATGGTTGAGAAGGCAAACAATTTTTCGCAATTCTGCTGCTCCAAACGCTTAACCAGAATGGCCTAGAGAAAAAATACACATACCGTTGGAATCGGGCGAGTCTCTACTTCCAGACGCTACAGGAATTTTTGGGTTAGGTCAATCCGTTCGCGAGATATGGGAGTTTGAAGCCAAGAAATGGTTGAGAAGGCAAAAAATTTTTCGCACTTCTGCTGATCCAAACGCTTAACCAGAATGGTCTAGGGAAACAATACACATACCGTTGTAATCGGGCGAGTTTCTACTTTCAGATGCAATAGGAATTTTTGGGTTAGGTCAACCCGTTCGCGAGATATGGGAGTTTGAAGCCAAGAAATGATTGAGAAGGCAAAAAATTTTTCGCAATTCTGCTGCTCCAAACGCTTAACCAGAATGGCCTAGGGAAAAAATACACATACCGTTGTAATCGGGCAAGTTTCTACTACCAGACGCTACAGGAATTTTTGGGTTAGGTCAATCCGTTCGCGAGATATGGGAGTTTGAAGCCAAGAAATGGTTGAGAAGGCAAAAAATTTTTCGCAATTCTGCTGCTCCAAACGCTTAACCAGAATGGCCTAGGGAAAAAATACACATACCGCTGTAATCGGGCGAGGTTCTACTTTCAGATGCAATTGGAATTTTTGGGTTAGGTCAATCCGTTCGCGAGATATGGGAGTTTGAAGCCAAGAAATGGTTGAGAAGGCAAAAAATTTTTCGCAATTCTGCTGCTCCAAACGCTTAACCAGAATGGCCTAGGGAAAAAATACATATACCGTTGTAATCGGGCGAGTCTCTACTTCCAGACGCTACAGGAATTTTTGGGTTAGGTCAACCCGTTCGCGAGATATGGGAGTTTGAAGCCAAGAAATGGTTGAGAAGGCAAAAAATTTTTCGCAATTCTGCTGCTCCAAACGCTTAACCAGAATGGCCTAGGGGAAAAATACACATACCGTTGTAATCGGGCGAGTTTCGACTTTCAGATGCAATAGGAATTTTTGGGTTAGGTCAATCCGTTCGCGAGATATGGGAGTTTGAAGCCAAGAAATGGTTGAGAAGGCAACAAATTTTTCGCAATTCTGCTGCTCCAAACGCTTAACCAGAATGGCCTAGGGGAAAAATACACATACCGTTGTAATCGGGCGAGTTTCTACTTTCAGATGCAATAGGAATTTTTGGTTAGGTCAATCCGTTCGCGAGATATGGGAGTTTGAAGCCAAGAAATGGTTGAGAAGGCAAAAAATTTTTCGCAATTCTGCTGCTCCAAACGCTTAACCAGAATGGCCTAGGGAAAAAATACACATACCGTTGTAATCGGGCGAGTCTCTACTTCCAGACGCTACAGGAATTTTTGGGTTAGGTCAATCCGTTCGCGAGATATGGGAGTTTGAAGCCAAGAAATGGTTGAGAAGGCAAAAAATTTTTCGCACTTCTGCTGATCCAAACGCTTAACCAGAATGGTCTAGGGAAACAATACACATACCGTTGTAATCGGGCGAGTTTCTACTTTCAGATGCAATAGGAATTTTTGGGTTAGGTCAACCCGTTCGCGAGATATGGGAGTTTGAAGCCAAGAAATGATTGAGAAGGCAAAAAATTTTTCGCAATTCTGCTGCTCCAAACGCTTAAACAGGATGGCCTAGGGAAAAAATACAGATACCGTTGTAATCGGGCGAGTTTCTACTTTCAGATGCAACAGGAATTTTTGGGTTAGGTCAATCCGTTCGCGAGATATGGGAGTTTGAAGCTAAGAAATGGTTGAGAAGACAACAAATCTTTCGCACTTCTGCTGCTCCAAACGCTTAACCAGAATGGCCTAGGGAAAAAATACACATACCGTTGTAATCGGGCGAGTTTCTACTTTCAGATGCAATAGGAATTTTTGGGTTAGGTCAATCCGTTCGCGAGATATGGGAGTTTGAAGCCAAGAAATGGTTGAGAAGGCAAAAAATTTTTCGCAATTCTGCTGCTCCAAACGCTTAACCAGAATGGCCTAGGGAAAAAATACACATACCGCTGTAATCGGGCGAGGTTCTACTTTCAGATGCAATTGGAATTTTTGGGTTAGGTCAATCCGTTCGCGAGATATGGGAGTTTGAAGCCAAGAAATGGTTGAGAAGGCAAAAAATTTTTCGCAATTCTGCTGCTCCAAACGCTTAACCAGAATGGCCTAGGGAAAAAATACATATACCGTTGTAATCGGGCGAGTCTCTACTTCCAGACGCTACAGGAATTTTTGGGTTAGGTCAACCCGTTCGCGAGATATGGGAGTTTGAAGCCAAGAAATGGTTGAGAAGGCAAAAAATTTTTCGCAATTCTGCTGCTCCAAACGCTTAACCAGAATGGCCTAGGGGAAAAATACACATACCGTTGTAATCGGGCGAGTTTCGACTTTCAGATGCAATAGGAATTTTTGGGTTAGGTCAATCCGTTCGCGAGATATGGGAGTTTGAAGCCAAGAAATGGTTGAGAAGGCAACAAATTTTTCGCAATTCTGCTGCTCCAAACGCTGAACCAGAATGGCCTAGGGGAAAAATACACATACCGTTGTAATCGGGCGAGTTTCTACTTTCAGATGCAATAGGAATTTTTGGTTAGGTCAATCCGTTCGCGAGATATGGGAGTTTGAAGCCAAGAAATGGTTGAGAAGGCAAAAAATTTTTCGCAATTCTGCTGCTCCAAACGCTTAACCAGAATGGCCTAGGGAAAAAATACACATACCGTTGTAATCGGGCGAGTCTCTACTTCCAGACGCTACAGGAATTTTTGGGTTAGGTCAATCCGTTCGCGAGATATGGGAGTTTGAAGCCAAGAAATGGTTGAGAAGGCAAAAAATTTTTCGCACTTCTGCTGATCCAAACGCTTAACCAGAATGGTCTAGGGAAACAATACACATACCGTTGTAATCGGGCGAGTTTCTACTTTCAGATGCAATAGGAATTTTTGGGTTAGGTCAACCCGTTCGCGAGATATGGGAGTTTGAAGCCAAGAAATGATTGAGAAGGCAAAAAATTTTTCGCAATTCTGCTGCTCCAAACGCTTAAACAGGATGGCCTAGGGAAAAAATACAGATACCGTTGTAATCGGGCGAGTTTCTACTTTCAGATGCAACAGGAATTTTTGGGTTAGGTCAATCCGTTCGCGAGATATGGGAGTTTGAAGCTAAGAAATGGTTGAGAAGACAACAAATCTTTCGCACTTCTGCTGCTCCAAACGCTTAACCAGAATGGCCTAGGGAAAAAATACACATACCGTTGTAATCGGGCGAGTTTCTACTTTCAGATGCAATAGGAATTTTTGGGTTAGGTCAATCCGTTCGCGAGATATGGGAGTTTGAAGCCAAGAAATGGTTGAGAAGGCAAAAAATTTTTCGCAATTATGCTGCTCCAAACGCTTAACCAGTATGGCCTAGGGAAAAAATACACATACCGTTGTAATCGGGCGAGTCTCTACTTCCAGACGCTACAGGAATTTTTGGGTTAGGTCAATCCGTTCGCGAGATATGGGAGTTTGAAGCCAAGAAATGGTTGAGAAGGCAAAAAATTTTTCGCACTTCTGCTGATCCAAACGCTTAACCAGAATGGTCTAGGGAAACAATACACATACCGTTGTAATCGGGCGAGTTTCTACTTTCAGATGCAATAGGAATTTTTGGGTTAGGTCAATCCGTTCGCGAGATATGGGAGTTTGAAGCTAAGAAATGGTTGAGAAGACAACAAATCTTTCGCACTTCTGCTGCTCCAAACGCTTAACCAGAATGGCCTAGGGAAAAAATACACATACCGTTGTAATCGGGCGAGTTTCTACTTTCAGATGCAATAGTAATTTTTGGGTTAGGTCAATCCGTTCGCGAGATATGGGAGTTTGAAGCCAAGAAATGGTTGAGAAGGCAAACAATTTTTCGCAATTCTGCTGCTCCAAACGCTTAACCAGAATGGCCTAGAGAAACAATACACATACCGTTGTAATCGGGCGAGTTTCTACTTTCAGATGCAATAGGAATTTTTGGCTTAGGTCAATCCGTTCGCGAGATATGGGAGTTTGAAGCCAAGAAATGGTTGAGAAGGCAAACAATTTTTCGCAATTCTGCTGCTCCAAACGCTTAACCAGAATGGCCTAGAGAAAAAATACACATACCGTTGGAATCGGGCGAGTCTCTACTTCCAGACGCTACAGGAATTTTTGGGTTAGGTCAATCCGTTCGCGAGATATGGGAGTTTGAAGCCAAGAAATGGTTGAGAAGGCAAAAAATTTTTCGCACTTCTGCTGATCCAAACGCTTAACCAGAATGGTCTAGGGAAACAATACACATACCGTTGTAATCGGGCGAGTTTCTACTTTCAGATGCAATAGGAATTTTTGGGTTAGGTCAACCCGTTCGCGAGATATGGGAGTTTGAAGCCAAGAAATGATTGAGAAGGCAAAAAATTTTTCGCAATTCTGCTGCTCCAAACGCTTAACCAGAATGGCCTAGGGAAAAAATACACATACCGTTGTAACCTGGCGAGTCTCTACTTCCAGACGCTACAGGAATTTTTGGGTTAGGTCAATCCGTTCGCGAGATATGTGAGTTTGAAGCCAAGAAATGGTTGAGAAGGCAAAAAATTTTTCGCAATTCTGCTGCTCCACACGCTTAACCAGAATGGCCTAGGGAAAAAATACACATACCGCTGTAATCGGGCGAGGTTCTACTTTCAGATGCAATTGGAATTTTTGGGTTAGGTCAATCCGTTCGCGAGATATGGGAGTTTGAAGCCAAGAAATGGTTGAGAAGGCAAAAAATTTTTCGCAATTCTGCTGCTCCAAACGCTTAACCAGAATGGCCTAGGGAAAAAATACACATACCGTTGTAATCGGGCAAGTTTCTACTACCAGACGCTACAGGAATTTTTGGGTTAGGTCAATCCGTTCGCGAGATATGGGAGTTTGAAGCCAAGAAATGGTTGAGAAGGCAAAAAATTTTTCGCAATTCTGCTGCTCCAAACGCTTAACCAGAATGGCCTAGGGAAAAAATACACATACCGCTGTAATCGGGCGAGGTTCTACTTTCAGATGCAATTGGAATTTTTGGGTTAGGTCAATCCGTTCGCGAGATATGGGAGTTTGAAGCCAAGAAATGGTTGAGAAGGCAAAAAATTTTTCGCAATTCTGCTGCTCCAAACGCTTAACCAGAATGGCCTAGGGAAAAAATACATATACCGTTGTAATCGGGCGAGTCTCTACTTCCAGACGCTACAGGAATTTTTGGGTTAGGTCAACCCGTTCGCGAGATATGGGAGTTTGAAGCCAAGAAATGGTTGAGAAGGCAAAAAATTTTTCGCAATTCTGCTGCTCCAAACGCTTAACCAGAATGGCCTAGGGGAAAAATACACATACCGTTGTAATCGGGCGAGTTTCGACTTTCAGATGCAATAGGAATTTTTGGGTTACGTCAATCCGTTCGCGAGATATGGGAGTTTGAAGCCAAGAAATGGTTGAGAAGGCAACAAATTTTTCGCAATTCTGCTGCTCCAAACGCTTAACCAGAATGGCCTAGGGGAAAAATACACATACCGTTGTAATCGGGCGAGTTTCTACTTTCAGATGCAATAGGAATTTTTGGTTAGGTCAATCCGTTCGCGAGATATGGGAGTTTGAAGCCAAGAAATGGTTGAGAAGGCAAAAAATTTTTCGCAATTCTGCTGCTCCAAACGCTTAACCAGAATGGCCTAGGGAAAAAATACACATACCGTTGTAATCGGGCGAGTCTCTACTTCCAGACGCTACAGGAATTTTTGGGTTAGGTCAATCCGTTCGCGAGATATGGGAGTTTGAAGCCAAGAAATGGTTGAGAAGGCAAAAAATTTTTCGCACTTCTGCTGATCCAAACGCTTAACCAGAATGGTCTAGGGAAACAATACACATACCGTTGTAATCGGGCGAGTTTCTACTTTCAGATGCAATAGGAATTTTTGGGTTAGGTCAACCCGTTCGCGAGATATGGGAGTTTGAAGCCAAGAAATGATTGAGAAGGCAAAAAATTTTTCGCAATTCTGCTGCTCCAAACGCTTAAACAGGATGGCCTAGGGAAAAAATACAGATACCGTTGTAATCGGGCGAGTTTCTACTTTCAGATGCAACAGGAATTTTTGGGTTAGGTCAATCCGTTCGCGAGATATGGGAGTTTGAAGCTAAGAAATGGTTGAGAAGACAACAAATCTTTCGCACTTCTGCTGCTCCAAACGCTTAACCAGAATGGCCTAGGGAAAAAATACACATACCGTTGTAATCGGGCGAGTTTCTACTTTCAGATGCAATAGGAATTTTTGGGTTAGGTCAATCCGTTCGCGAGATATGGGAGTTTGAAGCCAAGAAATGGTTGAGAAGGCAAAAAATTTTTCGCAATTATGCTGCTCCAAACGCTTAACCAGAATGGCCTAGGGAAAAAATACACATACCGTTGTAATCGGGCGAGTCTCTACTTCCAGACGCTACAGGAATTTTTGGGTTAGGTCAATCCGTTCGCGAGATATGGGAGTTTGAAGCCAAGAAATGGTTGAGAAGGCAAAAAATTTTTCGCACTTCTGCTGATCCAAACGCTTAACCAGAATGGTCTAGGGAAACAATACACATACCGTTGTAATCGGGCGAGTTTCTACTTTCAGATGCAATAGGAATTTTTGGGTTAGGTCAATCCGTTCGCGAGATATGGGAGTTTGAAGCTAAGAAATGGTTGAGAAGACAACAAATCTTTCGCACTTCTGCTGCTCCAAACGCTTAACCAGAATGGCCTAGGGAAAAAATACACGTACCGTTGTAATCGGGCGAGTTTCTACTTTCAGATGCAATAGGAATTGTTGGGTTAGGTCAATCCGTTCGCGAGATATGGGAGTTTGAAGCCAAGAAATGGTTGAGAAGGCAAACAATTTTTCGCAATTCTGCTGCTCCAAACGCTTAACCAGAATGGCCTAGAGAAAAAATACACATACCGTTGGAATCGGGCGAGTCTCTACTTCCAGACGCTACAGGAATTTTTGGGTTAGGTCAATCCGTTCGCGAGATATGGGAGTTTGAAGCCAAGAAATGGTTGAGAAGGCAAAAAATTTTTCGCACTTCTGCTGATCCAAACGCTTAACCAGAATGGTCCAGGGAAACAATACACATACCGTTGTAATCGGGCGAGTTTCTACTTTCAGATGCAATAGGAATTTTTGGGTTAGGTCAACCCGTTCGCGAGATATGGGAGTTTGAAGCCAAGAAATGATTGAGAAGGCAAAAAATTTTTCGCAATTCTGCTGCTCCAAACGCTTAACCAGAATGGCCTAGGGAAAAAATACACATACCGTTGTAACCTGGCGAGTCTCTACTTCCAGACGCTACAGGAATTTTTGGGTTAGGTCAATCCGTTCGCGAGATATGTGAGTTTGAAGCCAAGAAATGGTTGAGAAGGCAAAAAATTTTTCGCAATTCTGCTGCTCCACACGCTTAACCAGAATGGCCTAGGGAAAAAATACACATACCGCTGTAATCGGGCGAGGTTCTACTTTCAGATGCAATTGGAATTTTTGGGTTAGGTCAATCCGTTCGCGAGATATGGGAGTTTGAAGCCAAGAAATGGTTGAGAAGGCAAAAAATTTTTCGCAATTCTGCTGCTCCAAACGCTTAACCAGAATGGCCTAGGGAAAAAATACATATACCGTTGTAATCGGGCGAGTCTCTACTTCCAGACGCTACAGGAATTTTTGGGTTAGGTCAACCCGTTCGCGAGATATGGGAGTTTGAAGCCAAGAAATGGTTGAGAAGGCAAAAAATTTTTCGCAATTCTGCTGCTCCAAACGCTTAACCAGAATGGCCTAGGGGAAAAATACACATACCGTTGTAATCGGGCGAGTTTCGACTTTCAGATGCAATAGGAATTTTTGGGTTAGGTCAATCCGTTCGCGAGATATGGGAGTTTGAAGCCAAGAAATGGTTGAGAAGGCAACAAATTTTTCGCAATTCTGCTGCTCCAAACGCTTAACCAGAATGGCCTAGGGGAAAAATACACATACCGTTGTAATCGTGCGAGTTTCTACTTTCAGATGCAATAGGAATTTTTGGGTTAGGTCAATCCGTTCGCGAGATATGGGAGTTTGAAGCCAAGAAATGGTTGAGAAGGCAAAAAATTTTTCGCAATTCTGCTGCTCCAAACGCTTAACCAGAATGGCCTAGGGAAAAAATACACATACCGTTGTAATCGGGCGAGTCTCTACTTCCAGATGCTACAGGAATTTTTGGGTTAGGTCAATCCGTTCGCGAGATATGGGAGTTTGAAGCCAAGAAATGGTTGAGAAGGCAAAAAATTTTTCGCACTTCTGCTGATCCAAACGCTTAACCAGAATGGTCTAGGGAAACAATACACATACCGTTGTAATCGGGCGAGTTTCTACTTTCAGATGCAATAGGAATTTTTGGGTTAGGTCAACCCGTTCGCGAGATATGGGAGTTTGAAGCCAAGAAATGATTGAGAAGGCAAAAAATTTTTCGCAATTCTGCTGCTCCAAACGCTTAAACAGGATGGCCTAGGGAAAAAATACAGATACCGTTGTAATCGGGCGAGTTTCTACTTTCAGATGCGACAGGAATTTTTGGGTTAGGTCAATCCGTTCGCGAGATATGGGAGTTTGAAGCTAAGAAATGGTTGAGAAGACAACAAATCTTTCGCACTTCTGCTGCTCCAAACGCTTAACCAGAATGGCCTAGGGAAAAAATACACATACCGTTGTAATCGGGCGAGTTTCTACTTTCAGATGCAATAGGAATTTTTGGGTTAGGTCAATCCGTTCGCGAGATATGGGAGTTTGAAGCCAAGAAATGGTTGAGAAGGCAAAAAATTTTTCGCAATTATGCTGCTCCAAACGCTTAACCAGAATGGCCTAGGGAAAAAATACACATACCGTTGTAATCGGGCGAGTCTCTACTTCCAGACGCTACAGGAATTTTTGGGTTAGGTCAATCCGTTCGCGAGATATGGGAGTTTGAAGCCAAGAAATGGTTGAGAAGGCAAAAAATTTTTCGCACTTCTGCTGATCCAAACGCTTAACCAGAATGGTCTAGGGAAACAATACACATACCGTTGTAATCGGGCGAGTTTCTACTTTCAGATGCAATAGGAATTTTTGGGTTAGGTCAACCCGTTCGCGAGATATGGGAGTTTGAAGCCAAGAAATGATTGAGAAGGCAAAAAATTTTTCGCAATTCTGCTGCTCCAAACGCTTAACCAGAATGGCCTAGGGAAAAAATACACATACCGTTGTAACCTGGCGAGTCTCTACTTCCAGACGCTACAGGAATTTTTGGGTTAGGTCAATCCGTTCGCGAGATATGTGAGTTTGAAGCCAAGAAATGGTTGAGAAGGCAAAAAATTTTTCGCAATTCTGCTGCTCCACACGCTTAACCAGAATGGCCTAGGGAAAAAATACACATACCGCTGTAATCGGGCGAGGTTCTACTTTCAGATGCAATTGGAATTTTTGGGTTAGGTCAATCCGTTCGCGAGATATGGGAGTTTGAAGCCAAGAAATGGTTGAGAAGGCAAAAAATTTTTCGCAATTCTGCTGCTCCAAACGCTTAACCAGAATGGCCTAGGGAAAAAATACACATACCGTTGTAATCGGGCAAGTTTCTACTTTCAGATGCAATAGGAATTTTTGGGTTAGGTCAATCCGTTCGCGAGATATGGGAGTTTGAAGCCAAGAAATGGTTGAGAAGGCAAAAAATTTTTCGCACTTCTGCTGATCCAAACGCTTAACCAGAATGGTCTAGGGAAACAATACACATACCGTTGTAATCGGGCAAGTTTCTACTTTCAGATGCAATAGGAATTTTTGGGTTATGTCAATCCGTTCGCGAGATATGGGAGTTTGAAGCCAAGAAATGGTTGAGAAGGCAAAAAATTTTTCGCAATTCTGCTGATCCAAACGCTTAACCAGAATGGTCTAGGGAAACAATACACATACCGTTGTAATCGGGCGAGTTTCTACTTTCAGATGCAATAGGAATTTTTGGGTTAGGTCAACCCGTTCGCGAGATATGGGAGTTTGAAGCCAAGAAATGGTTGAGAAGGCAAACAATTTTTCGCAATTCTGCTGCTCCAAACGCTTAACCAGAATGGCCTAGAGAAAAAATACACATACCGTTGTAATCGGGCGAGTCTCTACTTCCAGACGCTGCAGGAATTTTTGGGTTAGGTCAATCCGTTCGCGAGATATGGGAGTTTGAAGCCAAGAAATGGTTGAGAAGGCAAAAAATTTTTCGCAATTCTGCTGCTCCAAACGCTTAACCAGAATGGCCTAGGGAAAAAATACACATACCGCTGTAATCGGGCGAGGTTCTACTTTCAGATGCAATTGGAATTTTTGGGTTAGGTCAATCCGTTCGCGAGATATGGGAGTTTGAAGCCAAGAAATGGTTGAGAAGGCAAAAAATTTTTCGCAATTCTGCTGCTCCAAACGCTTAACCAGAATGGCCTAGGGAAAAAATACACATACCGTTGTAATCGGGCGAGTCTCTACTTCCAGACGCTACAGGAATTTTTGGGTTAGGTCAATCTGTTCGCGAGATATGGGAGTTTGAAGCCAAGAAATGGTTGAGAAGGCAAAAAATTTTTCGCAATTCTGCTGCTCCAAACGCTTAACCAGAATGGCCTAGGGGAAAAATACACATACCGTTGTAATCGGGCGAGTTTCTACTTTCAGATGCAATAGGAATTTTTGGGTTAGGTCAACCCGTTCGCGAGATATGGGAGTTTGAAGCCAAGAAATGATTGAGAAGGCAAAAAATTTTTCGCAATTCTGCTGCTCCAAACGCTTAACCACAATGGCCTAGAGAAGAAATACACATACCGTTGTAATCGGGCGAGTCTCTACTTCCAGACGCTACAGGAATTTTTGGGTTAGGTCAATCCGTTCGCGAGATATGGGAGTTTGAAGCCAAGAAATGGTTGAGAAGGCAAAAAATTTTTCGCAATTCTGCTGCTCCAAATGCTTAACCAGAATGGCCTAGGGGAAAAATACACATACCGTTGTAATCGGGCGAGTTTCTACTTTCAGATGCAATAGGAATTTTTGGGTTAGGTCAACCCGTTCGCGAGATATGGGAGTTTGAAGCCAAGAAATGATTGAGAAGGCAAAAAATTTCTCGCAATTCTGCTGCTCCAAACGCTTAACCACAATGGCCTAGAGAAGAAATACACATACCGTTGTAATCGGGCGAGTCTCTACTTCCAGACGCTACAGGAATTTTTGGGTTAGGTCAATCCGTTCGCGAGATATGGGAGTTTGAAGCCAAGAAATGGTTGAGAAGGCAAAAAATTTTTCGCAATTCTGCTGCTCCAAACGCTTAACCAGAATGGCCTAGGGAAAAAATACACATACCGTTGTAATCGGGCGAGTCTCTACTTCCAGACGCTACAGGAATTTTTGGGTTAGGTCAATCCGTTCGCGAGATATGGGAGTTTGAAGCCAAGAAATGGTTGAGAAGGCAAAAAATTTTTCGCAATTCTGCTGCTCCAAACGCTTAACCAGAATGGCCTAGGGAAAAAATACACATACCGCTGTAATCGGGCGAGGTTCTACTTTCAGATGCAATTGGAATTTTTGGGTTAGGTCAATCCGTTCGCGAGATATGGGAGTTTGAAGCCAAGAAATGGTTGAGAAGGCAAAAAATTTTTCGCAATTCTGCTGCTCCAAACGCTTAACCAGAATGGCCTAGGGAAAAAATACATATACCGTTGTAATCGGGCGAGTCTCTACTTCCAGACGCTACAGGAATTTTTGGGTTAGGTCAATCCGTTCGCGAGATATGGGAGTTTGAAGCCAAGAAATGGTTGAGAAGGCAAAAAATTTTTCGCAATTCTGCTGCTCCAAACGCTTAACCAGAATGGCCTAGGGAAAAAATACACATACCGTTGTAATCGGGCGAGTCTCTACTTCCAGACGCTACAGGAATTTTTGGATTAGGTCAATCCGTTCGCGAGATATGGGAGTTTGAAGCCAAGAAATGGTTGAGAAGGCAAAAAATTTTTCGCAATTCTGCTGCTCCAAACGCTTAACCAGAATGGCCTAGGGGAAAAATACACATACCGTTGTAATCGGGCGAGTTTCTACTTTCAGATGCAATAGGAATTTTTGGGTTAGGTCAATCCGTTCGCGAGATATGGGAGTTTGAAGCCAAGAAATGGTTGAGAAGGCAAAAAATTTTTCGCACTTCTGCTGATCCAAACGCTTAACCAGAATGGTCTAGGGAAACAATACACATACCGTTGTAATCGGGCGAGTTTCTACTTTCAGATGCAATAGGAATTTTTGGGTTAGGTCAACCCGTTCGCGAGATATGGGAGTTTGAAGCCAAGAAATGATTGAGAAGGCAAAAAATTTTTCGCAATTCTGCTGCTCCAAACGCTTAACCACAATGGCCTAGAGAAGAAATACACATACCGTTGTAATCGGGCGAGTCTCTACTTCCAGACGCTACAGGAATTTTTGGGTTAGGTCAATCCGTTCGCGAGATATGGGAGTTTGAAGCCAAGAAATGGTTGAGAAGGCAAAAAATTTTTCGCAATTCTGCTGCTCCAAACGCTTAACCAGAATGGCCTAGGGAAAAAATACACATACCGCTGTAATCGGGCGAGGTTCTACTTTCAGATGCAATTGGAATTTTTGGGTTAGGTCAATCCGTTCGCGAGATATGGGAGTTTGAAGCCAAGAAATGGTTGAGAAGGCAAAAAATTTTTCGCAATTCTGCTGCTCCAAACGCTTAACCAGAATGGCCTAGGGAAAAAATACATATACCGTTGTAATCGGGCGAGTCTCTACTTCCAGACGCTACAGGAATTTTTGGGTTAGGTCAATCCGTTCGCGAGATATGGGAGTTTGAAGCCAAGAAATGGTTGAGAAGGCAAAAAATTTTTCGCAATTCTGCTGCTCCAAACGCTTAACCAGAATGGCCTAGGGAAAAAATACACATACCGTTGTAATCGGGCGAGTCTCTACTTCCAGACGCTACAGGAATTTTTGGGTTAGGTCAATCCGTTCGCGAGATATGGGAGTTTGAAGCCAAGAAATGGTTGAGAAGGCAAAAAATTTTTCGCAATTCTGCTGCTCCAAACGCTTAACCAGAATGGCCTAGGGGAAAAATACACATACCGTTGTAATCGGGCGAGTTTCCACTTTCAGATGCAATAGGAATTTTTGGGTTAGGTCAATCCGTTCGCGAGATATGGGAGTTTGAAGCCAAGAAATGGTTGAGAAGGCAAAAAATTTTTCGCAATTCTGCTGCTCCACACGCTGAACCAGAATGGCCTAGGGAAAAAATACACATACCGCTGTAATCGGGCGAGGTTCTACTTTCAGATGCAATTGGAATTTTTGGGTTAGGTCAATCCGTTCGCGAGATATGGGAGTTTGAAGCCAAGAAATGGATGAGAAGGCAAAAAATTTTTCGCAATTCTGCTGCTCCAAACGCTTAACCAGAATGGCCTAGGAAAAAAATACACATACCGTTGTAATCGGGCGAGTTTCTACTTTCAGATGCAATAGGAATTTTTGGGTTAGGTCAATCCGTTCGCGAGATATGGGAGTTTGAAGCCAAGAAATGGTTGAGAAGGCAAAAAATTTTTCGCAATTCTGCTGCTCCAAACGCTTAACCAGAATGGCCTAGGGAAAAAATACACATACCGTTGTAATCGGGCGAGTCTCTACTTCCAGACGCTACAGGAATTTTTGGGTTAGGTCAATCCGTTCGCGAGATATGGGAGTTTGAAGCCAAGAAATGGTTGAGAAGGCAAAAAATTTTTCGCAATTCTGCTGCTCCAAACGCTTAACCAGAATGGCCTAGGGGAAAAATACACATACCGTTGTAATCGGGCGAGTTTCTACTTTCAGATGCAATAGGAATTTTTGGGTTAGGTCAATCCGTTCGCGAGATATGGGAGTTTGAAGCCAAGAAATGGTTGAGAAGGCAAAAAATTTTTCGCACTTCTGCTGATCCAAACGCTTAACCAGAATGGTCTAGGGAAACAATACACATACCGTTGTAATCGGGCGAGTTTCTACTTTCAGATGCAATAGGAATTTTTGGGTTAGGTCAATCCGTTCGCGAGATATGGGAGTTTGAAGCCAAGAAATGGTTGAGAAGGCAAAAAATTTTTCGCAATTCTGCTGCTCCAAACGCTTAACCACAATGGCCTAGAGAAAAAATACACATACCGTTGTAATCGGGCGAGTCTCTACTTCCAGACGCCACAGGAATTTTTGGGTTAGGTCAATCCGTTCGCGAGATATGGGAGTTTGAAGCCAAGAAATGGTTGAGAAGGAAAAAAATTTTTCGCAATTCTGCTGCTCCAAACGCTTAACCAGAATGGCCTAGGGAAAAAATACACATACCGCTGTAATCGGGCGAGGTTCTACTTTCAGATGCAATTGGAATTCTTGGGTTAGGTCAATCCGTTCGCGAGATATGGGAGTTTGAAGCCAAGAAATGGTTGAGAAGGCAAAAAATTTTTCGCAATTCTGCTGCTCCAAACGCTTAACCAGAATGGCCTAGGGAAAAAATACATATACCGTTGTAATCGGGCGAGTCTCTACTTCCAGACGCTACAGGAATTTTTGGGTTAGGTCAATCCGTTCGCGAGATATGGGAGTTTGAAGCCAAGAAATGGTTGAGAAGGCAAAAAATTTTTCGCAATTCTGCTGCTCCAAACGCTTAACCAGAATGGCCTAGGGGAAAAATACACATACCGTTGTAATCGGGCGAGTTTCTACTTTCAGATGCAATAGGAATTTTTGGGTTAGGTCAACCCGTTCGCGAGATATGGGAGTTTGAAGCCAAGAAATGGTTGAGAAGGCAACAAATTTTTCGCAATTCTGCTGCTCCAAACGCTTAACCAGAATGGCCTAGGGAAAAAATACACATACCGTTGTAATCGGGCGAGTTTCTACTTTCAGATGCAACAGGAATTTTTGGGTAAGGTCAATCCATTCGCGAGATATGGGAGTTTGAAGCTAAGAAATGGTTGAGAAGACAACAAATCTTTCGCAATTCTGCTGCTCCAAACGCTTAACCAGAATGGCCTAGGGAAAAAATACACATACCGTTGTAATCGGGCGAGTTTCTACTTTCAGATGCAATAGGAATTTTTGGGTTAGGTCAATCCGTTCGCGAGATATGGGAGTTTGAAGCCAAGAAACGGTTGAGAAGGCAAAAAATTTTTCGCAATTCTGCTGCTCCAAACGCTTAACCACAATGGCCTAGAGAAAAAATACACATACCGTTGTAATCGGGCGAGTCTCTACTTCCAGACGCCACAGGAATTTTTGGGTTAGGTCAATCCGTTCGCGAGATATGGGAGTTTGAAGCCAAGAAATGGTTGAGAAGGAAAAAAATTTTTCGCAATTCTGCTGCTCCAAACGCTTAACCAGAATGGACTAGGGAAAAAATACACATACCGCTGTAATCGGGCGAGGTTCTACTTTCAGATGCAATTGGAATTCTTGGGTTAGGTCAATCCGTTCGCGAGATATGGGAGTTTGAAGCCAAGAAATGGTTGAGAAGGCAAAAAATTTTTCGCAATTCTGCTGCTCCAAACGCTTAACCAGAATGGCCTAGGGAAAAAATACATATACCGTTGTAATCGGGCGAGTCTCTACTTCCAGACGCTACAGGAATTTTTGGGTTAGGTCAATCCGTTCGCGAGATATGGGAGTTTGAAGCCAAGAAATGGTTGAGAAGGCAAAAAATTTTTCGCAATTCTGCTGCTCCAAACGCTTAACCAGAATGGCCTAGGGGAAAAATACACATACCGTTGTAATCGGGCGAGTTTCGACTTTCAGATGCAATAGGAATTTTTGGGTTAGGTCAATCCGTTCGCGAGATATGGGAGTTTGAAGCCAAGAAATGGTTGAGAAGGCAACAAATTTTTCGCAATTCTGCTGCTCCAAACGCTTAACCAGAATGGCCTAGGGGAAAAATACACATACCGTTGTAATCGGGCGAGTTTCTACTTTCAGATGCAATAGGAATTTTTGGGTTAGGTCAATCCGTTCGCGAGATATGGGAGTTTGAAGCCAAGAAATGGTTGAGAAGGCAAAAAATTTTTCGCAATTCTGCTGCTCCAAACGCTTAACCAGAATGGCCTAGGGAAAAAATACACATACCGTTGTAATCGGGCGAGTCTCTACTTCCAGACGCTACAGGAATTTTTGGGTTAGGTCAATCCGTTCGCGAGATATGGGAGTTTGAAGCCAAGAAATGGTTGAGAAGGCAAAAAATTTTTCGCAATTCTGCTGCTCCAAACGCTTAACCAGAATGGCCTAGGGGAAAAATACACATACCGTTGTAATCGGGCGAGTTTCTACTTTCAGATGCAATAGGAATTTTTGGGTTAGGTCAATCCGTTCGCGAGATATGGGAGTTTGAAGCCAAGAAATGGTTGAGAAGGCAAAAAATTTTTCGCACTTCTGCTGATCCAAACGCTTAACCAGAATGGTCTAGGGAAACAATACACATACCGTTGTAATCGGGCGAGTTTCTACTTTCAGATGCAATAGGAATTTTTGGGTTAGGTCAACCCGTTCGCGAGATATGGGAGTTTGAAGCCAAGAAATGATTGAGAAGGCAAAAAATTTTTCGCAATTCTGCTGCTCCAAACGCTTAAACAGAATGGCCTAGGGAAAAAATACAGATACCGTTGTAATCGGGCGAGTTTCTACTTTCAGATGCAACAGGAATTTTTGGGTAAGGTCAATCCATTCGCGAGATATGGGAGTTTGAAGCTAAGAAATGGTTGAGAAGACAACAAATCTTTCGCAATTCTGCTGCTCCAAACGCTTAACCAGAATGGCCTAGGGAAAAAATACACATACCGTTGTAATCGGGCGAGTTTCTACTTTCAGATGCAATAGGAATTTTTGGGTTAGGTCAATCCGTTCGCGAGATATGGGAGTTTGAAGCCAAGAAATGGTTGAGAAGGCAAAAAATTTTTCGCAATTCTGCTGCTCCAAACGCTTAACCACAATGGCCTAGAGAAAAAATACCCATACCGTTGTAATCGGGCGAGTCTCTACTTCCAGACGCCACAGGAATTTTTGGGTTAGGTCAATCCGTTCGCGAGATATGGGAGTTTGAAGCCAAGAAATGGTTGAGAAGGAAAAAAATTTTTCGCAATTCTGCTGCTCCAAACGCTTAACCAGAATGGCCTAGGGAAAAAATACACATACCGCTGTAATCGGGCGAGGTTCTACTTTCAGATGCAATTGGAATTCTTGGGTTAGGTCAATCCGTTCGCGAGATATGGGAGTTTGAAGCCAAGAAATGGTTGAGAAGGCAAAAAATTTTTCGCAATTCTGCTGCTCCAAACGCTTAACCAGAATGGCCTAGGGAAAAAATACATATACCGTTGTAATCGGGCGAGTCTCTACTTCCAGACGCTACAGGAATTTTTGGGTTAGGTCAATCCGTTCGCGAGATATGGGAGTTTGAAGCCAAGAAATGGTTGAGAAGGCAAAAAATTTTTCGCAATTCTGCTGCTCCAAACGCTTAACCAGAATGGCCTAGGGGAAAAATACACATACCGTTGTAATCGGGCGAGTTTCTACTTTCAGATGCAATAGGAATTTTTGGGTTAGGTCAACCCGTTCGCGAGATATGGGAGTTTGAAGCCAAGAAATGGTTGAGAAGGCAACAAATTTTTCGCAATTCTGCTGCTCCAAACGCTTAACCAGAATGGCCTAGGGAAAAAATACACATACCGTTGTAATCGGGCGAGTTTCTACTTTCAGATGCAACAGGAATTTTTGGGTAAGGTCAATCCATTCGCGAGATATGGGAGTTTGAAGCTAAGAAATGGTTGAGAAGACAACAAATCTTTCGCAATTCTGCTGCTCCAAACGCTTAACCAGAATGGCCTAGGGAAAAAATACACATACCGTTGTAATCGGGCGAGTTTCTACTTTCAGATGCAATAGGAATTTTTGGGTTAGGTCAATCCGTTCGCGAGATATGGGAGTTTGAAGCCAAGAAACGGTTGAGAAGGCAAAAAATTTTTCGCAATTCTGCTGCTCCAAACGCTTAACCACAATGGCCTAGAGAAAAAATACACATACCGTTGTAATCGGGCGAGTCTCTACTTCCAGACGCCACAGGAATTTTTGGGTTAGGTCAATCCGTTCGCGAGATATGGGAGTTTGAAGCCAAGAAATGGTTGAGAAGGAAAAAAATTTTTCGCAATTCTGCTGCTCCAAACGCTTAACCAGAATGGACTAGGGAAAAAATACACATACCGCTGTAATCGGGCGAGGTTCTACTTTCAGATGCAATTGGAATTCTTGGGTTAGGTCAATCCGTTCGCGAGATATGGGAGTTTGAAGCCAAGAAATGGTTGAGAAGGCAAAAAATTTTTCGCAATTCTGCTGCTCCAAACGCTTAACCAGAATGGCCTAGGGAAAAAATACATATACCGTTGTAATCGGGCGAGTCTCTACTTCCAGACGCTACAGGAATTTTTGGGTTAGGTCAATCCGTTCGCGAGATATGGGAGTTTGAAGCCAAGAAATGGTTGAGAAGGCAAAAAATTTTTCGCAATTCTGCTGCTCCAAACGCTTAACCAGAATGGCCTAGGGGAAAAATACACATACCGTTGTAATCGGGCGAGTTTCGACTTTCAGATGCAATAGGAATTTTTGGGTTAGGTCAATCCGTTCGCGAGATATGGGAGTTTTGAAGCCAAGAAATGGTTGAGAAGGCAACAAATTTTTCGCAATTCTGCTGCTCCAAACGCTTAACCAGAATGGCCTAGGGGAAAAATACACATACCGTTGTAATCGGGCGAGTTTCTACTTTCAGATGCAATAGGAATTTTTGGGTTAGGTCAATCCGTTCGCGAGATATGGGGAGTTTGAAGCCAAGAAATGGTTGAGAAGGCAAAAAATTTTTCGCAATTCTGCTGCTCCAAACGCTTAACCAGAATGGCCTAGGGAAAAAATACACATACCGTTGTAATCGGGCGAGTCTCTACTTCCAGACGCTACAGGAATTTTTGGGTCAGGTCAATCCGTTCGCGAGATATGGGAGTTTGAAGCCAAGAAATGGTTGAGAAGGCAAAAAATTTTTCGCACTTCTGCTGATCCAAACGCTTAACCAGAATGGTCTAGGGAAACAATACACATACCGTTGTAATCGGGCGAGTTTCTGCTTTCAGATGCAATAGGAATTTTTGGGTTAGGTCAACCCGTTCGCGAGATATGGGAGTTTGAAGCCAAGAAATGATTGAGAAGGCAAAAAATTTTTCGCAATTCTGCTGCTCCAAACGCTTAAAACAGGATGGCCTAGGGAAAAAATTACAGATACCGTTGTAATCGGGCGAGTTTCTACTTTCAGATGCAACAGGAATTTTTGGGTTAGGTCAATCCGTTCGCGAGATATGGGAGTTTGAAGCTAAGAAATGGTTGAGAAGACAACAAATCTTTCGCACTTCTGCTGCTCCAAACGCTTAACCAGAATGGCCTAGGGAAAAAATACACATACCGTTGTAATCGGGCGAGTTTCTACTTTCAGATGCAATAGGAATTTTTGGGTTAGGTCAATCCGTTCGCGAGATATGGGAGTTTGAAGCCAAGAAATGGTTGAGAAGGCAAGAAATTTTTCGCAATTCTGCTGCTCCAAACGCTTAACCAGAATGGCCTAGAGAAAAAAACACACATACCGTTGTAATCGGGCGAGTCTCTACTTCCAGACGCTGCAGGAATTTTTGGGTTAGGTCAATCCGTTCGCGAGATATGGGAGTTTGAAGCCAAGAAATGGTTGAGAAGGCAAAAAATTTTTCGCAATTCTGCTGCTCCAAACGCTTAACCAGAATGGCCTAGGGAAAAAAATACACATACCGCTGTAATCGGGCGAGGTTCTACTTTCAGATGCAATTGGAATTTTTGGGTTAGGTCAATCCGTTCGCGAGGTATGGGAGTTTGAAGCCAAGAAATGGTTGAGAAGGCAAAAATTTTTCGCAATTCTGCTGCTCCAAACGCTTAAACAGAATGGCCTAGAGAAAAAATACACATACCGTTGTAATCGGGCGAGTCTCTACTTCCAGACGCTGCAGGAATTTTTGGGTTAGGTCAATCCGTTCGCTAGATATGGGAGTTTGAAGCCAAGAAATGGTTGAGAAGGCAAAAAATTTTTCGCAATTCTGCTGCTCCAAACGCTTAACCAGAATGGCCTAGGGGAAAAATACACATACCGTTGTAATCGGGCGAGTTTCTACTTTCAGATGCAATAGGAATTTTTGGGTTAGGTCAATCCGTTCGCGAGATATGGGAGTTTGAAGCCAAGAAATGGTTGAGAAGGCAAAAAATTTTTCGCACTTCTGCTGATCCAAACGCTTAACCAGAATGGTCTAGGGAAACAATACACATACCGTTGTAATCGGGCGAGTTTCTACTTTCAGATGCAATAGGAATTTTTGGGTTAGGTCAACCCGTTCGCGAGATATGGGAGTTTGAAGCCAAGAAATGATTGAGAAGGCAAAAAAATTTTTCGCAATTCTGCTGCTCCAAACGCTTAAACAGAATGGCCTAGGGAAAAAAATACAGATACCGTTGTAATCGGGGCGAGTTTCTACTTTCAGATGCAAAAGGAATTTTTGGGTTAGGTCAATCCAGTCGCGAGATATGGGAGTTTGAAGCTAAGAAATGGTTGAGAAGACAACAAAATCTTTCGCACTTCTGCTGCTCCAAACGCTTAACCAGAATGGCCTAGGGAAAAAATACACATACCGTTGTAATCGGGCGAGTTTCTACTTTCAGATGCAATAGGAATTTTTGGGTTTAGGTCAATCCGTTCGCGAGATATGGGAGTTTGAAGCCAAGAAATGGTTGAGAAGGCAAAAAATTTTTCGCAATTCTGCTGCTCCAAACGCTTAACCAGAATGGCCTAGAGAAAAAATACACATACCGTTGTAATCGGGCGAGTCTCTACTTCCAGACGCTACAGGAATTTTTGGGTTAGGTCAATCCGTTCGCGAGATATGGGAGTTTGAAGCCAAGAAATGGTTGAGAAGGCAAAAAAATTTTTTCGCAATTCTGCTGCTCCAAACGCTTAACCAGAATGGCCTAGGGAAAAAATACACATACCGCTGTAATCGGGCGAGGTTCTACTTTCACATGCAATTGGAATTTTTGGGTTAGGTCAATCCGTTCGCGAGATATGGGAGTTTGAAGCCAAGAAATGGTTGAGAAGGCAAAAAATTTTTCGCAATTCTGCTGCTCCAAACGCTTAACCAGAATGGCCTAGGGAAAAAATACATATACCGTTGTAATCGGGCGAGTCTCTACTTCCAGACGCTACAGGAATTTTTGGGTTAGGTCAATCCGTTCGCGAGATATGGCAGTTTGAAGCCAAGAAATGGTTGAGAAGGCAAAAAATTTTTCGCAATTCTGCTGCTCCAAACGCTTAACCAGAATGGCCCTAGGGGAAAAATACACATACCGTTGTAATCGGGCGAGTTTCGACTTTCAGATGCAATAGGAATTTTTGGGTTAGGTCAATCCGTTCGCGAGATATGGGAGTTTGAAGCCAAGAAATGGTTGAGAAGGCAACAAATTTTTCGCAATTCTGCTGCTCCAAACGCTTAACCAGAATGGCCTAGGGGAAAAATACGCATACCGTTGTAATCGGGCGAGTTTCTACTTTCAGATGCAATAGGAATTTTTGGGTTAGGTCAATCCGTTCGCGAGATATGGGAGTTTGAAGCCAAGAAATGGTTGAGAAGGCAAAAAATTTTTCGCAATTCTGCTGCTCCAAACGCTTAACCAGAATGGCCTAGGGAAAAAATTACACATACCGTTGTAATCGGGCGAGTCTCTACTTCCAGACGCTACAGGAATTTTTGGGTTAGGTCAATCCGTTCGCGAGATATGGGAGTTTGAAGCCAAGAAATGGTTGAGAAGGCAAAAAAATTTTTCGCAATTCTGCTGATCCAAACGCTTAACCAGAATGGTCTAGGGAAACAATACACATACCGTTGTAATCGGGCGAGTTTCTACTTTCAGATGCAATAGGAATTTTTGGGTTAGGTCAACCCGTTCGCGAGATATGGGAGTTTGAAGCCAAGAAATGATTGAGAAGGCAAAAAATTTTTCGCAATTCTGCTGCTCCAAACGCTTAACCAGAATGGCCTAGGGAAAAAATACACGTACCGTTGTAACCTGGCGAGTCTCTACTTCCAGACGCTACAGGAATTTTTGGGTTAGGTCAATCCGTTCGCGAGATATGTGAGTTTGAAGCCAAGAAATGGTTGAGAAGGCAAAAAATTTTTCGCAATTCTGCTGCTCCACACGCTTAATCAGAATGGCCTAGGGAAAAAATACACATACCGCTGTAATCGGGCGAGGTTCTACTTCCAGATGCAATTGGAATTTTTGGGTTAGGTCAATCCGTTCGCGAGATATGGGAGTTTGAAGCCAAGAAATGGTTGAGAAGGCAAAAAATTTTTCGCAATTCTGCTGATCCAAACGCTTAACCAGAATTGTCTAGGGAAACAATACACATACCGTTGTAATCGGGCGAGTTTCTACTTTCAGATGCAATAGGAATTTTCGGGTTAGGTCAACCCGTTCGCGAGATATGGGAGTTTGAAGCCAAGAAATGATTGAGAAGGCAAAAAATTTTTCGCAATTCTGCTGCTCCAAACGCTTAAACAGAATGGCCTAGGGAAAAAATACAGATACCGTTGTAATCGGGCGAGTCTCTACTTCCAGACGCTACAGGAATTTTTGGGTTAGGTCAATCCGTTCGCGAGATATGGGAGTTTGAAGCCAAGAAATGGTTGAGAAGGCAAAAAATTTTTCGCAATTCTGCTGCTCCAAACGCTTAACCAGAATGGCCTAGGGAAAAAATACACATACCGCTGTAATCGGGCGAGGTTCTACTTTCAGATGCAATTGGAATTTTTGGGTTAGGTCAATCCGTTCGCGAGATATGGGAGTTTGAAGCCAAGAAATGGTTGAGAAGGCAAAAAATTTTTCGCAATTCTGCTGCTCCAAACGCTTAACCAGAATGGCCTAGGGAAAAAATACATATACCGTTGTAATCGGGCGAGTCTCTACTTCCAGACGCTACAGGAATTTTTGGGTTAGGTCAATCCGTTCGCGAGATATGGGAGTTTGAAGCCAAGAAATGGTTGAGAAGGCAAAAAATTTTTCGCACTTCTGCTGATCCAAACGCTTAACCAGAATTGTCTAGGGAAACAATACACATACCGTTGTAATCGGGCGAGTTTCTACTTTCAGATGCAATAGGAATTTTCGGGTTAGGTCAACCCGTTCGCGAGATATGGGAGTTTGAAGCCAAGAAATGATTGAGAAGGCAAAAAATTTTTCGCAATTCTGCTGCTCCAAACGCTTAAACAGAATGGCCTAGGGAAAAAATACAGATACCGTTGTAATCGGGCGAGTCTCTACTTCCAGACGCTACAGGAATTTTTGGGTTAGGTCAATCCGTTCGCGAGATATGGGAGTTTGAAGCCAAGAAATGGTTGAGAAGGCAAAAAATTTTTCGCAATTCTGCTGCTCCAAACGCTTAACCAGAATGGCCTAGGGAAAAAATACACATACCGCTGTAATCGGGCGAGGTTCTACTTTCAGATGCAATTGGAATTTTTGGGTTAGGTCAATCCGTTCGCGAGATATGGGAGTTTGAAGCCAAGAAATGGTTGAGAAGGCAAAAAATTTTTCGCAATTCTGCTGCTCCAAACGCTTAACCAGAATGGCCTAGGGAAAAAATACATATACCGTTGTAATCGGGCGAGTCTCTACTTCCAGACGCTACAGGAATTTTTGGGTTAGGTCAATCCGTTCGCGAGATATGGGAGTTTGAAGCCAAGAAATGGTTGAGAAGGCAAAAAATTTTTCGCAATTCTGCTGCTCCAAACGCTTAACCAGAATGGCCTAGGGGAAAAATACACATACCGTTGTAATCGGGCGAGTTTCGACTTTCAGATGCAATAGGAATTTTTGGGTTAGGTCAATCCGTTCGCGAGATATGGGAGTTTGAAGCCAAGAAATGGTTGAGAAGGCAACAAATTTTTCGCAATTCTGCTGCTCCAAACGCTTAACCAGAATGGCCTAGGGGAAAAATACACATACCGTTGTAATCGGGCGAGTTTCTACTTTCAGATGCAATAGGAATTTTTGGGTTAGGTCAATCCGTTCGCGAGATATGGGAGTTTGAAGCCAAGAAATGGTTGAGAAGGCAAAAAATTTTTCGCAATTCTGCTGCTCCAAACGCTTAACCAGAATGGCCTAGGGAAAAAATACACATACCGTTGTAATCGGGCGAGTCTCTACTTCCAGACGCTACAGGAATTTTTGGGTTAGGTCAATCCGTTCGCGAGATATGGGAGTTTGAAGCCAAGAAATGGTTGAGAAGACAACAAATCTTTCGCAATTCTGCTGCTCCAAACGCTTAACCAGAATGGCCTAGGGAAAAAATACACATACCGTTGTAATCGGGCGAGTTTCTACTTTCAGATGCAATAGGAATTTTTGGGTTAGGTCAATCCGTTCGCGAGATATGGGAGTTTGAAGCCAAGAAATGGTTGAGAAGGCAAACAATTTTTCGCAATTCTGCTGCTCCAAACGCTTAACCAGAATGGCCTAGAGAAAAAATACACATACCGTTGGAATCGGGCGAGTCTCTACTTCCAGACGCTGCAGGAATTTTTGGGTTAGGTCAATCCGTTCGCGAGATATGGGAGTTTGAAGCCAAGAAATGGTTGAGAAGGCAAAAAATTTTTCGCAATTCTGCTGCTCCAAACGCTTAACCAGAATGGCCTAGGGAAAAAATACACATACCTTTGTAATCGGGCGAGTCTCTACTTCCAGACGCTATAGGAATTTTTGGGTTAGGTCAATCCGTTCGCGAGATATGGGAGTTTGAAGCCAAGAAATGGTTGAGAAGGCAAAAAATTTTTCGCAATTCTGCTGCTCCAAACGCTTAACCAGAATGGCCTAGGGGAAAAATACACATACCGTTGTAATCGGGCGAGTTTCTACTTTCAGATGCAATAGGAATTTTTGGGTTAGGTCAATCCGTTCGCGAGATATGGGAGTTTGAAGCCAAGAAATGGTTGAGAAGGCAAAAAATTTTTCGCACTTCTGCTGATCCAAACGCTTAACCAGAATGGTCTAGGGAAACAATACACATATCGTTGTAATCGGGCGAGTTTCTACTTTCAGATGCAATAGGAATTTTTGGGTTATGTCAACCCGTTCGCGAGATATGGGAGTTTGAAGCCAAGAAATGATTGAGAAGGCAAAAAATTTTTCGCAATTCTGCTGCTCCAAACGCTTAACCACAATGGCCTAAAGAAAAAATACACATACCGTTGTAATCGGGCGAGTCTCTACTTCCAGACGCTACAGGAATTTTTGGGTTAGGTCAATCCGTTCGCGAGATATGGGAGTTTGAAGCCAAGAAATGGTTGAGAAGGCAAAAAATTTTTCGCAATTCTGCTGCTCCAAACGCTTAACCAGAATGGCCTAGGGAAAAAATACACATACCGCTGTAATCGGGCGAGGTTCTACTTTCAGATGCAATTGGAATTTTTGGGTTAGGTCAATCCGTTCGCGAGATATGGGAGTTTGAAGCCAAGAAATGGTTGAGAAGGCAAAAAATTTTTCGCAATTCTGCTGCTCCAAACGCTTAACCAGAATGGCCTAGGGAAAAAATACACATACCGTTGTAATCGGGCGAGTCTCTACTTCCAGACGCTACAGGAATTTTTGGGTTAGGTCAATCCGTTCGCGAGATATGGGAGTTTGAAGCCAAGAAATGGTTGAGAAGGCAAAAAATTTTTCGCACTTCTGCTGATCCAAACGCTTAACCAGAATGGTCTAGGGAAACAATACACATACCGTTGTAATCGGGCGAGTTTCTACTTTCAGATGCAATAGGAATTTTTGGGTTATGTCAACCCGTTCGCGAGATATGGGAGTTTGAAGCCAAGAAATGATTGAGAAGGCAAAAAATTTTTCGCAATTCTGCTGCTCCAAACGCTTAAACAGGATGGCCTAGGGAAAAAATACAGATACCGTTGTAATCGGGCGAGTTTCTACTTTCAGATGCAACAGGAATTTTTGGGTTAGGTCAATCCGTTCGCGAGATATGGGAGTTTGAAGCTAAGAAATGGTTGAGAAGACAACAAATCTTTCGCACTTCTGCTGCTCCAAACGCTTAACCAGAATGGCCTAGGGAGAAAATACACATACCGTTGTAATCGGGCGAGTTTCTACTTTCAGATGCAATAGGAATTTTTGGGTCAGGTCAATCCGTTCGCGAGATATGGGAGTTTGAAGCCAAGAAATGGTTGAGAAGGCAAACAATTTTTCGCAATTCTGCTGCTCCAAACGCTTAACCAGAATGGCCTAGAGAAAAAATACACATACCGTTGGAATCGGGCGAGTCTCTACTTCCAGACACTGCAGGAATTTTTGGGTTAGGTCAATCCGTTCGCGAGATATGGGAGTTTGAAGCCAAGAAATGGTTGAGAAGGCAAAAAATTTTTCGCAATTCTGCTGCTCCAAACGCTTAACCAGAATGGCCTAGGGAAAAAATACACATACCGCTGTAATCGGGCGAGGTTCTACTTTCAGATGCAATTGGAATTTTTGGGTTAGGTCAATCCGTTCGCGAGATATGGGAGTTTGAAGCCAAGAAATGGTTGAGAAGGCAAAAAATTTTTCGCAATTCTGCTGCTCCAAACGCTTAACCAGAATGGCCTAGGGAAAAAATACACATACCGTTGTAATCGGGCGAGTCTCTACTTCCAGACGCTACAGGAATTTTTGGGTTAGGTCAATCCGTTCGCGAGATATGGGAGTTTGAAGCCAAGAAATGGTTGAGAAGGCAAAAAATTTTTCGCAATTCTGCTGCTCCAAACGCTTAACCAGAATGGCCTAGGGGAAAAATACACATACCGTTGTAATCGGGCGAGTTTCTACTTTCAGATGCAATAGGAATTTTTGGGTTAGGTCAATCCGTTCGCGAGATATGGGAGTTTGAAGCCAAGAAATGGTTGAGAAGGCAAAAAATTTTTCGCACTTCTGCTGATCCAAACGCTTAACCAGAATGGTCTAGGGAAACAATACACATACCGTTGTAATCGGGCGAGTTTCTACTTTCAGATGCAATAGGAATTTTTGGGTTAGGTCAACCCGTTCGCGAGATATGGGAGTTTGAAGCCAAGAAATGATTGAGAAGGCAAAAAATTTTTCGCAATTCTGCTGCTCCAAACGCTTAAACAGGATGGCCTAGGGAAAAAATACAGATACCGTTGTAATCGGGCGAGTTTCTACTTTCAGATGCAAAAGGAATTTTTGGGTTAGGTCAATCCATTCGCGAGATATGGGAGTTTGAAGCTAAGAAATGGTTGAGAAGGCAAAAAATTTTTCGCAATTCTGCTGCTCCACACGCTGAACCAGAATGGCCTAGGGAAAAAATACACATACCGCTGTAATCGGGCGAGGTTCTACTTTCAGATGCAATTGGAATTTTTGGGTTAGGTCAATCCGTTCGCGAGATATGGGAGTTTGAAGCCAAGAAATGGATGAGAAGGCAAAAAATTTTTCGCAATTCTGCTGCTCCAAACGCTTAACCAGAATGGCCTAGGAAAAAAATACACATACCGTTGTAATCGGGCGAGTTTCTACTTTCAGATGCAATAGGAATTTTTGGGTTAGGTCAATCCGTTCGCGAGATATGGGAGTTTGAAGCCAAGAAATGGTTGAGAAGGCAAAAAATTTTTCGCAATTCTGCTGCTCCAAACGCTTAACCAGAATGGCCTAGGGAAAAAATACACATACCGTTGTAATCGGGCGAGTCTCTACTTCCAGACGCTACAGGAATTTTTGGGTTAGGTCAATCCGTTCGCGAGATATGGGAGTTTGAAGCCAAGAAATGGTTGAGAAGGCAAAAAATTTTTCGCACTTCTGCTGATCCAAACGCTTAACCAGAATGGTCTAGGGAAACAATACACATACCGTTGTAATCGGGCGAGTTTCTACTTTCAGATGCAATAGGAATTTTTGGGTTATGTCAACCCGTTCGCGAGATATGGGAGTTTGAAGCCAAGAAATGATTGAGAAGGCAAAAAATTTTTCGCAATTCTGCTGCTCCAAACGCTTAAACAGGATGGCCTAGGGAAAAAATACAGATACCGTTGTAATCGGGCGAGTTTCTACTTTCAGATGCAACAGGAATTTTTGGGTTAGGTCAATCCGTTCGCGAGATATGGGAGTTTGAAGCTAAGAAATGGTTGAGAAGACAACAAATCTTTCGCACTTCTGCTGCTCCAAACGCTTAACCAGAATGGCCTAGGGAGAAAATACACATACCGTTGTAATCGGGCGAGTTTCTACTTTCAGATGCAATAGGAATTTTTGGGTCAGGTCAATCCGTTCGCGAGATATGGGAGTTTGAAGCCAAGAAATGGTTGAGAAGGCAAACAATTTTTCGCAATTCTGCTGCTCCAAACGCTTAACCAGAATGGCCTAGAGAAAAAATACACATACCGTTGGAATCGGGCGAGTCTCTACTTCCAGACACTGCAGGAATTTTTGGGTTAGGTCAATCCGTTCGCGAGATATGGGAGTTTGAAGCCAAGAAATGGTTGAGAAGGCAAAAAATTTTTCGCAATTCTGCTGCTCCAAACGCTTAACCAGAATGGCCTAGGGAAAAAATACACATACCGCTGTAATCGGGCGAGGTTCTACTTTCAGATGCAATTGGAATTTTTGGGTTAGGTCAATCCGTTCGCGAGATATGGGAGTTTGAAGCCAAGAAATGGTTGAGAAGGCAAAAAATTTTTCGCAATTCTGCTGCTCCAAACGCTTAACCAGAATGGCCTAGGGAAAAAATACACATACCGTTGTAATCGGGCGAGTCTCTACTTCCAGACGCTACAGGAATTTTTGGGTTAGGTCAATCCGTTCGCGAGATATGGGAGTTTGAAGCCAAGAAATGGTTGAGAAGGCAAAAAATTTTTCGCAATTCTGCTGCTCCAAACGCTTAACCAGAATGGCCTAGGGGAAAAATACACATACCGTTGTAATCGGGCGAGTTTCTACTTTCAGATGCAATAGGAATTTTTGGGTTAGGTCAATCCGTTCGCGAGATATGGGAGTTTGAAGCCAAGAAATGGTTGAGAAGGCAAAAAATTTTTCGCACTTCTGCTGATCCAAACGCTTAACCAGAATGGTCTAGGGAAACAATACACATACCGTTGTAATCGGGCGAGTTTCTACTTTCAGATGCAATAGGAATTTTTGGGTTAGGTCAACCCGTTCGCGAGATATGGGAGTTTGAAGCCAAGAAATGATTGAGAAGGCAAAAAATTTTTCGCAATTCTGCTGCTCCAAACGCTTAAACAGGATGGCCTAGGGAAAAAATACAGATACCGTTGTAATCGGGCGAGTTTCTACTTTCAGATGCAAAAGGAATTTTTGGGTTAGGTCAATCCATTCGCGAGATATGGGAGTTTGAAGCTAAGAAATGGTTGAGAAGGCAAAAAATTTTTCGCAATTCTGCTGCTCCACACGCTGAACCAGAATGGCCTAGGGAAAAAATACACATACCGCTGTAATCGGGCGAGGTTCTACTTTCAGATGCAATTGGAATTTTTGGGTTAGGTCAATCCGTTCGCGAGATATGGGAGTTTGAAGCCAAGAAATGGATGAGAAGGCAAAAAATTTTTCGCAATTCTGCTGCTCCAAACGCTTAACCAGAATGGCCTAGGAAAAAAATACACATACCGTTGTAATCGGGCGAGTTTCTACTTTCAGATGCAATAGGAATTTTTGGGTTAGGTCAATCCGTTCGCGAGATATGGGAGTTTGAAGCCAAGAAATGGTTGAGAAGGCAAAAAATTTTTCGCAATTCTGCTGCTCCAAACGCTTAACCAGAATGGCCTAGGGAAAAAATACACATACCTCTGTAATCGGGCGAGGTTCTACTTTCAGATGCAATTGGAATTCTTGGGTTAGGTCAATCCGTTCGCGAGATATGGGAGTTTGAAGCCAAGAAATGGTTGAGAAGGCAAAAAATTTTTCGCAATTCTGCTGCTCCAAACGCTTAACCAGAATGGCCTAGGGAAAAAATACATATACCGTTGTAATCGGGCGAGTCTCTACTTCCAGACGCTACACGAATTTTTGGGTTAGGTCAATCCGTTCGCGAGATATGGGAGTTTGAAGCCAAGAAATGGTTGAGAAGGCAAAAAATTTTTCGCAATTCTGCTGCTCCAAACGCTTAACCAGAATGGCCTAGGGGAAAAATACACATACCGTTGTAATCGGGCGAGTTTCTACTTTCAGATGCAATAGGAATTTTTGGGTTAGGTCAACCCGTTCGCGAGATATGGGAGTTTGAAGCCAAGAAATGGTTGAGAAGGCAACAAATTTTTCGCAATTCTGCTGCTCCAAACGCTTAACCAGAATGGCCTAGGGAAAAAATACACATACCGTTGTAATCGGGCGAGTTTCTACTTTCAGATGCAACAGGAATTTTTGGGTAAGGTCAATCCATTCGCGAGATATGGGAGTTTGAAGCTAAGAAATGGTTGAGAAGACAACAAATCTTTCGCAATTCTGCTGCTCCAAACGCTTAACCAGAATGGCCTAGGGAAAAAATACACATACCGTTGTAATCGGGCGAGTTTCTACTTTCAGATGCAATAGGAATTTTTGGGTTAGGTCAATCCGTTCGCGAGATATGGGAGTTTGAAGCCAAGAAATGGTTGAGAAGGCAAAAAATTTTTCGCAATTCTGCTGCTCCAAACGCTTAACCACAATGGCCTAGAGAAAAAATACACATACCGTTGTAATCGGGCGAGTCTCTACTTCCAGACGCCACAGGAATTTTTGGGTTAGGTCAATCCGTTCGCGAGATAAGGGAGTTTGAAGCCAAGAAATGGTTGAGAAGGAAAAAAATTTTTCGCAATTCTGCTGCTCCAAACGCTTAACCAGAATGGCCTAGGGAAAAAATACACATACCGCTGTAATCGGGCGAGGTTCTACTTTCAGATGCAATTGGAATTCTTGGGTTAGGTCAATCCGTTCGCGAGATATGGGAGTTTGAAGCCAAGAAATGGTTGAGAAGGCAAAAAATTTTTCGCAATTCTGCTGCTCCAAACGCTTAACCAGAATGGCCTAGGGAAAAAATACATATACCGTTGTAATCGGGCGAGTCTCTACTTCCAGACGCTACAGGAATTTTTGGGTTAGGTCAATCCGTTCGCGAGATATGGGAGTTTGAAGCCAAGAAATGGTTGAGAAGGCAAAAAATTTTTCGCAATTCTGCTGCTCCAAACGCTTAACCAGAATGGCCTAGGGGAAAAATACACATACCGTTGTAATCGGGCGAGTTTCGACTTTCAGATGCAATAGGAATTTTTGGGTTAGGTCAATCCGTTCGCGAGATATGGGAGTTTGAAGCCAAGAAATGGTTGAGAAGGCAACAAATTTTTCGCAATTCTGCTGCTCCAAACGCTTAACCAGAATGGCCTAGGGGAAAAATACACATACCGTTGTAATCGGGCGAGTTTCTACTTTCAGATGCAATAGGAATTTTTGGGTTAGGTCAATCCGTTCGCGAGATATGGGAGTTTGAAGCCAAGAAATGGTTGAGAAGGCAAAAAATTTTTCGCAATTCTGCTGCTCCAAACGCTTAACCAGAATGGCCTAGGGAAAAAATACACATACCGTTGTAATCGGGCGAGTCTCTACTTCCAGACGCTACAGGAATTTTTGGGTCAGGTCAATCCGTTCGCGAGATATGGGAGTTTGAAGCCAAGAAATGGTTGAGAAGGCAAAAAATTTTTCGCACTTCTGCTGATCCAAACGCTTAACCAGAATGGTCTAGGGAAACAATACACATACCGTTGTAATCGGGCGAGTTTCTACTTTCAGATGCAATAGGAATTTTTGGGTTAGGTCAACCCGTTCGCGAGATATGGGAGTTTGAAGCCAAGAAATGATTGAGAAGGCAAAAAATTTTTCGCAATTCTGCTGCTCCAAACGCTTAAACAGGATGGCCTAGGGAAAAAATACAGATACCGTTGTAATCGGGCGAGTTTTTACTTTCAGATGCAACAGGAATTTTTGGGTTAGGTCAATCCGTTCGCGAGATATGGGAGTTTGAAGCCAAGAAATGGTTGAGAAGGAAAAAAATTTTTCGCAATTCTGCTGCTCCAAACGCTTAACCAGAATGGCCTAGGGAAAAAATACACATACCGCTGTAATCGGGCGAGGTTCTACTTTCAGATGCAATTGGAATTCTTGGGTTAGGTCAATCCGTTCGCGAGATATGGGAGTTTGAAGCCAAGAAATGGTTGAGAAGGCAAAAAATTTTTCGCAATTCTGCTGCTCCAAACGCTTAACCAGAATGGCCTAGGGAAAAAATACATATACCGTTGTAATCGGGCGGGTCTCTACTTCCAGACGCTACAGGAATTTTTGGGTTAGGTCAATCCGTTCGCGAGATATGGGAGTTTGAAGCCAAGAAATGGTTGAGAAGGCAAAAAATTTTTCGCAATTCTGCTGCTCCAAACGCTTAACCAGAATGGCCTAGGGGAAAAATACACATACCGTTGTAATCGGGCGAGTTTCGACTTTCAGATGCAATAGGAATTTTTGGGTTAGGTCAATCCGTTCGCGAGATATGGGAGTTTGAAGCCAAGAAATGGTTGAGAAGGCAACAAATTTTTCGCAATTCTGCTGCTCCAAACGCTTAACCAGAATGGCCTAGGGGAAAAATACACATACCGTTGTAATCGGGCGAGTTTCTACTTTCAGATGCAATAGGAATTTTTGGGTTAGGTCAATCCGTTCGCGAGATATGGGAGTTTGAAGCCAAGAAATGGTTGAGAAGGCAAAAAATTTTTCGCAATTCTGCTGCTCCAAACGCTTAACCAGAATGGCCTAGGGAAAAAATACACATACCGTTGTAATCGGGCGAGTCTCTACTTCCAGACGCTACAGGAATTTTTGGGTCAGGTCAATCCGTTCGCGAGATATGGGAGTTTGAAGCCAAGAAATGGTTGAGAAGGCAAAAAATTTTTCGCACTTCTGCTGATCCAAACGCTTAACCAGGATTGGTCTAGGGAAACAATACACATACCGTTGTAATCGGGCGAGTTTCTACTTTCAGATGCAATAGGAATTTTTGGGTTAGGTCAACCCGTTCGCGAGATATGGGAGTTTGAAGCCAAGAAATGATTGAGAAGGCAAAAAATTTTTCGCAATTCTGCTGCTCCAAACGCTTAAACAGGATGGCCTAGGGAAAAAATACAGATACCGTTGTAATCGGGCGAGTTTCTACTTTCAGATGCAACAGGAATTTTTGGGTTAGGTCAATCCGTTCGCGAGATATGGGAGTTTGAAGCTAAGAAATGGTTGAGAAGACAACAAATCTTTCGCACTTCTGCTGCTCCAAACGCTTAACCAGAATGGCCTAGGGAAAAAAATACACATACCGTTGGTAATCGGGCGAGTTTCTACTTTCAGATGCAATAGGAATTTTTGGGTTAGGTCAATCCGTTCGCGAGATATGGGAGTTTGAAGCCAAGAAATGGTTCAGAAGGCAAAAAAATTTTTCGCAATTCTGCTGCTCCAAACGCTTAAACCAGAATGGCCTAGGGGAAAAATACACATACCGTTGTAATCGGGCGAGTTTCTACTTTCAGATGCAATAGGAATTTTTGGGTTAGGTCAATCCGTTCGCGAGATATGGGAGTTTGAAGCCAAGAAATGGTTGAGAAGGCAAAAAATTTTTCGCACTTCTGCTGATCCAAACGCTTAACCAGAATGGTCTAGGGAAACAATACACATACCGTTGTAATCGGGCGAGTTTTCTACTTTCAGATGCAATAGGAATTTTTGGGTTAGGTCAACCCGTTCGCGAGATATGGGAGTTTGAAGCCAAGAAATGATTGAGAAGGCAAAAAAATTTTTCGCAATTCTGCTGCTCCAAAACGCTTAAACAGAATGGCCTAGGGAAAAAAATACAGATACCGTTGTAATCGGGCGAGTTTCTACTTTCAGATGCAAAAGGAATTTTTGGGTTAGGTCAATCCATTCGCGAGATATGGGAGTTTGAAGCTAAGAAATGGTTGGGAAGGCAAAAAATTTTTCGCAATTCTGCTGCTCCAAACGCTTAACCAGAATGGCCTAGGGGAAAAATACACATACCGTTGTAATCGGGCGAGTTTCTACTTTCAGATGCAATAGGAATTTTTTGGGTTAGGTCAACCCGTTCGCGAGATATGGGAGTTTTGAAGCCAAGAAATGGTTGAGAAGGCAACAAATTTTTCGCAATTCTGCTGCTCCAAACGCTTAACCAGAATGGCCTAGGGAAAAAATACACATACCGTTGTAATCGGGCGAGTTTCTACTTTCAGATGCAACAGGAATTTTTGGGTAAGGTCAATCCATTCGCGAGATATGGGAGTTTGAAGCTAAGAAATGGTTGAGAAGACAACAAATCTTTCGCAATTCTGCTGCTCCAAACGCTTAACCAGAATGGCCTAGGGAAAAAATACACATACCGTTGTAATCGGGCGAGTTTCTACTTTCAGATGCAATAGGAATTTTTGGGTTAGGTCAATCCGTTCGCGAGATATGGGAGTTTGAAGCCAAGAAATGGTTGAGAAGGCAAAAAATTTTTCGCAATTCTGCTGCTCCAAACGCTTAACCACAATGGCCTAGAGAAAAAATACACATACCGTTGTAATCGGGCGAGTCTCTACTTCCAGACGCCACAGGAATTTTTGGGTTAGGTCAATCCGTTCGCGAGATAAGGGAGTTTGAAGCCAAGAAATGGTTGAGAAGGAAAAAAATTTTTCGCAATTCTGCTGCTCCAAACGCTTAACCAGAATGGCCTAGGGAAAAAATACACATACCGCTGTAATCGGGCGAGGTTCTACTTTCAGATGCAATTGGAATTCTTGGGTTAGGTCAATCCGTTCGCGAGATATGGGAGTTTGAAGCCAAGAAATGGTTGAGAAGGCAAAAAAATTTTTCGCAATTCTGCTGCTCCAAACGCTTAACCAGAATGGCCTAGGGAAAAAATACATATACCGTTGTAATCGGGCGAGTCTCTACTTCCAGACGCTACAGGAATTTTTGGGTTAGGTCAATCCGTTCGCGAGATATGGGAGTTTGAAGCCAAGAAATGGTTGAGAAGGCAAAAAAATTTTTCGCAATTCTGCTGCTCCAAACGCTTAACCAGAATGGCCTAGGGAAAAATACACATACCGTTGTAATCGGGCGAGTTTCGACTTTCAGATGCAATAGGAATTTTTGGGTTAGGTCAATCCGTTCGCGAGATATGGGAGTTTGAAGCCAAGAAATGGTTGAGAAGGCAACAAATTTTTCGCAATTCTGCTGCTCCAAACGCTTAACCAGAATGGCCTAGGGGAAAAATACACATACCGTTGTAATCGGGCGAGTTTCTACTTTCAGATGCAATAGGAATTTTTGGGTTAGGTCAATCCGTTCGCGAGATATGGGAGTTTGAAGCCAAGAAATGGTTGAGAAGGCAAAAAAATTTTTCGCAATTCTGCTGCTCCAAACGCTTAACCAGAATGGCCTAGGGAAAAAATACACATACCGTTTGTAATCGGGCGAGTCTCTACTTCCAGACGCTACAGGAATTTTTGGGTCAGGTCAATCCGTTCGCGAGATATGGGAGTTTGAAGCCAAGAAATGGTTGAGAAGGCAAAAAATTTTTCGCACTTCTGCTGATCCAAACGCTTAACCAGAATGGTCTAGGGAAACAATACACATACCGTTGTAATCGGGCGAGTTTTCTACTTTCAGATGCAATAGGAATTTTTGGGTTAGGTCAACCCGTTCGCGAGATATGGGAGTTTGAAGCCAAGAAATGATTGAGAAGGCAAAAAATTTTTCGCAATTCTGCTGCTCCAAACGCTTAAACAGGATGGCCTAGGGAAAAAATACAGATACCGTTGTAATCGGGCGAGTTTCTACTTTCAGATGCAACAGGAATTTTTGGGTTAGGTCAATCCGTTCGCGAGATATGGGAGTTTGAAGCCAAGAAATGGTTGAGAAGGAAAAAAATTTTTCGCAATTCTGCTGCTCCAAACGCTTAACCAGAATGGCCTAGGGAAAAAAATACACATACCGCTGTAATCGGGCGAGGTTCTACTTTCAGATGCAATTGGAATTCTTGGGTTAGGTCAATCCGTTCGCGAGATATGGGAGTTTGAAGCCAAGAAATGGTTGAGAAGGCAAAAAATTTTTCGCAATTCTGCTGCTCCAAACGCTTAACCAGAATGGCCTAGGGAAAAAAATACATATACCGTTGTAATCGGGCGGGTCTCTACTTCCAGACGCTACAGGAATTTTTTGGGTTAGGTCAATCCGTTCGCGAGATATGGGGAGTTTGAAGCCAAGAAATGGTTGAGAAGGCAAAAAATTTTTCGCAATTCTGCTGCTCCAAACGCTTAACCAGAATGGCCTAGGGGAAAAATACACATACCGTTGTAATCGGGCGAGTTTCGACTTTCAGATGCAATAGGAATTTTTGGGTTAGGTCAATCCGTTCGCGAGATATGGGAGTTTTGAAGCCAAGAAATGGTTGAGAAGGCAACAAATTTTTTCGCAATTCTGCTGCTCCAAACGCTTAACCAGAATGGCCTAGGGGAAAAATACACATACCGTTGTAATCGGGCGAGTTTCTACTTTCAGATGCAATAGGATTTTTGGGTTAGGTCAATCCGTTCGCGAGATATGGGAGTTTGAAGCCAAGAAATGGTTTGAGAAGGCAAAAAATTTTTTCGCAATTCTGCTGCTCCAAACGCTTAACCAGAATGGCCTAGGGAAAAAATACACATACCGTTGTAATCGGGCGAGTCTCTACTTCCAGACGCTACAGGAATTTTTTGGGTCAGGTCAATCCGTTCGCGAGATATGGGGAGTTTGAAGCCAAGAAATGGTTGAGAAGGCAAAAAATTTTTCGCACTTCTGCTGATCCAAACGCTTAACACATACCGTTGTAATCGGGCGAGTTTCTACTTTCAGATGCAATAGGAATTTTTGGGTTAGGTCAACCCGTTCGCGAGATATGGGAGTTTGAAGCCAAGAAATGATTGAGAAGGCAAAAAATTTTTCGCAATTCTGCTGCTCCAAACGCTTAAACAGGATGGCCTAGGGAAAAAATACAGATACCGTTGTAATCGGGCGAGTTTCTACTTTCAGATGCAACAGGAATTTTTGGGTTAGGTCAATCCGTTCGCGAGATATGGAGTTTGAAGCTAAGAAATGGTTGAGAAGACAACAAATCTTTCGCACTTCTGCTGCTCCAAACGCTTAACCAGAATGGCCTAGGGAAAAAATACACATACCGTTGTAATCGGGCGAGTTTCTACTTTCAGATGCAATAGGAATTTTTGGGTTAGGTCAATCCGTTCGCGAGATATGGGAGTTTGAAGCCAAGAAATGGTTCAGAAGGCAAAAAATTTTTCGCAATTCTGCTGCTCCAAACGCTTAACCAGAATGGCCTAGGGGAAAAATACACATACCGTTGTAATCGGGCGAGTTTCTACTTTCAGATGCAATAGGAATTTTTGGGTTAGGTCAATCCGTTCGCGAGATATGGGAGTTTGAAGCCAAGAAATGGTTGAGAAGGCAAAAAATTTTTCGCACTTCTGCTGATCCAAACGCTTAACCAGAATGGTCTAGGGAAACAATACACATACCGTTGTAATCGGGCGAGTTTCTACTTTCAGATGCAATAGGAATTTTTGGGTTAGGTCAACCCGTTCGCGAGATATGGGAGTTTGAAGCCAAGAAATGATTGAGAAGGCAAAAAATTTTTCGCAATTCTGCTGCTCCAAACGCTTAAACAGAATGGCCTAGGGAAAAAATACAGATACCGTTGTAATCGGGCGAGTTTCTACTTTCAGATGCAAAAGGAATTTTTGGGTTAGGTCAATCCATTCGCGAGATATGGGAGTTTGAAGCTAAGAAATGGTTGGGAAGGCAAAAAATTTTTCGCAATTCTGCTGCTCCAAACGCTTAACCAGAATGGCCTAGGGAAAAAATACACATACCGTTGTAATCGGGCGAGTTTCTACTTTCAGATGCAACAGGAATTTTTGGGTAAGGTCAATCCATTCGCGAGATATGGGAGTTTGAAGCTAAGAAATGGTTGAGAAGACAACAAATCTTTCGCAATTCTGCTGCTCCAAACGCTTAACCAGAATGGCCTAGGGAAAAAATACACATACCGTTGTAATCGGGCGAGTTTCTACTTTCAGATGCAATAGGAATTTTTGGGTTAGGTCAATCCGTTCGCGAGATATGGGAGTTTGAAGCCAAGAAATGGTTGAGAAGGCAAAAAATTTTTCGCAATTCTGCTGCTCCAAACGCTTAACCACAATGGCCTAGAGAAAAAATACACATACCGTTGTAATCGGGCGAGTCTCTACTTCCAGACGCCACAGGAATTTTTGGGTTAGGTCAATCCGTTCGCGAGATAAGGGAGTTTGAAGCCAAGAAATGGTTGAGAAGGAAAAAAATTTTTCGCAATTCTGCTGCTCCAAACGCTTAACCAGAATGGCCTAGGGAAAAAATACACATACCGCTGTAATCGGGCGAGGTTCTACTTTCAGATGCAATTGGAATTCTTGGGTTAGGTCAATCCGTTCGCGAGATATGGAGTTTGAAGCCAAGAAATGGTTGAGAAGGCAAAAAATTTTTCGCAATTCTGCTGCTCCAAACGCTTAACCAGAATGGCCTAGGGAAAAAATACATATACCGTTGTAATCGGGCGAGTCTCTACTTCCAGACGCTACAGGAATTTTTGGGTTAGGTCAATCCGTTCGCGAGATATGGGAGTTTGAAGCCAAGAAATGGTTGAGAAGGCAAAAAATTTTTCGCAATTCTGCTGCTCCAAACGCTTAACCAGAATGGCCTAGGGGAAAAATACACATACCGTTGTAATCGGGCGAGTTTCGACTTTCAGATGCAATAGGAATTTTTGGGTTAGGTCAATCCGTTCGCGAGATATGGGAGTTTGAAGCCAAGAAATGGTTGAGAAGGCAACAAATTTTTCGCAATTCTGCTGCTCCAAACGCTTAACCAGAATGGCCTAGGGAAAAATACACATACCGTTGTAATCGGGCGAGTTTCTACTTTCAGATGCAATAGGAATTTTTGGGTTAGGTCAATCCGTTCGCGAGATATGGGAGTTTGAAGCCAAGAAATGGTTGAGAAGGCAAAAAATTTTTCGCAATTCTGCTGCTCCAAACGCTTAACCAGAATGGCCTAGGGAAAAAATACACATACCGTTGTAATCGGGCGAGTCTCTACTTCCAGACGCTACAGGAATTTTTGGGTCAGGTCAATCCGTTCGCGAGATATGGGAGTTTAAAGCCAAGAAATGGTTGAGAAGGCAAAAAATTTTTCGCACTTCTGCTGATCCAAACGCTTAACCAGAATGGTCTAGGGAAACAATACACATACCGTTGTAATCGGGCGAGTTTCTACTTTCAGATGCAATAGGAATTTTTGGGTTAGGTCAACCCGTTCGCGAGATATGGGAGTTTGAAGCCAAGAAATGATTGAGAAGGCAAAAAATTTTTCGCAATTCTGCTGCTCCAAACGCTTTAAACAGGATGGCCTAGGGTAAAAATACAGATACCGTTGTAATCGGGCGAGTTTCTACTTTCAGATGCAATAGGAATTTTTGGGTTAGGTCAATCCGTTCGCGAGATATGGGAGTTTGAAGCCAAGAAATGGTTGAGAAGGCAAAAAATTTTTCGCACTTCTGCTGATCCAAACGCTTAACCAGAATGGTCTAGGGAAACAATACACATACCGTTGTAATCGGGCGAGTTTCTACTTTCAGATGCAATAGGAATTTTTGGGTTAGGTCAACCCGTTCGCGAGATATGGGTGTTTGAAGCCAAGAAATGATTGAGAAGGCAAAAAATTTTTCGCAATTCTGCTGCTCCAAACGCTTAAACAGAATGGCCTAGGGAAAAAATACAGATACCGTTGTAATCGGGCGAGTTTCTACTTTCAGATGCAAAAGGAATTTTTGGGTTAGGTCAATCCATTCGCGAGATATGGGAGTTTGAAGCTAAGAAATGGTTGAGAAGGCAAAAAATTTTTCGCAATTCTGCTGCTCCACACGCTGAACCAGAATGGCCTAGGGAAAAAATACACATACCGCTGTAATCGGGCGAGGTTCTACTTTCAGATGCAATTGGAATTTTTGGGTTAGGTCAATCCGTTCGCGAGATATGGGAGTTTGAAGCCAAGAAATGGATGAGAAGGCAAAAAATTTTTCGCAATTCTGCTGCTCCAAACGCTTAACCAGAATGGCCTAGGAAAAAAATACACATGCCGTTGTAATCGGGCGAGTTTCTACTTTCAGATGCAATAGGAATTTTTGGGTTAGGTCAATCCGTTCGCGAGATATGGGAGTTTGAAGCCAAGAAATGGTTGAGAAGGCAAAAAATTTTTCGCAATTCTGCTGCTCCAAACGCTTAACCAGAATGGCCTAGGGAAAAAATACACATACCGCTGTAATCGGGCGAGGTTCTACTTTCAGATGCAATTGGAATTCTTGGGTTAGGTCAATCCGTTCGCGAGATATGGGAGTTTGAAGCCAAGAAATGGTTGAGAAGGCAAAAAATTTTTCGCAATTCTGCTGCTCCAAACGCTTAACCAGAATGGCCTAGGGAAAAAATACATATACCGTTGTAATCGGGCGAGTCTCTACTTCCAGACGCTACAGGAATTTTTGGGTTAGGTCAATCCGTTCGCGAGATATGGGAGTTTGAAGCCAAGAAATGGTTGAGAAGGCAAAAAATTTTTCGCAATTCTGCTGCTCCAAACGCTTAACCAGAATGGCCTAGGGGAAAAATACACATACCGTTGTAATCGGGCGAGTTTCTACTTTCAGATGCAATAGGAATTTTTGGGTTAGGTCAACCCGTTCGCGAGATATGGGAGTTTGAAGCCAAGAAATGGTTGAGAAGGCAACAAATTTTTCGCAATTCTGCTGCTCCAAACGCTTAACCAGAATGGCCTAGGGAAAAAATACACATACCGTTGTAATCGGGCGAGTTTCTACTTTCAGATGCAACAGGAATTTTTGGGTAAGGTCAATCCATTCGCGAGATATGGGAGTTTGAAGCTAAGAAATGGTGGAGAAGACAACAAATCTTTCGCAATTCTGCTGTTCCAAACGCTTAACCAGAATGGCCTAGGGAAAAAATACACATACCGTTGTAATCGGGCGAGTTTCTACTTTCAGATGCAATAGGAATTTTTGGGTTAGGTCAATCCGTTCGCGAGATATGGGAGTTTGAAGCCAAGAAATGGTTGAGAAGGCAAAAAATTTTTCGCAATTCTGCTGCTCCAAACGCTTAACCACAATGGCCTAGAGAAAAAATACACATACCGTTGTAATCGGGCGAGTCTCTACTTCCAGACGCCACAGGAATTTTGGGGTTAGGTCAATCCGTTCGCGAGATAAGGGAGTTTGAAGCCAAGAAATGGTTGAGAAGGAAAAAAATTTTTCGCAATTCTGCTGCTCCAAACGCTTAACCAGAATGGCCTAGGGAAAAAATACACATACCGCTGTAATCGGGCGAGGTTCTACTTTCAGATGCAATTGGAATTTTTGGGTTAGGTCAATCCGTTCGCGAGATATGGGAGTTTGAAGCCAAGAAATGGATGAGAAGGCAAAAAATTTTTCGCAATTCTGCTGCTCCAAACGCTTAACCAGAATGGCCTAGGAAAAAAATACACATGCCGTTGTAATCGGGCGAGTTTCTACTTTCAGATGCAATAGGAATTTTTGGGTTAGGTCAATCCGTTCGCGAGATATGGGAGTTTGAAGCCAAGAAATGGTTGAGAAGGCAACAAATTTTTCGCAATTCTGCTGCTCCAAACGCTTAACCAGAATGGCCTAGGGAAAAATACACATACCGTTGTAATCGGGCGAGTTTCTACTTTCAGATGCAATAGGAATTTTTGGGTTAGGTCAATCCGTTCGCGAGATATGGGAGTTTGAAGCCAAGAAATGGTTGAGAAGGCAAAAAATTTTTCGCAATTCTGCTGCTCCAAACGCTTAACCAGAATGGCCTAGGGAAAAAATACACATACCGTTGTAATCGGGCGAGTCTCTACTTCCAGACGCTACAGGAATTTTTGGGTCAGGTCAATCCGTTCGCGAGATATGGGAGTTTGAAGCCAAGAAATGGTTGAGAAGGCAAAAAATTTTTCGCACTTCTGCTGATCCAAACGCTTAACCAGAATGGTCTAGGGAAACAATACACATACCGTTGTAATCGGGCGAGTTTCTACTTTCAGATGCAATAGGAATTTTTGGGTTAGGTCAACCCGTTCGCGAGATATGGGAGTTTGAAGCCAAGAAATGATTGAGAAGGCAAAAAATTTTTCGCAATTCTGCTGCTCCAAACGCTTAAACAGGATGGCCTAGGGAAAAAATACAGATACCGTTGTAATCGGGCGAGTTTCTACTTTCAGATGCAACAGGAATTTTTGGGTTAGGTCAATCCGTTCGCGAGATATGGGAGTTTGAAGCTAAGAAATGGTTGAGAAGACAACAAATCTTTCGCACTTCTGCTGCTCCAAACGCTTAACCAGAATGGCCTAGGGAAAAAATACACATACCGTTGTAATCGGGCGAGTTTCTACTTTCAGATGCAATAGGAATTTTTGGGTTAGGTCAATCCGTTCGCGAGATATGGGAGTTTGAAGCCAAGAAATGGTTCAGAAGGCAAAAAATTTTTCGCAATTCTGCTGCTCCAAACGCTTAACCAGAATGGCCTAGGGGAAAAATACACATACCGTTGTAATCGGGCGAGTTTCTACTTTCAGATGCAATAGGAATTTTTGGGTTAGGTCAATCCGTTCGCGAGATATGGGAGTTTGAAGCCAAGAAATGGTTGAGAAGGCAAAAAATTTTTCGCACTTCTGCTGATCCAAACGCTTAACCAGAATGGTCTAGGGAAACAATACACATACCGTTGTAATCGGGCGAGTTTCTACTTTCAGATGCAATAGGAATTTTTGGGTTAGGTCAACCCGTTCGCGAGATATGGGAGTTTGAAGCCAAGAAATGATTGAGAAGGCAAAAAATTTTTCGCAATTCTGCTGCTCCAAACGCTTAAACAGAATGGCCTAGGGAAAAAATACAGATACCGTTGTAATCGAGCGAGTTTCTACTTTCAGATGCAAAAGGAATTTTTGGGTTAGGTCAATCCATTCGCGAGATATGGGAGTTTGAAGCTAAGAAATGGTTGAGAAGGCAAAAAATTTTTCGCAATTCTGCTGCTCCACACGCTGAACCAGAATGGCCTAGGGAAAAAATACACATACCGCTGTAATCGGGCGAGGTTCTACTTTCAGATGCAATTGGAATTTTTGGGTTAGGTCAATCCGTTCGCGAGATATGGGAGTTTGAAGCCAAGAAATGGATGAGAAGGCAAAAAATTTTTCGCAATTCTGCTGCTCCAAACGCTTAACCAGAATGGCCTAGGAAAAAAATACACATGCCGTTGTAATCGGGCGAGTTTCTACTTTCAGATGCAATAGGAATTTTTGGGTTAGGTCAATCCGTTCGCGAGATATGGGAGTTTGAAGCCAAGAAATGGTTGAGAAGGCAAAAAATTTTTCGCAATTCTTCTGCTCCAAACGCTTAACCAGAATGGCCTAGGGAAAAAATACACATACCGCTGTAATCGGGCGAGGTTCTACTTTCAGATGCAATTGGAATTCTTGGGTTAGGTCAATCCGTTCGCGAGATATGGGAGTTTGAAGCCAAGAAATGGTTGAGAAGGCAAAAAATTTTTCGCAATTCTGCTGCTCCAAACGCTTAACCAGAATGGCCTAGGGAAAAAATACATATACCGTTGTAATCGGGCGAGTATCTACTTCCAGACGCTACAGGAATTTTTGGGTTAGGTCAATCCGTTCGCGAGATATGGGAGTTTGAAGCCAAGAAATGGTTGAGAAGGCAAAAAATTTTTCGCAATTCTGCTGCTCCAAACGCTTAACCAGAATGGCCTAGGGGAAAAATACACATACCGTTGTAATCGGGCGAGTTTCTACTTTCAGATGCAATAGGAATTTTTGGGTTAGGTCAACCCGTTCGCGAGATATGGGAGTTTGAAGCCAAGAAATGGTTGAGAAGGCAACAAATTTTTCGCAATTCTGCTGCTCCAAACGCTTAACCAGAATGGCCTAGGGAAAAAATACACATACCGTTGTAATCGGGCGAGTTTCTACTTTCAGATGCAACAGGAATTTTTGGGTAAGGTCAATCCATTCGCGAGATATGGGAGTTTGAAGCTAAGAAATGGTTGAGAAGACAACAAATCTTTCGCAATTCTGCTGCTCCAAACGCTTAACCAGAATGGCCTAGGGAAAAAATACACATACCGTTGTAATCGGGCGAGTTTCTACTTTCAGATGCAATAGGAATTTTTGGGTTAGGTCAATCCGTTCGCGAGATATGGGAGTTTGAAGCCAAGAAATGGTTGAGAAGGCAAAAAATTTTTCGCAATTCTGCTGCTCCAAACGCTTAACCACAATGGCCTAGAGAAAAAATACACATACCGTTGTAATCGGGCGAGTCTCTACTTCCAGACGCCACAGGAATTTTTGGGTTAGGTCAATCCGTTCGCGAGATAAGGGAGTTTGAAGCCAAGAAATGGTTGAGAAGGAAAAAAATTTTTCGCAATTCTGCTGCTCCAAACGCTTAACCAGAATGGCCTAGGGAAAAAATACACATACCGCTGTAATCGGGCGAGGTTCTACTTTCAGATGCAATTGGAATTCTTGGGTTAGGTCAATCCGTTCGCGAGATATGGGAGTTTGAAGCCAAGAAATGGTTGAGAAGGCAAAAAATTTTTCGCAATTCTGCTGCTCCAAACGCTTAACCAGAATGGCCTAGGGAAAAAATACATATACCGTTGTAATCGGGCGAGTCTCTACTTCCAGACGCTACAGGAATTTTTGGGTTAGGTCAATCCGTTCGCGAGATATGGGAGTTTGAAGCCAAGAAATGGTTGAGAAGGCAAAAAATTTTTCGCAATTCTGCTGCTCCAAACGCTTAACCAGAATGGCCTAGGGGAAAAATACACATACCGTTGTAATCGGGCGAGTTTCGACTTTCAGATGCAATAGGAATTTTTGGGTTAGGTCAATCCGTTCGCGAGATATGGGAGTTTGAAGCCAAGAAATGGTTGAGAAGGCAACAAATTTTTCGCAATTCTGCTGCTCCAAACGCTTAACCAGAATGGCCTAGGGGAAAAATACACATACCGTTGTAATCGGGCGAGTTTCTACTTTCAGATGCAATAGGAATTTTTGGGTTAGGTCAATCCGTTCGCGAGATATGGGAGTTTGAAGCCAAGAAATGGTTGAGAAGGCAAAAAATTTTTCGCAATTCTGCTGCTCCAAACGCTTAACCAGAATGGCCTAGGGAAAAAATACACATACCGTTGTAATCGGGCGAGTCTCTACTTCCAGACGCTACAGGAATTTTTGGGTTAGGTCAATCCGTTCGCGAGATATGGGAGTTTGAAGCCAAGAAATGGTTGAGAAGGCAAAAAATTTTTCGCACTTCTGCTGATCCAAACGCTTAACCAGAATGGTCTAGGGAAACAATACACATACCGTTGTAATCGGGCGAGTTTCTACTTTCAGATGCAATAGGAATTTTTGGGTTAGGTCAACCCGTTCGCGAGATATGGGAGTTTGAAGCCAAGAAATGATTGAGAAGGCAAAAAATTTTTCGCAATTCTGCTGCTCCAAACGCTTAAACAGGATGGCCTAGGGAAAAAATACAGATACCGTTGTAATCGGGCGAGTCTCTACTTTCAGATGCAACAGGAATTTTTGGGTTAGGTCAATCCGTTCGCGAGATATGGGAGTTTGAAGCCAAGAAATGGTTGAGAAGGCAAAAAATTTTTCGCAATTCTGCTGCTCCAAACGCTTAACCAGAATGGCCTAGGGGTAAAATACACATACCGTTGTAATCGGGCGAGTTTCTACTTTCAGATGCAATAGGAATTTTTGGGTTAGGTCAACCCGTTCGCGAGATATGGGAGTTTGAAGCCAAGAAATGGTTGAGAAGGCAACAAATTTTTCGCAATTCTGCTGCTCCAAACGCTTAACCAGAATGGCCTAGGGAAAAAATACACATACCGTTGTAATCGGGCGAGTTTCTACTTTCAGATGCAACAGGAATTTTTGGGTAAGGTCAATCCATTCGCGAGATATGGGAGTTTGAAGCTAAGAAATGGTTGAGAAGACAACAAATCTTTCGCAATTCTGCTGCTCCAAACGCTTAACCAGAATGGCCTAGGGAAAAAATACACACACCGTTGTAATCGGGCGAGTTTCTACTTTCAGATGCAATAGGAATTTTTGGGTTAGGTCAATCCGTTCGCGAGATATGGGAGTTTGAAGCCAAGAAATGGTTGAGAAGGCAAAAAATTTTTCGCAATTCTGCTGCTCCAAACGCTTAACCACAATGGCCTAGAGAAAAAATACACATACCGTTGTAATCGGGCGAGTCTCTACTTCCAGACGCCACAGGAATTTTTGGGTTACGTCAATCCGTTCGCGAGATAAGGGAGTTTGAAGCCAAGAAATGGTTGAGAAGGAAAAAAATTTTTCGCAATTCTGCTGCTCCAAACGCTTAACCAGAATGGCCTAGGGAAAAAATACACATACCGCTGTAATCGGGCGAGGTTCTACTTTCAGATGCAATTGGAATTCTTGGGTTAGGTCAATCCGTTCGCGAGATATGGGAGTTTGAAGCCAAGAAATGGTTGAGAAGGCAAAAAATTTTTCGCAATTCTGCTGCTCCAAACGCTTAACCAGAATGGCCTAGGGAAAAAATACATATACCGTTGTAATCGGGCGAGTCTCTACTTCCAGACGCTACAGGAATTTTTGGGTTAGGTCAATCCGTTCGCGAGATATGGGAGTTTGAAGAAAAGAAATGGTTGAGAAGGCAAAAAATTTTTCGCAATTCTGCTGCTCCAAACGCTTAACCAGAATGGCCTAGGGGAAAAATACACATACCGTTGTAATCGGGCGAGTTTCGACTTTCAGATGCAATAGGAATTTTTGGGTTAGGTCAATCCGTTCGCGAGATATGGGAGTTTGAAGCCAAGAAATGGTTGAGAAGGCAACAAATTTTTCGCAATTCTGCTGCTCCAAACGCTTAACCAGAATGGCCTAGGGGAAAAATACACATACCGTTGTAATCGGGCGAGTTTCTACTTTCAGATGCAATAGGAATTTTTGGGTTAGGTCAATCCGTTCGCGAGATATGGGAGTTTGAAGCCAAGAAATGGTTGAGAAGGCAAAAAATTTTTCGCAATTCTGCTGCTCCAAACGCTTAACCAGAATGGCCTAGGGAAAAAATACACATACCGTTGTAATCGGGCGAGTCTCTACTTCCAGACGCTACAGGAATTTTTGGGTCAGGTCAATCCGTTCGCGAGATATGGGAGTTTGAAGCCAAGAAATGGTTGAGAAGGCAAAAAATTTTTCGCACTTCTGCTGATCCAAACGCTTAACCAGAATGGTCTAGGGAAACAATACACATACCGTTGTAATCGGGCGAGTTTCTACTTTCAGATGCAATAGGAATTTTTGGGTTAGGTCAACCCGTTCGCGAGATATGGGAGTTTGAAGCCAAGAAATGATTGAGAAGGCAAAAAATTTTTCGCAATTCTGCTGCTCCAAACGCTTAAACAGGATGGCCTAGGGAAAAAATACAGATACCGTTGTAATCGGGCGAGTTTCTACTTTCAGATGCAACAGGAATTTTTGGGTTAGGTCAATCCGTTCGCGAGATATGGGAGTTTGAAGGTAAGAAATGGTTGAGAAGACAACAAATCTTTCGCACTTCTGCTGCTCCAAACGCTTAACCAGAATGGCCTAGGGAAAAAATACACATACCGTTGTAATCGGGCGAGTTTCTACTTTCAGATGCAATAGGAATTTTTGGGTTAGGTCAATCCGTTCGCGAGATATGGGAGTTTGAAGCCAAGAAATGGTTGAGAAGGCAAAAAATTTTTCGCAATTCTGCTGCTCCAAACGCTTAACCAGAATGGCCTAGAGAAAAAATACACATACCGTTGTAATCGGGCGAGTCTCTACTTCCAGACGCTGCAGGAATTTTTGGGTTAGGTCAATCCGTTCGCGAGATATGGGAGCTTGAAGCCAAGAAATGGTTGAGAAGGCAAAAAATTTTTCGCAATTCTGCTGCTCCAAACGCTTAACCAGAATGGCCTAGGGAAAAAATACACATACCGCTGTAATCGGGCGAGGTTCTACTTTCAGATGCAATTGGAATTTTTGGGTTAGGTCAATCCGTTCGCGAGATATGGGAGTTTGAAGCCAAGAAATGGTTGAGAAGGCAAAAAATTTTTCGCAATTCTGCTGCTCCAAACGCTTAACCAGAATGGCCTAGAGAAAAAATACACATACCGTTGTAATCGGGCGAGTCTCTACTTCCAGACGCTGCAGGAATTTTTGGGTTAGGTCAATCCGTTCGCGAGATATGGGAGTTTGAAGCCAAGAAATGGTTGAGAAGGCAAAAAATTTTTCGCAATTCTGCTGCTCCAAACGCTTAACCAGAATGGCCTAGGGAAAAAATACACATACCGCTGTAATCGGGCGAGGTTCTACTTTCAGATGCAATTGGAATTTTTGGGTTAGGTCAATCCGTTCGCGAGATATGGGAGTTTGAAGCCAAGAAATGGTTGAGAAGGCAAAAAATTTTTCGCAATTCTGCTGCTCCAAACGCTTAACCAGAATGGCCTAGAGAAAAAATACACATACCGTTGTAATCGGGCGAGTCTCTACTTCCAGACGCTGCAGGAATTTTTGGGTTAGGTCAATCCGTTCGCGAGATATGGGAGTTTGAAGCCAAGAAATGGTTGAGAAGGCAAAAAATTTTTCGCAATTCTTCTGCTCCAAACGCTTAACCAGAATGGCCTAGGGAAAAAATACACATACCGCTGTAATCGGGCGAGGTTCTACTTTCAGATGCAATTGGAATTCTTGGGTTAGGTCAATCCGTTCGCGAGATATGGGAGTTTGAAGCCAAGAAATGGTTGAGAAGGCAAAAAATTTTTCGCAATTCTGCTGCTCCAAACGCTTAACCAGAATGGCCTAGGGAAAAAATACATATACCGTTGTAATCGGGCGAGTCTCTACTTCCAGACGCTACAGGAATTTTTGGGTTAGGTCAATCCGTTCGCGAGATATGGGAGTTTGAAGCCAAGAAATGGTTGAGAAGGCAAAAAATTTTTCGCAATTCTGCTGCTCCAAACGCTTAACCAGAATGGCCTAGGGGAAAAATACACATACCGTTGTAATCGGGCGAGTTTCTACTTTCAGATGCAATAGGAATTTTTGGGTTAGGTCAACCCGTTCGCGAGATATGGGAGTTTGAAGCCAAGAAATGGTTGAGAAGGCAACAAATTTTTCGCAATTCTGCTGCTCCAAACGCTTAACCAGAATGGCCTAGGGAAAAAATACACATACCGTTGTAATCGGGCGAGTTTCTACTTTCAGATGCAACAGGAATTTTTGGGTAAGGTCAATCCATTCGCGAGATATGGGAGTTTGAAGCTAAGAAATGGTTGAGAAGACAACAAATCTTTCGCAATTCTGCTGCTCCAAACGCTTAACCAGAATGGCCTAGGGAAAAAATACACATACCGTTGTAATCGGGCGAGTTTCTACTTTCAGATGCAATAGGAATTTTTGGGTTAGGTCAATCCGTTCGCGAGATATGGGAGTTTGAAGCCAAGAAATGGTTGAGAAGGCAAAAAATTTTTCGCAATTCTGCTGCTCCAAACGCTTAACCACAATGGCCTAGAGAAAAAATACACATACCGTTGTAATCGGGCGAGTCTCTACTTCCAGACGCCACAGGAATTTTTGGGTTAGGTCAATCCGTTCGCGAGATAAGGGAGTTTGAAGCCAAGAAATGGTTGAGAAGGAAAAAAATTTTTCGCAATTCTGCTGCTCCAAACGCTTAACCAGAATGGCCTAGGGAAAAAATACACATACCGCTGTAATCGGGCGAGGTTCTACTTTCAGATGCAATTGGAATTCTTGGGTTAGGTCAATCCGTTCGCGAGATATGGGAGTTTGAAGCCAAGAAATGGTTGAGAAGGCAAAAAATTTTTCGCAATTCTGCTGCTCCAAACGCTTAACCAGAATGGCCTAGGGAAAAAATACATATACCGTTGTAATCGGGCGAGTCTCTACTTCCAGACGCTACAGGAATTTTTGGGTTAGGTCAATCCGTTCGCGAGATATGGGAGTTTGAAGCCAAGAAATGGTTGAGAAGGCAAAAAATTTTTCGCAATTCTGCTGCTCCAAACGCTTAACCAGAATGGCCTAGGGGAAAAATACACATACCGTTGTAATCGGGCGAGTTTCGACTTTCAGATGCAATAGGAATTTTTGGGTTAGGTCAATCCGTTCGCGAGATATGGGAGTTTGAAGCCAAGAAATGGTTGAGAAGGCAACAAATTTTTCGCAATTCTGCTGCTCCAAACGCTTAACCAGAATGGCCTAGGGGAAAAATACACATACCGTTGTAATCGGGCGAGTTTCTACTTTCAGATGCAATAGGAATTTTTGGGTTAGGTCAATCCGTTCGCGAGATATGGGAGTTTGAAGCCAAGAAATGGTTGAGAAGGCAAAAAATTTTTCGCAATTCTGCTGCTCCAAACGCTTAACCAGAATGGCCTAGGGAAAAAATACACATACCGTTGTAATCGGGCGAGTCTCTACTTCCAGACGCTACAGGAATTTTTGGGTTAGGTCAATCCGTTCGCGAGATATGGGAGTTTGAAGCCAAGAAATGGTTGAGAAGGCAAAAAATTTTTCGCACTTCTGCTGATCCAAACGCTTAACCAGAATGGTCTAGGGAAACAATACACATACCGTTGTAATCGGGCGAGTTTCTACTTTCAGATGCAATAGGAATTTTTGGGTTAGGTCAACCCGTTCGCGAGATATGGGAGTTTGAAGCCAAGAAATGATTGAGAAGGCAAAAAATTTTTCGCAATTCTGCTGCTCCAAACGCTTAAACAGGATGGCCTAGGGAAAAAATACAGATACCGTTGTAATCGGGCGAGTCTCTACTTTCAGATGCAACAGGAATTTTTGGGTTAGGTCAATCCGTTCGCGAGATATGGGAGTTTGAAGCCAAGAAATGGTTGAGAAGGCAAAAAATTTTTCGCAATTCTGCTGCTCCAAACGCTTAACCAGAATGGCCTAGGGGTAAAATACACATACCGTTGTAATCGGGCGAGTTTCTACTTTCAGATGCAATAGGAATTTTTGGGTTAGGTCAACCCGTTCGCGAGATATGGGAGTTTGAAGCCAAGAAATGGTTGAGAAGGCAACAAATTTTTCGCAATTCTGCTGCTCCAAACGCTTAACCAGAATGGCCTAGGGAAAAAATACACATACCGTTGTAATCGGGCGAGTTTCTACTTTCAGATGCAACAGGAATTTTTGGGTAAGGTCAATCCATTCGCGAGATATGGGAGTTTGAAGCTAAGAAATGGTTGAGAAGACAACAAATCTTTCGCAATTCTGCTGCTCCAAACGCTTAACCAGAATGGCCTAGGGAAAAAATACACACACCGTTGTAATCGGGCGAGTTTCTACTTTCAGATGCAATAGGAATTTTTGGGTTAGGTCAATCCGTTCGCGAGATATGGGAGTTTGAAGCCAAGAAATGGTTGAGAAGGCAAAAAATTTTTCGCAATTCTGCTGCTCCAAACGCTTAACCACAATGGCCTAGAGAAAAAATACACATACCGTTGTAATCGGGCGAGTCTCTACTTCCAGACGCCACAGGAATTTTTGGGTTACGTCAATCCGTTCGCGAGATAAGGGAGTTTGAAGCCAAGAAATGGTTGAGAAGGAAAAAAATTTTTCGCAATTCTGCTGCTCCAAACGCTTAACCAGAATGGCCTAGGGAAAAAATACACATACCGCTGTAATCGGGCGAGGTTCTACTTTCAGATGCAATTGGAATTCTTGGGTTAGGTCAATCCGTTCGCGAGATATGGGAGTTTGAAGCCAAGAAATGGTTGAGAAGGCAAAAAATTTTTCGCAATTCTGCTGCTCCAAACGCTTAACCAGAATGGCCTAGGGAAAAAATACATATACCGTTGTAATCGGGCGAGTCTCTACTTCCAGACGCTACAGGAATTTTTGGGTTAGGTCAATCCGTTCGCGAGATATGGGAGTTTGAAGAAAAGAAATGGTTGAGAAGGCAAAAAATTTTTCGCAATTCTGCTGCTCCAAACGCTTAACCAGAATGGCCTAGGGGAAAAATACACATACCGTTGTAATCGGGCGAGTTTCGACTTTCAGATGCAATAGGAATTTTTGGGTTAGGTCAATCCGTTCGCGAGATATGGGAGTTTGAAGCCAAGAAATGGTTGAGAAGGCAACAAATTTTTCGCAATTCTGCTGCTCCAAACGCTTAACCAGAATGGCCTAGGGGAAAAATACACATACCGTTGTAATCGGGCGAGTTTCTACTTTCAGATGCAATAGGAATTTTTGGGTTAGGTCAATCCGTTCGCGAGATATGGGAGTTTGAAGCCAAGAAATGGTTGAGAAGGCAAAAAATTTTTCGCAATTCTGCTGCTCCAAACGCTTAACCAGAATGGCCTAGGGAAAAAATACACATACCGTTGTAATCGGGCGAGTCTCTACTTCCAGACGCTACAGGAATTTTTGGGTCAGGTCAATCCGTTCGCGAGATATGGGAGTTTGAAGCCAAGAAATGGTTGAGAAGGCAAAAAATTTTTCGCACTTCTGCTGATCCAAACGCTTAACCAGAATGGTCTAGGGAAACAATACACATACCGTTGTAATCGGGCGAGTTTCTACTTTCAGATGCAATAGGAATTTTTGGGTTAGGTCAACCCGTTCGCGAGATATGGGAGTTTGAAGCCAAGAAATGATTGAGAAGGCAAAAAATTTTTCGCAATTCTGCTGCTCCAAACGCTTAAACAGGATGGCCTAGGGAAAAAATACAGATACCGTTGTAATCGGGCGAGTTTCTACTTTCAGATGCAACAGGAATTTTTGGGTTAGGTCAATCCGTTCGCGAGATATGGGAGTTTGAAGGTAAGAAATGGTTGAGAAGACAACAAATCTTTCGCACTTCTGCTGCTCCAAACGCTTAACCAGAATGGCCTAGGGAAAAAATACACATACCGTTGTAATCGGGCGAGTTTCTACTTTCAGATGCAATAGGAATTTTTGGGTTAGGTCAATCCGTTCGCGAGATATGGGAGTTTGAAGCCAAGAAATGGTTGAGAAGGCAAAAAATTTTTCGCAATTCTGCTGCTCCAAACGCTTAACCAGAATGGCCTAGAGAAAAAATACACATACCGTTGTAATCGGGCGAGTCTCTACTTCCAGACGCTGCAGGAATTTTTGGGTTAGGTCAATCCGTTCGCGAGATATGGGAGCTTGAAGCCAAGAAATGGTTGAGAAGGCAAAAAATTTTTCGCAATTCTGCTGCTCCAAACGCTTAACCAGAATGGCCTAGGGAAAAAATACACATACCGCTGTAATCGGGCGAGGTTCTACTTTCAGATGCAATTGGAATTTTTGGGTTAGGTCAATCCGTTCGCGAGATATGGGAGTTTGAAGCCAAGAAATGGTTGAGAAGGCAAAAAATTTTTCGCAATTCTGCTGCTCCAAACGCTTAACCAGAATGGCCTAGAGAAAAAATACACATACCGTTGTAATCGGGCGAGTCTCTACTTCCAGACGCTGCAGGAATTTTTGGGTTAGGTCAATCCGTTCGCGAGATATGGGAGTTTGAAGCCAAGAAATGGTTGAGAAGGCAAAAAATTTTTCGCAATTCTGCTGCTCCAAACGCTTAACCAGAATGGCCTAGGGAAAAAATACACATACCGCTGTAATCGGGCGAGGTTCTACTTTCAGATGCAATTGGAATTTTTGGGTTAGGTCAATCCGTTCGCGAGATATGGGAGTTTGAAGCCAAGAAATGGTTGAGAAGGCAAAAAATTTTTCGCAATTCTGCTGCTCCAAACGCTTAACCAGAATGGCCTAGAGAAAAAATACACATACCGTTGTAATCGGGCGAGTCTCTACTTCCAGACGCTGCAGGAATTTTTGGGTTAGGTCAATCCGTTCGCGAGATATGGGAGTTTGAAGCCAAGAAATGGTTGAGAAGGCAAAAAATTTTTCGCAATTCTGCTGCTCCAAACGCTTAACTAGAATGGCCTAGGGAAAAAATACACATACCGCTGTAATCGGGCGAGGTTCTACTTTCAGATGCAATTGGAATTTTTGGGTTAGGTCAATCCGTTCGCGAGATATGGGAGTTTGAAGCCAAGAAATGGTTGAGAAGGCAAAAAATTTTTCGCAATTCTGCTGCTCCAAACGCTTAACCAGAATGGCCTAGGGAAAAAATACACATACCGTTGTAATCGGGCGAGTCTCTACTTCCAGACGCTACAGGAATTTTTGGGTTAGGTCAATCCGTTCGCGAGATATGGGAGTTTGAAGCCAAGAAATGGTTGAGAAGGCAAAAAATTTTTCGCAATTCTGCTGCTCCAAACGCTTAACCAGAATGGCCTAGGGGAAAAATACACATACCGTTGTAGTCGGGCGAGTTTCTACTTTCAGATGCAATAGGAATTTTTGGGTTAGGTCAATCCGTTCGCCAGATATGGGAGTTTGAAGCCAAGAAATGGTTGAGAAGGCAAAAAATTTTTCGCACTTCTGCTGATCCAAACGCTTAACCAGAATGGTCTAGGGAAACAATACACATACCGTTGTAATCGGGCGAGTTTCTACTTTCAGATGCAATAGGAATTTTTGGGTTAGGTCAACCCGTTCGCGAGATATGGGAGTTTGAAGCCAAGAAATGATTGAGATGGCAAAAAATTTTTCGCAATTCTGCTGCTCCAAACGCTTAAACAGAATGGCCTAGGGAAAAAATACAGATACCGTTGTAATCGGGCGAGTTTCTACTTTCAGATGCAAAAGGAATTTTTGGGTTAGGTCAATCCATTCGCGAGATATGGGAGTTTGAAGCCAAGAAATGGTTGAGAAGGCAAAAAATTTTTCGCAATTCTGCTGCTCCAAACGCTTAACCAGAATGGCCTAGGGAAAAAATACATATACCGTTGTAATCGGGCGAGTCTCTACTTCCAGACGCTACAGGAATTTTTGGGTTAGGTCAATCCGTTCGCGAGATATGGGAGTTTGAAGAAAAGAAATGGTTGAGAAGGCAAAAAATTTTTCGCAATTCTGCTGCTCCAAACGCTTAACCAGAATGGCCTAGGGGAAAAATACACATACCGTTGTAATCGGGCGAGTTTCGACTTTCAGATGCAATAGGAATTTTTGGGTTAGGTCAATCCGTTCGCGAGATATGGGAGTTTGAAGCCAAGAAATGGTTGAGAAGGCAAAAAATTTTTCGCAATTCTGCTGCTCCAAACGCTTAACCAGAATGGCCTAGAGAAAAAATACACATACCGTTGTAATCGGGCGAGTCTCTACTTCCAGACGCTGCAGGAATTTTTGGGTTAGGTCAATCCGTTCGCGAGATATGGGAGTTTGAAGCCAAGAAATGGTTGAGAAGGCAAAAAATTTTTCGCAATTCTGCTGCTCCAAACGCTTAACCAGAATGGCCTAGGGAAAAAATACACATACCGCTGTAATCGGGCGAGGTTCTACTTTCAGATGCAATTGGAATTTTTGGGTTAGGTCAATCCGTTCGCGAGATATGGGAGTTTGAAGCCAAGAAATGGTTGAGAAGGCAAAAAATTTTTCGCAATTCTGCTGCTCCAAACGCTTAACCAGAATGGCCTAGAGAAAAAATACACATACCGTTGTAATCGGGCGAGTCTCTACTTCCAGACGCTGCAGGAATTTTTGGGTTAGGTCAATCCGTTCGCGAGATATGGGAGTTTGAAGCCAAGAAATGGTTGAGAAGGCAAAAAATTTTTCGCAATTCTGCTGCTCCAAACGCTTAACCAGAATGGCCTAGGGAAAAAATACACATACCGCTGTAATCGGGCGAGGTTCTACTTTCAGATGCAATTGGAATTTTTGGGTTAGGTCAATCCGTTCGCGAGATATGGGAGTTTGAAGCCAAGAAATGGTTGAGAAGGCAAAAAATTTTTCGCAATTCTGCTGCTCCAAACGCTTAACCAGAATGGCCTAGGGAAAAAATACACATACCGTTGTAATCGGGCGAGTCTCTACTTCCAGACGCTACAGGAATTTTTGGGTTAGGTCAATCCGTTCGCGAGATATGGGAGTTTGAAGCCAAGAAATGGTTGAGAAGGCAAAAAATTTTTCGCAATTCTGCTGCTCCAAACGCTTAACCAGAATGGCCTAGGGGAAAAATACACATACCGTTGTAGTCGGGCGAGTTTCTACTTTCAGATGCAATAGGAATTTTTGGGTTAGGTCAATCCGTTCGCGAGATATGGGAGTTTGAAGCCAAGAAATGGTTGAGAAGGCAAAAAATTTTTCGCACTTCTGCTGATCCAAACGCTTAACCAGAATGGTCTAGGGAAACAATACACATACCGTTGTAATCGGGCGAGTTTCTACTTTCAGATGCAATAGGAATTTTTGGATTAGGTCAACCCGTTCGCGAGATATGGGAGTTTGAAGCCAAGAAATGATTGAGATGGCAAAAAATTTTTCGCAATTCTGCTGCTCCAAACGCTTAAACAGAATGGCCTACGGAAAAAATACAGATACCGTTGTAATCGGGCGAGTTTCTACTTTCAGATGCAAAAGGAATTTTTGGGTTAGGTCAATCCATTCGCGAGATATGGGAGTTTGAAGCTAAGAAATGGTTGAGAAGACAACAAATCTTTCGCACTTCTGCTGCTCCAAACGATTAACCAGAATGGCCTAGGGAAAAAATACACATACCGTTGTAATCGGGCGAGTTTCTACTTTCAGATGCAATAGGAATTTTTGGGTTAGGTCAATCCGTTCGCGAGATATGGGAGTTTGAAGCCAAGAAATGGTTGAGAAGGCAAAAAATTTTTCGCAATTCTGCTGCTCCAAACGCTTAACCAGAATGGCCTAGTGAAAAAATACACATACCGTTGTAATCGGGCGAGTCTCTACTTCCAGACGCTACAGGAATTTTTGGGTTAGGTCAATCCGTTCGCGAGATATGGGAGTTTGAAGCCAAGAAATGGTTGAGAAGGCAAAAAATTTTTCGCAATTCTGCTGCTCCAAACGCTTAACCAGAATGGCCTAGGGAAAAAATACACATACCGCTGTAAGCGGGCGAGGTTCTACTTTCAGATGCAATTGGAATTTTTGGGTTAGGTCAATCCGTTCGCGAGATATGGGAGTTTGAAGCCAAGAAATGGTTGAGAAGGTAAAAAATTTTTTGCAATTCTGCTGCTCCAAACGCTTAAACAGAATGGTCTAGGGAAACAATACACATACCGTTGTAATCGGGCGAGTTTCTACTTTCAGATGCAATAGGAATTTTTGGGTTAGGTCAACCCGTTCGTGAGATGTGGGAGTTTGAAGCCAAGAAATGATTGAGAAGGCAAAAAATTTTTCGCAATTCTGCTGCTCCAAACGCTTAAACAGAATGGCCTAGGGAAAAAATACAGATACCGTTGTAATCGGGCGAGTTTCTACTTTCAGATGCAACAGGAATTTTTGGGTTAGGTCAATCCATTCGCGAGATATGGGAGTTTGAAGCTAAGAAATGGTTGAGAAGACAACAAATCTTTCGCACTTCTGCTGCTCCAAACGCTTAACCAGAATGGCCTAGGGAAAAAATACACATACCGTTGTAATCGGGCGAGTTTCTACTTTCAGATGCAATAGGAATTTTTGGGTTAGGTCAATCCGTTCGCGAGATATGGGAGTTTGAAGCCAAGAAATGGTTGAGAAGGCAAAAAATTTTTCGCAATTCTGCTGCTCCAAACGCTTAACCAGAATGGCCTAGGGAAAAAATACACATACCGCTGTAATCGGGCGAGGTTCTACTTTCAGATGCAATTGGAATTTTTGGGTTAGGTCAATCCGTTCGCGAGATATGGGAGTTTGAAGCCAAGAAATGGTTGAGAAGGCAAAAAATTTTTCGCAATTCTGCTGCTCCAAACGCTTAACCAGAATGGCCTAGGGAAAAAATACACATACCGTTGTAATCGGGCGAGTCTCTACTTCCAGACGCTACAGGAATTTTTGGGTTAGGTCAATCCGTTCGCGAGATATGGGAGTTTGAAGCCAAGAAATGGTTGAGAAGGCAAAAAATTTTTCGCAATTCTGCTGCTCCAAACGCTTAACCAGAATGGCCTAGGGGAAAAATACACATACCGTTGTAGTCGGGCGAGTTTCTACTTTCAGATGCAATAGGAATTTTTGGGTTAGGTCAATCCGTTCGCGAGATATGGGAGTTTGAAGCCAAGAAATGGTTGAGAAGGCAAAAAATTTTTCGCACTTCTGCTGATCCAAACGCTTAACCAGAATGGTCTAGGGAAACAATACACATACCGTTGTAATCGGGCGAGTTTCTACTTTCAGATGCAATAGGAATTTTTGGGTTAGGTCAACCCGTTCGCGAGATATGGGAGTTTGAAGCCAAGAAATGATTGAGATGGCAAAAAATTTTTCGCAATTCTGCTGCTCCAAACGCTTAAACAGAATGGCCTAGGGAAAAAATACAGATACCGTTGTAATCGGGCGAGTTTCTACTTTCAGATGCAAAAGGAATTTTTGGGTTAGGTCAATCCATTCGCGAGATATGGGAGTTTGAAGCTAAGAAATGGTTGAGAAGACAACAAATCTTTCGCACTTCTGCTGCTCCAAACGCTTAACCAGAATGGCCTAGGGAAAAAATACACATACCGTTGTAATCGGGCGAGTTTCTACTTTCAGATGCAATAGGAATTTTTGGGTTAGGTCAATCCGTTCGCGAGATATGGGAGTTTGAAGCCAAGAAATGGTTGAGAAGGCAAAAAATTTTTCGCAATTCTGCTGCTCCAAACGCTTAACCAGAATGGCCTAGAGAAAAAATACACATACCGTTGTAATCGGGCGAGTCTCTACTTCCAGACGCTACAGGAATTTTTGGGTTAGGTCAATCCGTTCGCGAGATATGGGAGTTTGAAGCCAAGAAATGGTTGAGAAGGCAAAAAATTTTTCGCAATTCTGCTGCTCCAAACGCTTAACCAGAATGGCCTAGGGAAAAAATACACATACCGCTGTAAGCGGGCGAGGTTCTACTTTCAGATGCAATTGGAATTTTTGGGTTAGGTCAATCCGTTCGCGAGATATGGGAGTTTGAAGCCAAGAAATGGTTGAGAAGGTAAAAAATTTTTTGCAATTCTGCTGCTCCAAACGCTTAAACAGAATGGTCTAGGGAAACAATACACATACCGTTGTAATCGGGCGAGTTTCTACTTTCAGATGCAATAGGAATTTTTGGGTTAGGTCAACCCGTTCGTGAGATGTGGGAGTTTGAAGCCAAGAAATGATTGAGAAGGCAAAAAATTTTTCGCAATTCTGCTGCTCCAAACGCTTAAACAGAATGGCCTAGGGAAAAAATACAGATACCGTTGTAATCGGGCGAGTTTCTACTTTCAGATGCAACAGGAATTTTTGGGTTAGGTCAATCCATTCGCGAGATATGGGAGTTTGAAGCTAAGAAATGGTTGAGAAGACAACAAATCTTTCGCACTTCTGCTGCTCCAAACGCTTAACCAGAATGGCCTAGGGAAAAAATACACATACCGTTGTAATCGGGCGAGTTTCTACTTTCAGATGCAATAGGAATTTTTGGGTTAGGTCAATCCGTTCGCGAGATATGGGAGTTTGAAGCCAAGAAATGGTTGAGAAGGCAAAAAATTTTTCGCAATTCTGCTGCTCCAAACGATTAACCAGAATGGCCTAGGGAAAAAATACACATACCGCTGTAATCGGACGAGGTTCTACTTTCAGATGCAATTGGAATTTTTGGGTTAGGTCAATCCGTTCGCGAGATATGGGAGTTTGAAGCCAAGAAATGGTTGAGAAGGCAAAAAATTTTTCGCAATTCTGCTGCTCCAAACGCTTAACCAGAATGGCCTAGGGAAAAAATACACATACCGTTGTAATCGGGCGAGTCCCTACTTCCAGACGCTACAGGAATTTTTGGGTTAGGTCAATCCGTTCGCGAGATATGGGAGTTTGAAGCCAAGAAATGGTTGAGAAGGCAAAAAATTTTTCGCAATTCTGCTGCTCCAAACGCTTAACCAGAACGGCCTAGGGGAAAAATACACATACCGTTGTAATCGGGCGAGTTTCGACTTTCAGATGCAATAGGAATTTTTGGGTTAGGTCAATCCGTTCGCGAGATATGGGAGTTTGAAGCCAAGAAATGGTTGAGAAGGCAACAAATTTTTCGCAATTCTGCTGCTCCAAACGCTTAACCAGAATGGCCTAGGGGAAAAATACACATACCGTTGTAATCGGGCGAGTTTCTACTTTCAGATGCAATAGGAATTTTTGGGTTAGGTCAATCCGTTCGCGAGATATGGGAGTTTGAAGCCAAGAAATGGTTGAGAAGGCAAAAAATTTTTCGCATTTCTGCTGATCCAAACGCTTAACCAGAATGGTCTAGGGAAACAATACACATACCGTTGTAATCGGGCGAGTATCTACTTTCAGATGCAATAGGAATTTTTGGGTTAGGTCAACCCGTTCGCGAGATATGGGAGTTTGAAGCCAAGAAATGATTGAGAAGGCAAAAAATTTTTCGCAATTCTGCTGCTCCAAACGCTTAAACAGAATGGCCTAGGGAAAAAATACAGATACCGTTGTAATCGGGCGAGTTTCTACTTTCAGATGCAACAGGAATTTTTGGGTTAGGTCAATCCGTTCGCGAGATATGGGAGTTTGAAGCTAAGAAATGGTTGAGAAGACAACAAATCTTTCGCACTTCTGCTGCTCCAAACGCGTAACCAGAATGGCCTAGGGAAAAAATACACATACCGTTGTAATCGGGCGAGTTTCTACTTTCAGATGCAATAGGAATTTTTGGGTTAGGTCAATCCGTTCATGAGATATGGGAGTTTGAAGCCAAGAAATGGTTGAGAAGGCAAAAAATTTTTCGCAATTCTGCTGCTCCAAACGCTTAACCAGAATGGCCTAGGGAAAAAATACACATACCGTTGTAATCGGGCGAGTCTCTACTTCCAGACGCTACAGGAATTTTTGGGTTAGGTCAATCCGTTCGCGAGATATGGGAGTTTGAAGCCAAGAAATGGTTGAGAAGGCAAAAAATTTTTCGCAATTCTGCTGCTCCAAACGCTTAACCAGAATGGCCTAGGGGAAAAATACACATACCGTTGTAATCGGGCGAGTCTCTACTTCCAGACGCTACAGGAATTTTTGGGTTAGGTCAATCCGTTCGCGAGATATGGGAGTTTGAAGCCAAGAAATGGTTGAGAAGGCAAAAAATTTTTCGCAATTCTGCTGCTCCAAACGCTTAACCAGAATGGCCTAGGGAAAAAATACACATACCGTTGTAATCGGGCGAGTTTCTACTTTCAGATGCAATTGGAATTTTTGGGTTAGGTCAATCCGTTCGCGAGATATGGGAGTTTGAAGCCAAGAAATGGTTGAGAAGGCAAAAAATTTTTCGCAATTCTGCTGCTCCAAACGCTTAACCAGAATGGCCTAGGGAAAAAATACACATACCGTTGTAATCCGGCGAGTTTCTACTTTCAGATGCAATAGGAATTTTTGGGTTAGGTCAATCCGTTCGCGAGATATGGGTGTTTGAAGCCAAGAAATGGTTGAGAAGGCAAAAAATTTTTCGCAATTCTGCTGATCCAAACGCTTAACCAGAATGGCCTAGGGAAAAAATACACATACCGTTGTAATCGGGCGAGTCTCTACTTCCAGACGCTACAGGAATTTTTGGGTTAGGTCAATCCGTTCGCGAGATATGGGAGTTTGAAGCCAAGAAATGGTTGAGAAGGCAAAAAATTTTTCGCAATTCTGCTGCTCCAAACGCTTAACCAGAATGGCCTAGGGGAAAAATACACATACCGTTGTAATCGGGCGAGTTTCGACTTTCAGATGCAATAGGAATTTTTGGGTTAGGTCAATCCGTTCGCGAGATATGGGAGTTTGAAGCCAAGAAATGGTTGAGAAGGCAACAAATTTTTCGCAATTCTGCTGCTCCAAACGCTTAACCAGAATGGCCTAGGGGAAAAATACACATACCGTTGTAATCGGGCGAGTTTCTACTTTCAGATGCAATAGGAATTTTTGGGTTAGGTCAATCCGTTCGCGAGATATGGGAGTTTGAAGCCAAGAAATGGTTGAGAAGGCAAAAAATTTTTCGCAATTCTGCTGCTCCAAACGCTTAACCAGAATGGCCTAGGGGAAAAATACACATACCGTTGTAATCGGGCGAGTCTCTACTTCCAGACGCTACAGGAATTTTTGGGTTAGGTCAATCCGTTCGCGAGATATGGGAGTTTGAAGCCAAGAAATGGTTGAGAAGGCAAAAAATTTTTCGCAATTCTGCTGCTCCAAACGCTTAACCAGAATGGCCTAGGGAAAAAATACACATACCGTTGTAATCGGGCGAGTTTCTACTTTCAGATGCAATTGGAATTTTTGGGTTAGGTCAATCCGTTCGCGAGATATGGGAGTTTGAAGCCAAGAAATGGTTGAGAAGGCAAAAAATTTTTCGCAATTCTGCTGCTCCAAACGCTTAACCAGAATGGCCTAGGGAAAAAATACACATACCGTTGTAATCGGGCGAGTTTCTACTTTCAGATGCAATAGGAATTTTTGGGTTAGGTCAATCCGTTCGCGAGATATGGGAGTTTGAAGCCAAGAAATGGTTGAGAAGGCAAAAAATTTTTCGCAATTCTGCTGCTCCAAACGCTTAACCAGAATGGCCTAGGGAAAAAATACACATACCGTTGTAATCGGGCGAGTCTCTACTTCCAGACGCTACAGGAATTTTTGGGTCAGGTCAATCCGTTCGCGAGATATGGGAGTTTGAAGCCAAGAAATGGTTGAGAAGGCAAAAAATTTTCCGCACTTCTGCTGATCCAAACGCTTAACCAGAATGGTCTAGGGAAACAATACACATACCGTTGTAATCGGGCGAGTTTCTACTTTCAGATGCAATAGGAATTTTTGGGTTAGGTCAACCCGTTCGCGAGATATGGGAGTTTGAAGCCAAGAAATGATTGAGAAGGCAAAAAATTTTTCGCAATTCTGCTGCTCCAAACGCTTAAACAGGATGGCCTAGGGAAAAAATACAGATACCGTTGTAATCGGGCGAGTTTCTACTTTCAGATGCAACAGGAATTTTTGGGTTAGGTCAATCCGTTCGCGAGATATGGGAGTTTGAAGCCAAGAAATGGTTGAGAAGGCAAAAAATTTTTCGCAATTCTGCTGCTCCAAACGCTTAACCAGAATGGCCTAGGGGTAAAATACACATACCGTTGTAATCGGGCGAGTTTCTACTTTCAGATGCAATAGGAATTTTTGGGTTAGGTCAACCCGTTCGCGAGATATGGGAGTTTGAAGCCAAGAAATGGTTGAGAAGGCAACAAATTTTTCGCAATTCTGCTGCTCCAAACGCTTAACCAGAATGGCCTAGGGAAAAAATACACATACCGTTGTAATCGGGCGAGTTTCTACTTTCAGATGCAATAGGAATTTTTGGGTTAGGTCAATCCGTTCGCGAGATATGGGAGTTTGAAGCCAAGAAATGGTTGAGAAGGCAAAAAATTTTTCGCAATTCTGCTGCTCCAAACGCTTAACCAGAATGGCCTAGGGAAAAAATACACATACCGTTGTAATCGGGCGAGTCTCTACTTCCAGACGCTACAGGAATTTTTGGGTCAGGTCAATCCGTTCGCGAGATATGGGAGTTTGAAGCCAAGAAATGGTTGAGAAGGCAAAAAATTTTCCGCACTTCTGCTGATCCAAACGCTTAACCAGAATGGTCTAGGGAAACAATACACATACCGTTGTAATCGGGCGAGTTTCTACTTTCAGATGCAATAGGAATTTTTGGGTTAGGTCAACCCGTTCGCGAGATATGGGAGTTTGAAGCCAAGAAATGATTGAGAAGGCAAAAAATTTTTCGCAATTCTGCTGCTCCAAACGCTTAAACAGGATGGCCTAGGGAAAAAATACAGATACCGTTGTAATCGGGCGAGTTTCTACTTTCAGATGCAACAGGAATTTTTGGGTTAGGTCAATCCGTTCGCGAGATATGGGAGTTTGAAGCCAAGAAATGGTTGAGAAGGCAAAAAATTTTTCGCAATTCTGCTGCTCCAAACGCTTAACCAGAATGGCCTAGGGGTAAAATACACATACCGTTGTAATCGGGCGAGTTTCTACTTTCAGATGCAATAGGAATTTTTGGGTTAGGTCAACCCGTTCGCGAGATATGGGAGTTTGAAGCCAAGAAATGGTTGAGAAGGCAACAAATTTTTCGCAATTCTGCTGCTCCAAACGCTTAACCAGAATGGCCTAGGGAAAAAATACACATACCGTTGTAATCGGGCGAGTTTCTACTTTCAGATGCAACAGGAATTTTTGGGTAAGGTCAATCCATTCGCGAGATATGGGAGTTTGAAGCTAAGAAATGGTTGAGAAGACAACAAATCTTTCGCAATTCTGCTGCTCCAAACGCTTAACCAGAATGGCCTAGGGAAAAAATACACACACCGTTGTAATCGGGCGAGTTTCTACTTTCAGATGCAATAGGAATTTTTGGGTTAGGTCAATCCGTTCGCGAGATATGGGAGTTTGAAGCCAAGAAATGGTTGAGAAGGCAAAAAATTTTTCGCAATTCTGCTGCTCCAAACGCTTAACCACAATGGCCTAGAGAAAAAATACACATACCGTTGTAATCGGGCGAGTCTCTACTTCCAGACGCCACAGGAATTTTTGGGTTACGTCAATCCGTTCGCGAGATAAGGGAGTTTGAAGCCAAGAAATGGTTGAGAAGGCAAAAAATTTTTCGCAATTCTGCTGCTCCAAACGCTTAACCAGAATGGCCTAGGGAAAAAATACATATACCGTTGTAATCGGGCGAGTCTCTACTTCCAGACGCTACAGGAATTTTTGGGTTAGGTCAATCCGTTCGCGAGATATGGGAGTTTGAAGAAAAGAAATGGTTGAGAAGGCAAAAAATTTTTCGCAATTCTGCTGCTCCAAACGCTTAACCAGAATGGCCTAGGGGAAAAATACACATACCGTTGTAATCGGGCGAGTTTCGACTTTCAGATGCAATAGGAATTTTTGGGTTAGGTCAATCCGTTCGCGAGATATGGGAGTTTGAAGCCAAGAAATGGTTGAGAAGGCAACAAATTTTTCGCAATTCTGCTGCTCCAAACGCTTAACCAGAATGGCCTAGGGGAAAAATACACATACCGTTGTAATCGGGCGAGTTTCTACTTTCAGATGCAATAGGAATTTTTGGGTTAGGTCAATCCGTTCGCGAGATATGGGAGTTTGAAGCCAAGAAATGGTTGAGAAGGCAAAAAATTTTTCGCAATTCTGCTGCTCCAAACGCTTAACCAGAATGGCCTAGGGAAAAAATACACATACCGTTGTAATCGGGCGAGTCTCTACTTCCAGACGCTACAGGAATTTTTGGGTCAGGTCAATCCGTTCGCGAGATATGGGAGTTTGAAGCCAAGAAATGGTTGAGAAGGCAAAAAATTTTTCGCACTTCTGCTGATCCAAACGCTTAACCAGAATGGTCTAGGGAAACAATACACATACCGTTGTAATCGGGCGAGTTTCTACTTTCAGATGCAATAGGAATTTTTGGGTTAGGTCAACCCGTTCGCGAGATATGGGAGTTTGAAGCCAAGAAATGATTGAGAAGGCAAAAAATTTTTCGCAATTCTGCTGCTCCAAACGCTTAAACAGGATGGCCTAGGGAAAAAATACAGATACCGTTGTAATCGGGCGAGTTTCTACTTTCAGATGCAACAGGAATTTTTGGGTTAGGTCAATCCGTTCGCGAGATATGGGAGTTTGAAGCTAAGAAATGGTTGAGAAGACAACAAATCTTTCGCACTTCTGCTGCTCCAAACGCTTAACCAGAATGGCCTAGGGAAAAAATACACATACCGTTGTAATCGGGCGAGTTTCTACTTTCAGATGCAATAGGAATTTTTGGGTTAGGTCAATCCGTTCGCGAGATATGGGAGTTTGAAGCCAAGAAATGGTTGAGAAGGCAAAAAATTTTTCGCAATTCTGCTGCTCCAAACGCTTAACCAGAATGGCCTAGAGAAAAAATACACATACCGTTGTAATCGGGCGAGTCTCTACTTCCAGACGCTGCAGGAATTTTTGGGTTAGGTCAATCCGTTCGCGAGATATGGGAGCTTGAAGCCAAGAAATGGTTGAGAAGGCAAAAAAATTTTTCGCAATTCTGCTGCTCCAAACGCTTAACCAGAATGGCCTAGGGAAAAAATACACATACCGCTGTAATCGGGCGAGGTTCTACTTTCAGATGCAATTGGAATTTTTGGGTTAGGTCAATCCGTTCGCGAGATATGGGAGTTTGAAGCCAAGAAATGGTTGAGAAGGCAAAAAATTTTTCGCAATTCTGCTGCTCCAAACGCTTAACCAGAATGGCCTAGAGAAAAAATACACATACCGTTGTAATCGGGCGAGTCTCTACTTCCAGACGCTGCAGGAATTTTTGGGTTAGGTCAATCCGTTCGCGAGATATGGGAGTTTGAAGCCAAGAAATGGTTGAGAAGGCAAAAAATTTTTCGCAATTCTGCTGCTCCAAACGCTTAACCAGAATGGCCTAGGGAAAAAATACACATACCGCTGTAATCGGGCGAGGTTCTACTTTCAGATGCAATTGGAATTTTTGGGTTAGGTCAATCCGTTCGCGAGATATGGGAGTTTGAAGCCAAGAAATGGTTGAGAAGGCAAAAAATTTTTCGCAATTCTGCTGCTCCAAACGCTTAACCAGAATGGCCTAGAGAAAAAATACACATACCGTTGTAATCGGGCGAGTCTCTACTTCCAGACGCTGCAGGAATTTTTGGGTTAGGTCAATCCGTTCGCGAGATATGGGAGTTTGAAGCCAAGAAATGGTTGAGAAGGCAAAAAATTTTTCGCAATTCTGCTGCTCCAAACGCTTAACCAGAATGGCCTAGGGAAAAAATACACATACCGCTGTAATCGGGCGAGGTTCTACTTTCAGATGCAATTGGAATTTTTGGGTTAGGTCAATCCGTTCGCGAGATATGGGAGTTTGAAGCCAAGAAATGGTTGAGAAGGCAAAAAATTTTTCGCAATTCTGCTGCTCCAAACGCTTAACCAGAATGGCCTAGGGAAAAAATACACATACCGTTGTAATCGGGCGAGTCTCTACTTCCAGACGCTACAGGAATTTTTGGGTTAGGTCAATCCGTTCGCGAGATATGGGAGTTTGAAGCCAAGAAATGGTTGAGAAGGCAAAAAATTTTTCGCAATTCTGCTGCTCCAAACGCTTAACCAGAATGGCCTAGGGGAAAAATACACATACCGTTGTAGTCGGGCGAGTTTCTACTTTCAGATGCAATAGGAATTTTTGGGTTAGGTCAATCCGTTCGCGAGATATGGGAGTTTGAAGCCAAGAAATGGTTGAGAAGGCAAACAATTTTTCGCACTTCTGCTGATCCAAACGCTTAACCAGAATGGTCTAGGGAAACAATACACATACCGTTGTAATCGGGCGAGTTTCTACTTTCAGATGCAATAGGAATTTTTGGGTTAGGTCAACCCGTTCGCGAGATATGGGAGTTTGAAGCCAAGAAATGATTGAGATGGCAAAAAATTTTTCGCAATTCTGCTGCTCCAAACGCTTAAACAGAATGGCCTAGGGAAAAAATACAGATACCGTTGTAATCGGGCGAGTTTCTACTTTCAGATGCAAAAGGAATTTTTGGGTTAGGTCAATCCATTCGCGAGATATGGGAGTTTGAAGCCAAGAAATGGTTGAGAAGGCAAAAAATTTTTCGCAATTCTGCTGCTCCAAACGCTTAACCAGAATGGCCTAGGGAAAAAATACATATACCGTTGTAATCGGGCGAGTCTCTACTTCCAGACGCTACAGGAATTTTTGGGTTAGGTCAATCCGTTCGCGAGATATGGGAGTTTGAAGAAAAGAAATGGTTGAGAAGGCAAAAAATTTTTCGCAATTCTGCTGCTCCAAACGCTTAACCAGAATGGCCTAGGGGAAAAATACACATACCGTTGTAATCGGGCGAGTTTCGACTTTCAGATGCAATAGGAATTTTTGGGTTAGGTCAATCCGTTCGCGAGATATGGGAGTTTGAAGCCAAGAAATGGTTGAGAAGGCAAAAAATTTTTCGCAATTCTGCTGCTCCAAACGCTTAACCAGAATGGCCTAGAGAAAAAATACACATACCGTTGTAATCGGGCGAGTCTCTACTTCCAGACGCTGCAGGAATTTTTGGGTTAGGTCAATCCGTTCGCGAGATATGGGAGTTTGAAGCCAAGAAATGGTTGAGAAGGCAAAAAATTTTTCGCAATTCTGCTGCTCCAAACGCTTAACCAGAATGGCCTAGGGAAAAAATACACATACCGCTGTAATCGGGCGAGGTTCTACTTTCAGATGCAATTGGAATTTTTGGGTTAGGTCAATCCGTTCGCGAGATATGGGAGTTTGAAGCCAAGAAATGGTTGAGAAGGCAAAAAAATTTTTCGCAATTCTGCTGCTCCAAACGCTTAACCAGAATGGCCTAGAGAAAAAAATACACATACCGTTGTAATCGGGCCGAGTCTCTACTTCCAGACGCTGCAGGAATTTTTGGATTAGGTCAATCCGTTCGCGAGATATGGGAGTTTGAAGCCAAGAAATGGTTGAGAAGGCAAAAAATTTTTCGCAATTCTGCTGCTCCAAACGCTTAACCAGAATGGCCTAGGGAAAAAATACACATACCGCTGTAATCGGGCGAGGTTCTACTTTCAGATGCAATTGGAATTTTTGGGTTAGGTCAATCCGTTCGCGAGATATGGGAGTTTGAAGCCAAGAAATGGTTGAGAAGGCAAAAAATTTTTCGCAATTCTGCTGCTCCAAAACGCTTAACCAGAATGGCCTAGGGAAAAAATACACATACCGTTGTAATCGGGCGAGTCTCTACTTCCAGACGCTACAGGAATTTTTGGGTTAGGTCAATCCGTTCGCGAGATATGGGAGTTTGAAGCCAAGAAATGGTTGAGAAGGCAAAAAATTTTTCGCAATTCTGCTGCTCCAAACGCTTAACCAGAATGGCCTAGGGGAAAAATACACATACCGCTGTAGTCGGGCGAGTTTCTACTTTCAGATGCAATAGGAATTTTTGGGTTAGGTCAATCCGTTCGCGAGATATGGGAGTTTGAAGCCAAGAAATGGTTGAGAAGGCAAAAAATTTTTCGCACTTCTGCTGATCCAAACGCTTAACCAGAATGGTCTAGGGAAACAATACACATACCGTTGTAATCGGGCGAGTTTCTACTTTCAGATGCAATAGGAATTTTTGGGTTAGGTCAACCCGTTCGCGAGATATGGGAGTTTGAAGCCAAGAAATGATTGAGATGGCAAAAAATTTTTCGCAATTCTGCTGCTCCAAACGCTTAAACAGAATGGCCTAGGGAAAAAATACAGATACCGTTGTAATCGGGCGAGTTTCTACTTTCAGATGCAAAAGGAATTTTTGGGTTAGGTCAATCCATTCGCGAGATATGGGAGTTTGAAGCTAAGAAATGGTTGAGAAGACAACAAATCTTTCGCACTTCTGCTGCTCCAAACGCTTAACCAGAATGGCCTAGGGAAAAAATACACATACCGTTGTAATCGGGCGAGTTTCTACTTTCAGATGCAATAGGAATTTTTGGGTTAGGTCAATCTGTTTCGCGAGATATGGGAGTTTGAAGCCAAGAAATGGTTGAGAAGGCAAAAAATTTTTCGCAATTCTGCTGCTCCAAACGCTTAACCAGAATGGCCTAGAGAAAAAATACACATACCGTTGTAATCGGGCGAGTCTCTACTTCCAGACGCTACAGGAATTTTTGGGTTAGGTCAATCCGTTCGCGAGATATGGGAGTTTGAAGCCAAGAAATGGTTGAGAAGGCAAAAAATTTTTCGCAATTCTGCTGCTCCAAACGCTTAACCAGAATGGCCTAGGGAAAAAATACACATACCGCTGTAAGCGGGCGAGGTTCTACTTTCAGATGCAATTGGAATTTTTGGGTTAGGTCAATCCGTTCGCGAGATATGGGAGTTTGAAGCCAAGAAATGGTTGAGAAGGTAAAAAATTTTTTGCAATTCTGCTGCTCCAAACGCTTAAACAGAATGGTCTAGGGAAACAATACACATACCGTTGTAATCGGGCGAGTTTCTACTTTCAGATGCAATAGGAATTTTTGGGTTAGGTCAACCCGTTCGTGAGATGTGGGAGTTTGAAGCCAAGAAATGATTGAGAAGGCAAAAAATTTTTCGCAATTCTGCTGCTCCAAACGCTTAAACAAAATGGCCTAGGGAAAAAATACAGATACCTTTGTAATCGGGCGAGTTTCTACTTTCAGATGCAACAGGAATTTTTGGGTTAGGTCAATCCATTCGCGAGATATGGGAGTTTGAAGCTAAGAAATGGTTGAGAAGACAACAAATCTTTCGCACTTCTGCTGCTCCAAACGCTTAACCAGAATGGCCTAGGGAAAAAATACACATACCGTTGTAATCGGGCGAGTTTCTACTTTCAGATGCAATAGGAATTTTTGGGTTAGGTCAATCCGTTCGCGAGATATGGGAGTTTGAAGCCAAGAAATGGTTGAGAAGGCAAAAAATTTTTCGCAATTCTGCTGCTCCAAACGATTAACCAGAATGGCCTAGGGAAAAAATACACATACCGCTGTAATCGGACGAGGTTCTACTTTCAGATGCAATTGGAATTTTTGGGTTAGGTCAATCCGTTCGCGAGATATGGGAGTTTGAAGCCAAGAAATGGTTGAGAAGGCAAAAAATTTTTCGCAATTCTGCTGCTCCAAACGCTTAACCAGAATGGCCTAGGGAAAAAATACACATACCGTTGTAATCGGGCGAGTCCCTACTTCCAGACGCTACAGGAATTTTTGGGTTAGGTCAATCCGTTCGCGAGATATGGGAGTGTGAAGCCAAGAAATGGTTGAGAAGGCAAAAAATTTTTCGCAATTCTGCTGCTCCAAACGCTTAACCAGAACGGCCTAGGGGAAAAATACACATACCGTTGTAATCGGGCGAGTTTCGACTTTCAGATGCAATAGGAATTTTTGGGTTAGGTCAATCCGTTCGCGAGATATGGGAGTTTGAAGCCAAGAAATGGTTGAGAAGGCAACAAATTTTTCGCAATTCTGCTGCTCCAAACGCTTAACCAGAATGGCCTAGGGGAAAAATACACATACCGTTGTAATCGGGCGAGTTTCTACTTTCAGATGCAATAGGAATTTTTGGGTTAGGTCAATCCGTTCGCGAGATATGGGAGTTTGAAGCCAAGAAATGGTTGAGAAGGCAAAAAATTTTTCGCATTTCTGCTGATCCAAACGCTTAACCAGAATGGTCTAGGGAAACAATACACATACCGTTGTAATCGGGCGAGTATCTACTTTCAGATGCAATAGGAATTTTTGGGTTAGGTCAACCCGTTCGCGAGATATGGGAGTTTGAAGCCAAGAAATGATTGAGAAGGCAAAAAATTTTTTGCAATTCTGCTGCTCCAAACGCTTAAACAGAATGGTCTAGGGAAACAATACACATACCGTTGTAATCGGGCGAGTTTCTACTTTCAGATGCAATAGGAATTTTTGGGTTAGGTCAACCCGTTCGTGAGATGTGGGAGTTTGAAGCCAAGAAATGATTGAGAAGGCAAAAAATTTTTCGCAATTCTGCTGCTCCAAACGCTTAAACAGAATGGCCTAGGGAAAAAATACAGATACCGTTGTAATCGGGCGAGTTTCTACTTTCAGATGCAACAGGAATTTTTGGGTTAGGTCAATCCATTCGCGAGATATGGGAGTTTGAAGCTAAGAAATGGTTGAGAAGACAACAAATCTTTCGCACTTCTGCTGCTCCAAACGCTTAACCAGAATGGCCTAGGGAAAAAATACACATACCGTTGTAATCGGGCGAGTTTCTACTTTCAGATGCAATAGGAATTTTTGGGTTAGGTCAATCCGTTCGCGAGATATGGGAGTTTGAAGCCAAGAAATGGTTGAGAAGGCAAAAAATTTTTCGCAATTCTGCTGCTCCAAACGATTAACCAGAATGGCCTAGGGAAAAAATACACATACCGCTGTAATCGGACGAGGTTCTACTTTCAGATGCAATTGGAATTTTTGGGTTAGGTCAATCCGTTCGCGAGATACGGGAGTTTGAAGCCAAGAAATGGTTGAGAAGGCAAAAAATTTTTCGCAATTCTGCTGCTCCAAACGCTTAACCAGAATGGCCTAGGGGAAAAATACACATACCGTTGTAGTCGGGCGAGTTTCTACTTTCAGATGCAATAGGAATTTTTGGGTTAGGTCAATCCGTTCGCGAGATATGGGAGTTTGAAGCCAAGAAATGGTTGAGAAGGCAAAAAATTTTTCGCACTTCTGCTGATCCAAACGCTTAACCAGAATGGTCTAGGGAAACAATACACATACCGTTGTAATCGGGCGAGTTTCTACTTTCAGATGCAATAGGAATTTTTGGGTTAGGTCAACCCGTTCGCGAGATATGGGAGTTTGAAGCCAAGAAATGATTGAGATGGCAAAAAATTTTTCGCAATTCTGCTGCTCCAAACGCTTAAACAGAATGGCCTAGGGAAAAAATACAGATACCGTTGTAATCGGGCGAGTTTCTACTTTCAGATGCAAAAGGAATTTTTGGGTTAGGTCAATCCATTCGCGAGATATGGGAGTTTGAAGCTAAGAAATGGTTGAGAAGACAACAAATCTTTCGCACTTCTGCTGCTCCAAACGCTTAACCAGAATGGCCTAGGGAAAAAATACACATACCGTTGTAATCGGGCGAGTTTCTACTTTCAGATGCAATAGGAATTTTTGGGTTAGGTCAATCCGTTCGCGAGATATGGGAGTTTGAAGCCAAGAAATGGTTGAGAAGGCAAAAAATTTTTCGCAATTCTGCTGCTCCAAACGCTTAACCAGAATGGCCTAGAGAAAAAATACACATACCGTTGTAATCGGGCGAGTCTCTACTTCCAGACGCTACAGGAATTTTTGGGTTAGGTCAATCCGTTCGCGAGATATGGGAGTTTGAAGCCAAGAAATGGTTGAGAAGGCAAAAAATTTTTCGCAATTCTGCTGCTCCAAACGCTTAACCAGAATGGCCTAGGGAAAAAATACACATACCGCTGTAAGCGGGCGAGGTTCTACTTTCAGATGCAATTGGAATTTTTGGGTTAGGTCAATCCGTTCGCGAGATATGGGAGTTTGAAGCCAAGAAATGGTTGAGAAGGTAAAAAATTTTTTGCAATTCTGCTGCTCCAAACGCTTAAACAGAATGGTCTAGGGAAACAATACACATACCGTTGTAATCGGGCGAGTTTCTACTTTCAGATGCAATAGGAATTTTTGGGTTAGGTCAACCCGTTCGTGAGATGTGGGAGTTTGAAGCCAAGAAATGATTGAGAAGGCAAAAAATTTTTCGCAATTCTGCTGCTCCAAACGCTTAAACAGAATGGCCTAGGGAAAAAATACAGATACCGTTGTAATCGGGCGAGTTTCTACTTTCAGATGCAACAGGAATTTTTGGGTTAGGTCAATCCATTCGCGAGATATGGGAGTTTGAAGCTAAGAAATGGTTGAGAAGACAACAAATCTTTCGCACTTCTGCTGCTCCAAACGCTTAACCAGAATGGCCTAGGGAAAAAATACACATACCGTTGTAATCGGGCGAGTTTCTACTTTCAGATGCAATAGGAATTTTTGGGTTAGGTCAATCCGTTCGCGAGATATGGGAGTTTGAAGCCAAGAAATGGTTGAGAAGGCAAAAAATTTTTCGCAATTCTGCTGCTCCAAACGATTAACCAGAATGGCCTAGGGAAAAAATACACATACCGCTGTAATCGGACGAGGTTCTACTTTCAGATGCAATTGGAATTTTTGGGTTAGGTCAATCCGTTCGCGAGATATGGGAGTTTGAAGCCAAGAAATGGTTGAGAAGGCAAAAAATTTTTCGCAATTCTGCTGCTCCAAACGCTTAACCAGAATGGCCTAGGGAAAAAATACACATACCGTTGTAATCGGGCGAGTCCCTACTTCCAGACGCTACAGGAATTTTTGGGTTAGGTCAATCCGTTCGCGAGATATGGGAGTTTGAAGCCAAGAAATGGTTGAGAAGGCAAAAAATTTTTCGCAATTCTGCTGCTCCAAACGCTTAACCAGAACGGCCTAGGGGAAAAATACACATACCGTTGTAATCGGGCGAGTTTCGACTTTCAGATGCAATAGGAATTTTTGGGTTAGGTCAATCCGTTCGCGAGATATGGGAGATTGAAGCCAAGAAATGGTTGAGAAGGCAACAAATTTTTCGCAATTCTGCTGCTCCAAACGCTTAACCAGAATGGCCTAGGGGAAAAATACACATACCGTTGTAATCGGGCGAGTTTCTACTTTCAGATGCAATAGGAATTTTTGGGTTAGGTCAATCCGTTCGCGAGATATGGGAGTTTGAAGCCAAGAAATGGTTGAGAAGGCAAAAAATTTTTCGCATTTCTGCTGATCCAAACGCTTAACCAGAATGGTCTAGGGAAACAATACACATACCGTTGTAATCGGGCGAGTATCTACTTTCAGATGCAATAGGAATTTTTGGGTTAGGTCAACCCGTTCGCGAGATATGGGAGTTTGAAGCCAAGAAATGATTGAGAAGGCAAAAAATTTTTTGCAATTCTGCTGCTCCAAACGCTTAAACAGAATGGTCTAGGGAAACAATACACATACCGTTGTAATCGGGCGAGTTTCTACTTTCAGATGCAATAGGAATTTTTGGGTTAGGTCAACCCGTTCGTGAGATGTGGGAGTTTGAAGCCAAGAAATGATTGAGAAGGCAAAAAATTTTTCGCAATTCTGCTGCTCCAAACGCTTAAACAGAATGGCCTAGGGAAAAAATACAGATACCGTTGTAATCGGGCGAGTTTCTACTTTCAGATGCAACAGGAATTTTTGGGTTAGGTCAATCCATTCGCGAGATATGGGAGTTTGAAGCTAAGAAATGGTTGAGAAGACAACAAATCTTTCGCACTTCTGCTGCTCCAAACGCTTAACCAGAATGGCCTAGGGAAAAAATACACATACCGTTGTAATCGGGCGAGTTTCTACTTTCAGATGCAATAGGAATTTTTGGGTTAGGTCAATCCGTTCGCGAGATATGGGAGTTTGAAGCCAAGAAATGGTTGAGAAGGCAAAAAATTTTTCGCAATTCTGCTGCTCCAAACGATTAACCAGAATGGCCTAGGGAAAAAATACACATACCGCTGTAATCGGACGAGGTTCTACTTTCAGATGCAATTGGAATTTTTGGGTTAGGTCAATCCGTTCGCGAAATATGGGAGTTTGAAGCCAAGAAATGGTTGAGAAGGCAAAAAATTTTTCGCAATTCTGCTGCTCCAAACGCTTAACCAGAATGGCCTAGGGAAAAAATACACATACCGTTGTAATCGGGCGAGTCCCTACTTCCAGACGCTACAGGAATTTTTGGGTTAGGTCAATCCGTTCGCGAGATATGGGAGTTTGAAGCCAAGAAATGGTTGAGAAGGCAAAAAATTTTTCGCAATTCTGCTGCTCCAAACGCTTAACCAGAACGGCCTAGGGGAAAAATACACATACCGTTGTAATCGGGCGAGTTTCGACTTTCAGATGCAATAGGAATTTTTGGGTTAGGTCAATCCGTTCGCGAGATATGGGAGTTTGAAGCCAAGAAATGGTTGAGAAGGCAACAAATTTTTCGCAATTCTGCTGCTCCAAACGCTTAACCAGAATGGCCTAGGGGAAAAATACACATACCGTTGTAATCGGGCGAGTTTCTACTTTCAGATGCAATAGGAATTTTTGGGTTAGGTCAATCCGTTCGCGAGATATGGGAGTTTGAAGCCAAGAAATGGTTGAGAAGGCAAAAAATTTTTCGCATTTCTGCTGATCCAAACGCTTAACCAGAATGGTCTAGGGAAACAATACACATACCGTTGTAATCGGGCGAGTATCTACTTTCAGATGCAATAGGAATTTTTGGGTTAGGTCAACCCGTTCGCGAGATATGGGAGTTTGAAACCAAGAAATGATTGAGAAGGCAAAAAATTTTTCGCAATTCTGCTGCTCCAAACGCTTAAACAGAATGGCCTAGGGAAAAAATACAGATACCGTTGTAATCGGGCGAGTTTCTACTTTCAGATGCAACAGGAATTTTTGGGTTAGGTCAATCCGTTCGCGAGATATGGGAGTTTGAAGCTAAGAAATGGTTGAGAAGACAACAAATCTTTCGCACTTCTGCTGCTCCAAACGCGTAACCAGAATGGCCTAGGGAAAAAATACACATACCGTTGTAATCGGGCGAGTTTCTACTTTCAGATGCAATAGGAATTTTTGGGTTAGGTCAATCCGTTCATGAGGCATGGGAGTTTGAAGCCAAGAAATGGTTGAGAAGGCAAAAAATTTTTCGCAATTCTGCTGCTCCAAACGCTTAACCAGAATGGCCTAGGGAAAAAATACACATACCGTTGTAATCGGGCGAGTCTCTACTTCCAGACGCTACAGGAATTTTTGGGTTAGGTCAATCCGTTCGCGAGATATGGGAGTTTGAAGCCAAGAAATGGTTGAGAAGGCAAAAAATTTTTCGCAATTCTGCTGCTCCAAACGCTTAACCAGAATGGCCTAGGGAAAAAATACACATACCGTTGTAATCGGGCGAGTTTCTACTTTCAGATGCAATAGGAATTTTTGGGTTAGGTCAATCCGTTCGCGAGATATGGGTGTTTGAAGCCAAGAAATGGTTGAGAAGGCAAAAAATTTTTCGCAATTCTGCTGCTCCAAACGCTTAACCAGAATGGCCTAGGGAAAAAATACACATACCGTTGTAATCGGGCGAGTCTCTACTTCCAGACGCTACAGGAATTTTTGGGTTAGGTCAATCCGTTCGCGAGATATGGGAGTTTGAAGCCAAGAAATGGTTGAGAAGGCAAAAAATTTTTCGCAATTCTGCTGCTCCAAACGCTTAACCAGAATGGCCTAGGGGAAAAATACACATACCGTTGTAATCGGGCGAGTTTCGACTTTCAGATGCAATAGGAATTTTTGGGTTAGGTCAATCCGTTCGCGAGATATGGGAGTTTGAAGCCAAGAAATGGTTGAGAAGGCAACAAATTTTTCGCAATTCTGCTGCTCCAAACGCTTAACCAGAATGGCCTAGGGGAAAAATACACATACCGTTGTAATCGGGCGAGTTTCTACTTTCAGATGCAATAGGAATTTTTGGGTTAGGTCAATCCGTTCGCGAGATATGGGAGTTTGAAGCCAAGAAATGGTTGAGAAGGCAAAAAATTTTTCGCAATTCTGCTGCTCCAAACGCTTAACCAGAATGGCCTAGGGGAAAAATACACATACCGTTGTAATCGGGCGAGTCTCTACTTCCAGACGCTACAGGAATTTTTGGGTTAGGTCAATCCGTTCGCGAGATATGGGAGTTTGAAGCCAAGAAATGGTTGAGAAGGCAAAAAATTTTTCGCAATTCTGCTGCTCCAAACGCTTAACCAGAATGGCCTAGGGAAAAAATACACATACCGTTGTAATCGGGCGAGTTTCTACTTTCAGATGCAATTGGAATTTTTGGGTTAGGTCAATCCGTTCGCGAGATATGGGAGTTTGAAGCCAAGAAATGGTTGAGAAGGCAAAAAATTTTTCGCAATTCTGCTGCTCCAAACGCTTAACCAGAATGGCCTAGGGAAAAAATACACATACCGTTGTAATCGGGCGAGTTTCTACTTTCAGATGCAATAGGAATTTTTGGGTTAGGTCAATCCGTTCGCGAGATATGGGAGTTTGAAGCCAAGAAATGGTTGAGAAGGCAAAAAATTTTTCGCAATTCTGCTGCTCCAAACGCTTAACCAGAATGGCCTAGGGAAAAAATACACATACCGTTGTAATCGGGCGAGTCTCTACTTCCAGACGCTACAGGAATTTTTGGGTTAGGTCAATCCGTTCGCGAGATATGGGAGTTTGAAGCCTAGAAATGGTTGAGAAGTCAAAAAATTTTTCGCAATTCTGCTGCTCCAAACGCTTAACCAGAATGGCCTAGGGAAAAAATACACATACCGTTGTAATCGGGCGAGTTTCTACTTTCAGATGCAATAGGAATTTTTGGGTTAGGTCAATCCGTTCGCGAGATATGGGGGTTTGAAGCCAAGAAATGGTTGAGAAAGCACAAAATTTTTCGCAATTCTGCTGCTCCAAACGCTTAACCAGAATGGCCTAGGGGAAAAATACACATACCGTTGTAATCGGGCGAGTCTCTACTTCCAAACGCTACAGGAATTTTTGGGTTAGGTCAATCCGTTCGCCAGAGTATGGGAGTTTGAAGCCAAGAAATGGTTGAGAAGGCAAAAAATTTTTCGCAATTCTGCTGCTCCAAACGCTTAACCAGAATGGCCTAGGGGAAAAATACACATACCGTTGTAATCGGGCGAGTTTCTACTTTCAGATGCAATAGGAATTTTTGGGTTAAGTCAATCCGTTCGCGAGATATGGGAGTTTGAAGCCAAGAAATGGTTGAGAAGGCAAAAAATTTTTCGCACTGCTGCTGATCCAAACGCTTAACCAGAATGGTCTAGGAAAACAATACACATACCGTTGTAATCGGGCGAGTTTCTACTTTCAGATGCAATAGGAATTTTTGGGTTAGCTCAACCCGTTCGCGAGATATGGGAGTTTGAAGCCAAGAAATGGTTGAGAAGGCAAAAAATTTTTCGCAATTCTGCTGCTCCAAACGCTTAAACAGAATGGCCTAGGGAAAAAATACAGATACCGTTGTAATCGGGCGAGTTTCTACTTTCAGATGCAACAGGAATTTTTGGGTTAGGTCAATCCGTTCGCGAGATATGGGAGTTTGAAGCTAAGAAATGGTTGAGAAGACAACAAATCTTTCGCACTTCTGCTGCTCCAAACGCTTAACCAGAATGGCCTAGGGAAAAAATACACATACCGTTGTAATCGGGCGAGTTTCTACTTTCAGATGCAATAGGAATTTTTGGGTTAGGTCAATCCGTTCGCGTGATATGGGAGTTTGAAGCCAAGAAATGGTTGAGAAGGCAAAAAATTTTTCGCAATTCTGCTGCTCCAAACGCTTAACCAGAATGCCCTAGAGAAAAAATACACATACCGTTGTAATCGGGCGAGTCTCTACTTCCAGACGCTACAGGAATTTTTGGGTTAGGTCAATCCGTTCGCGAGATATGGGAGTTTGAAGCCAAGAAATGGTTGAGAAGGCCAAAAATTTTTCGCAATTCTGCTGCTCCAAACGCTTAACCAGTATGGCCTAGGGGAAAAATACACATACCGTTGTAATCGGGCGAGTTTCGACTTTCAGATGCAATAGGAATTTTTGGGTTAGGTCAATCCGTTCGCGAGATATGGGAGTTTGAAGCCAAGAAATGGTTGAGAAGGCAACAAATTTTTCGCAATTCTGCTGCTCCAAACGCTTAACCAGAATGGCCTAGGGGAAAAATACACATACCGTTGTAATCGGGCGAGTCTCTACTTCCAGACGCTACAGGAATTTTTGGGTTAGGTCAATCCGTTCGCGAGATATGGGAGTTTGAAGCCAAGAAATGGTTGAGAAGGCAAAAAATTTTTCGCAATTCTGCTGCTCCAAACGCTTAACCAGAATGGCCTAGGGGAAAAATACACATACCGTTGTAATCGGGCGAGTCTCTACTTCCAGACGCTACAGGAATTTTTGGGTTAGGTCAATCCGTTCGCGAGATATGGGAGTTTGAAGCCAAGAAATGGTTGAGAAGGCAAAAAATTTTTCGCAATTCTGCTGCTCCAAACGCTTAACCAGAATGGCCTAGAGAAAAAATACACATACCGTTGTAATCGGGCGAGTCTCTACTTCCAGACGCTACAGGAATTTTTGGGTTAGGTCAATCCGTTCGCGAGATATGGGAGTTTGAAGCCAAGAAATGGTTGAGAAGGCAAAAAATTTTTCGCAATTCTGCTGCTCCAAACGCTTAACCAGAATGGCCTAGGGAAAAAATACACATACCGTTGTAATCGGGCGAGTTTCTACTTTCAGATGCAATAGGAATTTTTGGGTTAGGTCAATCCGTTCGCGAGATATGGGAGTTTGAAGCCAAGAAATGGTTGAGAAGGCAAAAAATTGTTCGCAATTCTGCTGCTCCAAACGCTTAACCAGAATGGCCTAGGGAAAAAATACACATACCGTTGTAATCGGGCGAGTCTCTACTTCCAGACGCTACAGGAATTTTTGGGTTAGGTCAATCCGTTCGCGAGATATGGGAGTTTGAAGCCAAGAAATGGTTGAGAAGGCAAAAAATTTTTCGCAATTCTGCTGCTCCAAACGCTTAACCAGAATGGCCTAGGGAAAAAATACACATACCGTTGTAATCGGGCGAGTTTCTACTTTCAGATGCAATAGGAATTTTTGGGTTAGGTCAATCCGTTTGCGAGATATGGGAGTTTGAAGCCAAGAAACGGTTGAGAAGGCAAAAAATTTTTCGCACTTCTGCTGATCCAAACGCTTAACCAGAATGGTCTAGGGAAACAATACACATACCGTTGTAATCGGGCGAGTTTCTACTCTCAGATGCAATAGGAATTTTTGGGTTAGGTCAACCCGTTCGCGAGATATGGGAGTTTGAAGCCAAGAAATGATTGAGAAGACAACAAATCTTTCGCACTTCTGCTGCTCCAAACGTTTAACCAGAATGGCCTAGGGAAAAAATACAGATACCGTTGTAATCGGGCGAGTTTCTACTTTCAGATGCAACAGGAATTTTTGGGTTAGGTCAATCCGTTCGCGAGATATGGGAGTTTGAAGCTAAGAAATGGTTGAGAAGACAACAAATCTTTCGCACTTCTGCTGCTCCAAACGCTTAACCAGAATGGCCTAGGGAAAAAATACACATACCGTTGTAATCGGGCGAGTTTCTACTTTCAGATGCAATAGGAATTTTTGGGTTAGGTCAATCCGTTCGCGTGATATGGGAGTTTGAAGCCAAGAAATGGTTGAGAAGGCAAAAAATTTTTCGCAATTCTGCTGCTCCAAACGCTTAACCAGAATGCCCTAGAGAAAAAATACACATACCGTTGTAATCGGGCGAGTCTCTACTTCCAGACGCTACAGGAATTTTTGGGTTAGGTCAATCCGTTCGCGAGATATGGGAGTTTGAAGCCAAGAAATGGTTGAGAAGGCCAAAAATTTTTCGCAATTCTGCTGCTCCAAACGCTTAACCAGTATGGCCTAGGGGAAAAATACACATACCGTTGTAATCGGGCGAGTTTCGACTTTCAGATGCAATAGGAATTTTTGGGTTAGGTCAATCCGTTCGCGAGATATGGGAGTTTGAAGCCAAGAAATGGTTGAGAAGGCAACAAATTTTTCGCAATTCTGCTGCTCCAAACGCTTAACCAGAATGGCCTAGGGGAAAAATACACATACCGTTGTAATCGGGCGAGTCTCTACTTCCAGACGCTACAGGAATTTTTGGGTTAGGTCAATCCGTTCGCGAGATATGGGAGTTTGAAGCCAAGAAATGGTTGAGAAGGCAAAAAATTTTTCGCAATTCTGCTGCTCCAAACGCTTAACCAGAATGGCCTAGGGGAAAAATACACATACCGTTGTAATCGGGCGAGTCTCTACTTCCAGACGCTACAGGAATTTTTGGGTTAGGTCAATCCGTTCGCGAGATATGGGAGTTTGAAGCCAAGAAATGGTTGAGAAGGCAAAAAATTTTTCGCAATTCTGCTGCTCCAAACGCTTAACCAGAATGGCCTAGAGAAAAAATACACATACCGTTGTAATCGGGCGAGTCTCTACTTCCAGACGCTACAGGAATTTTTGGGTTAGGTCAATCCGTTCGCGAGATATGGGAGTTTGAAGCCAAGAAATGGTTGAGAAGGCAAAAAATTTTTCGCAATTCTGCTGCTCCAAACGCTTAACCAGAATGGCCTAGGGAAAAAATACACATACCGTTGTAATCGGGCGAGTTTCTACTTTCAGATGCAATAGGAATTTTTGGGTTAGGTCAATCCGTTCGCGAGATATGGGAGTTTGAAGCCAAGAAATGGTTGAGAAGGCAAAAAATTTTTCGCAATTCTGCTGCTCCAAACGCTTAACCAGAATGGCCTAGGGAAAAAATACACATACCGTTGTAATCGGGCGAGTCTCTACTTCCAGACGCTACAGGAATTTTTGGGTTAGGTCAATCCGTTCGCGAGATATGGGAGTTTGAAGCCAAGAAATGGTTGAGAAGGCAAAAAATTTTTCGCAATTCTGCTGCTCCAAACGCTTAACCAGAATGGCCTAGGGAAAAAATACACATACCGTTGTAATCGGGCGAGTTTCTACTTTCAGATGCAATAGGAATTTTTGGGTTAGGTCAATCCGTTTGCGAGATATGGGAGTTTGAAGCCAAGAAACGGTTGAGAAGGCAAAAAATTTTTCGCACTTCTGCTGATCCAAACGCTTAACCAGAATGGTCTAGGGAAACAATACACATACCGTTGTAATCGGGCGAGTTTCTACTTTCAGATGCAATAGGAATTTTTGGGTTAGGTCAACCCGTTCGCGAGATATGGGAGTTTGAAGCCAAGAAATGATTGAGAAGACAACAAATCTTTCGCACTTCTGCTGCTCCAAACGTTTAACCAGAATGGCCTAGGGAAAAAATACAGATACCGTTGTAATCGGGCGAGTTTCTACTTTCAGATGCAACAGGAATTTTTGGGTTAGGTCAATCCGTTCGCGAGATATGGGAGTTTGAAGCTAAGAAATGGTTGAGAAGACAACAAATCTTTCGCACTTCTGCTGCTCCAAACGCTTAACCAGAATGGCCTAGGGAAAAAATACACATACCGTTGTAATCGGGCGAGTTTCTACTTTCAGATGCAATAGGAATTTTTGGGTTAGGTCAATCCGTTCGCGTGATATGGGAGTTTGAAGCCAAGAAATGGTTGAGAAGGCAAAAAATTTTTCGCAATTCTGCTGCTCCAAACGCTTAACCAGAATGCCCTAGAGAAAAAATACACATACCGTTGTAATCGGGCGAGTCTCTACTTCCAGACGCTACAGGAATTTTTGGGTTAGGTCAATCCGTTCGCGAGATATGGGAGTTTGAAGCCAAGAAATGGTTGAGAAGGGCAAAAATTTTTCGCAATTCTGCTGCTCCAAACGCTTAACCAGTATGGCCTAGGGGAAAAATACACATACCGTTGTAATCGGGCGAGTTTCGACTTTCAGAGGCAATAGGAATTTTTGGGTTAGGTCAATCCGTTCGCGAGATATGGGAGTTTGAAGCCAAGAAATGGTTGAGAAGGCAACAAATTTTTCGCAATTCTGCTGCTCCAAACGCTTAACCAGAATGGCCTAGGGGAAAAATACACATACCGTTGTAATCGGGCGAGTTTCGACTTTCAGATGCAATAGGAATTTTTGGGTTAGGTCAATCCGTTCGCGAGATATGGGAGTTTGAAGCCAAGAAATGGTTGAGAAGGCAACAAATTTTTCGCAATTCTGCTGCTCCAAACGCTTAACCAGAATGGCCTAGGGGAAAAATACACATACCGTTGTAATCGGGCGAGTTTCTACTTTCAGATGCAATAGGAATTTTTGGGTTAGGTCAACCCGTTCGCGAGATATGGGAGTTTGAAGCCAAGAAATGATTGAGAAGGCAACAAATTTTTCGCAATTCTGCTGCTCCAAACGCTTAAACAGAATGGCCTAGGGAAAAAATACAGATACCGTTGTAATCGGGCGAGTTTCTACTTTCAGATGCAACAGGAATTTTTGGGTTAGGTCAATCCGTTCGCGAGATATGGGAGTTTGAAGCTAAGAAATGGTTGAGAAGACAACAAATCTTTCGCACTTCTGCTGCTCCAAACGTTTAACCAGAATGGTCTAGGGAAACAATACACATACCGTTGTAATCGGGCGAGTTTCTACTTTCAGATGCAATAGGAATTTTTGGGTTAGGTCAACCCGTTCGCGAGATATGGGAGTTTGAAGCCAAGAAATGATTGAGAAGACAACAAATCTTTCGCACTTCTGCTGCTCCAAACGTTTAACCAGAATGGCCTAGGGAAAAAATACAGATACCGTTGTAATCGGGCGAGTTTCTACTTTCAGATGCAATAGGAATTTTTGGGTTAGGTCAATCCGTTCGCGAGATATGGGAGTTTGAAGCCAAGAAATGGTTGAGAAGGCAACAAATTTTTCGCAATTCTGCTGCTCCAAACGCTTAACCAGAATGGCCTAGGGGAAAAATACACATACCGTTGTAATCGGGCGAGTCTCTACTTCCAGACGCTACAGGAATTTTTGGGTTAGGTCAATCCGTTCGCGAGATATGGGAGTTTGAAGCCAAGAAATGGTTGAGAAGGCAAAAAATTTTTCGCAATTCTGCTGCTCCAAACGCTTAACCAGAATGGCCTAGGGAAAAAATACACATACCGTTGTAATCGGGCGAGTCTCTACTTCCAGACGCTACAGGAATTTTTGGGTTAGGTCAATCCGTTCGCGAGATATGGGAGTTTGAAGCCTAGAAATGGTTGAGAAGTCAAAAAATTTTTCGCAATTCTGCTGCTCCAAACGCTTAACCAGAATGGCCTAGGGAAAAAATACACATACCGTTGTAATCGGGCGAGTTTCTACTTTCAGATGCAATAGGAATTTTTGGGTTAGGTCAATCCGTTCGCGAGATATGGGGGTTTGAAGCCAAGAAATGGTTGAGAAAGCAAAAAATTTTTCGCAATTCTGCTGCTCCAAACGCTTAACCAGAATGGCCTAGGGGAAAAATACACATACCGTTGTAATCGGGCGAGTCTCTACTTCCAAACGCTACAGGAATTTTTGGGTTAGGTCAATCCGTTCGCCAGAGTATGGGAGTTTGAAGCCAAGAAATGGTTGAGAAGGCAAAAAATTTTTCGCAATTCTGCTGCTCCAAACGCTTAACCAGAATGGCCTAGGGGAAAAATACACATACCGTTGTAATCGGGCGAGTTTCTACTTTCAGATGCAATAGGAATTTTTGGGTTAGGTCAATCCGTTCGCGAGATATGGGAGTTTGAAGCCAAGAAATGGTTGAGAAGGCAAAAAATTTTTCGCACTGCTGCTGATCCAAACGCTTAACCAGAATGGTCTAGGAAAACAATACACATACCGTTGTAATCGGGCGAGTTTCTACTTTCAGATGCAATAGGAATTTTTGGGTTAGCTCAACCCGTTCGCGAGATATGGGAGTTTGAAGCCAAGAAATGGTTGAGAAGGCAAAAAATTTTTCGCAATTCTGCTGCTCCAAACGCTTAAACAGAATGGCCTAGGGAAAAAATACAGATACCGTTGTAATCGGGCGAGTTTCTACTTTCAGATGCAACAGGAATTTTTGGGTTAGGTCAATCCGTTCGCGAGATATGGGAGTTTGAAGCTAAGAAATGGTTGAGAAGACAACAAATCTTTCGCACTTCTGCTGCTCCAAACGCTTAACCAGAATGGCCTAGGGAAAAAATACACATACCGTTGTAATCGGGCGAGTTTCTACTTTCAGATGCAATAGGAATTTTTGGGTTAGGTCAATCCGTTCGCGTGATATGGGAGTTTGAAGCCAAGAAATGGTTGAGAAGGCAAAAAATTTTTCGCAATTCTGCTGCTCCAAACGCTTAACCAGAATGCCCTAGAGAAAAAATACACATACCGTTGTAATCGGGCGAGTCTCTACTTCCAGACGCTACAGGAATTTTTGGGTTAGGTCAATCCGTTCGCGAGATATGGGAGTTTGAAGCCAAGAAATGGTTGAGAAGGCCAAAAATTTTTCGCAATTCTGCTGCTCCAAACGCTTAACCAGTATGGCCTAGGGGAAAAATACACATACCGTTGTAATCGGGCGAGTTTCGACTTTCAGATGCAATAGGAATTTTTGGGTTAGGTCAATCCGTTCGCGAGATATGGGAGTTTGAAGCCAAGAAATGGTTGAGAAGGCAACAAATTTTTCGCAATTCTGCTGCTCCAAACGCTTAACCAGAATGGCCTAGGGGAAAAATACACATACCGTTGTAATCGGGCGAGTCTCTACTTCCAGACGCTACAGGAATTTTTGGGTTAGGTCAATCCTTTCGCGAGATATGGGAGTTTGAAGCCAAGAAATGGTTGAGAAGGCAAAAAATTTTTCGCAATTCTGCTGCTCCAAACGCTTAACCAGAATGGCCTAGGGGAAAAATACACATACCGTTGTAATCGGGCGAGTCTCTACTTCCAGACGCTACAGGAATTTTTGGGTTAGGTCAATCCGTTCGCGAGATATGGGAGTTTGAAGCCAAGAAATGGTTGAGAGGAAAAAAATTTTTCGCAATTCTGCTGCTCCAAACGCTTAACCAGAATGGCCTAGGGAAAAAATACACATACCGTTGTAATCGGGCGAGTCTCTACTTCCAGACGCTACAGGAATTTTTGGGTTAGGTCAATCCGTTCGCGAGATATGGGAGTTTGAAGCCAAGAAATGGTTGAGAAGGCAAAAAATTTTTCGCAATTCTGCTGCTCCAAACGCTTAACCAGAATGGCCTAGGGGAAAAATACACATACCGTTGTAATCGGGCGAGTTTCGACTTTCAGATGCAATAGGAATTTTTGGGTTAGGTCAATCCGTTCGCGAGATATGGGAGTTTGAAGCCAAGAAATGGTTGAGAAGGCAACAAATTTTTCGCAATTCTGCTGCTCCAAACGCTTAACCAGAATGGCCTAGGGGAAAAATACACATACCGTTGTAATCGGGCGAGTTTCCACTTTCAGATGCAATAGGAATTTTTGGGTTAGGTCAATCCGTTCGCGAGATATTGGAGTTTGAAGCCAAGAAATGGTTGAGAAGGCAAAAAATTTTTCGCAATTCTGCTGCTCCAAACGCTTAACCAGAATGGCCTAGGGAAAAAATACACATACCGTTGTAATCGGGCGAGTTTCTACTTTCAGATGCAATAGGAATTTTTGGGTTAGGTCAATCCGTTCGCGAGATATGGGACTTTGAAGCTAAGAAATGGTTGACAGGACAACAAATTTTTCGCACTACTGCTGCTCCAATCGCTTAACCAGAATGGGCTAGGGAAAAAATACACATACCCTTGTAATCGGGCGAGTCTCTACTTCCAGACGCTACAGGAATTTTTGGGTTAGGTCAATCCGTTCGCGAGATATGGGAGTTTGAAGCCAAGAAATGGTTGAGAAGGCAAAAAATTTTTCGCAATTCTGCTGCTCCAAACGCTTAACCAGAATGTCCTAGAGAAAAAATACACATACCGTTGTAATCGGGCGAGACTCTACTTCCAGACGCTACTGGAATTTTTGGGTTAGGTCAATCCGTTCGCGAGATATGGGAGTTTGAAGCCAAGAAATGGTTGAGAAGGCAAAAAATTTTTCGCATTTCTGCTGATCCAAACGCTTAACCAGAATGGCCTAGGGAAAAAATACACATACCGCTGTAATCGGGCGAGGTTCTACTTTCAGATGCAATTGGAATTTTTGGGTTAGGTCAATCCGTTCGCGAGATATGGGAGTTTGAAGCCAAGAAATGGTTGAGAAGGCAAAAAATTTTTCGCAATTCTGCTGCTCCAAACGCTTAACCAGAATGGCCTAGGGAAAAAATACACATACCGTTGTAATCGGGCGAGTCTCTACTTCCAGACGCTACAGGAATTTTTGGGTTAGGTCAATCCGTTCGCGAGATATGGGAGTTTGAAGCCAAGAAATGGTTGAGAAGGAAAAAAATTTTTCGCAATTCTGCTGCTCCAAACGCTTAACCAGAATGGCCTAGGGGAAAAATACACATACCGTTGTAATCGGGCGAGTTTCGACTTTCAGATGCAATAGGAATTTTTGGGTTAGGTCAATCCGTTCGCGAGATATGGGAGTTTGAAGCCAAGAAATGGTTGAGAAGGCAACAAATTTTTCGCAATTCTGCTGCTCCAAACGCTTAACCAGAATGGCCTAGGGGAAAAATACACATACCGTTGTAATCGGGCGAGTTTCTACTTTCAGATGCAATAGGAATTTTTGGGTAAGGTCAATCCGTTCGCGAGATATGGGACTTTGAAGCTAAGAAATGGTTGACAGGACAACAAATTTTTCGCACTACTGCTGCTCCAATCGCTTAACCAGAATGGGCTAGGGAAAAAATACAGATACCGTTGTAATCGGGCGAGTCTCTACTTCCAGACGCTACAGGAATTTTTGGGTTAGGTCAATCCGTTCGCGAGATATGGGAGTTTGAATCCAAGAAATGGTTGAGAAGGCAAAAAATTTTTCGCATTTCTGCTGATCCAAACGCTTAACCAGAATGGTCTAGGGAAACAATACACATACCGTTGTAATCGGGCGAGTATCTACTTTCAGATGCAATAGGAATTTTTGGGTTAGGTCAACCCGTTCGCGAGATATGGGAGTTTGAAGCTAAGAAATGGTTGAGAAGACAACAAATCTTTCGCACTTCTGCTGCTCCAAACGCTTAACCAGAATGGCCTAGGGAAAAAATACACATACCGTTGTAATCGGGCGAGTTTCTACTTTCAGATGCAATAGGAATTTTTGGGTTAGGTCAATCCGTTCGCGAGATATGGGAGTTTGAAGCCAAGAAATGGTTGAGAAGGCAAAAAATTTTTCGCAATTCTGCTGCTCCAAACGCTTAACCAGAATGTCCTAGAGAAAAAATACACATACCGTTGTAATCGGGCGAGACTCTACTTCCAGACGCTACTGGAATTTTTGGGTTAGGTCAATCCGTTCGCGAGATATGGGAGTTTGAAGCCAAGAAATGGTTGAGAAGGCAAAAAATTTTTCACAATTCTGCTGCTCCAAACGCTTAACCAGAATGGCCTAGGGAAAAAATACACATACCGCTGTAATCGGGCGAGGTTCTACTTTCAGATGCAATTGGAATTTTTGGGTTAGGTCAATCCGTTCGCGAGATATGGGAGTTTGAAGCCAAGAAATGGTTGAGAAGGAAAAAAATTTTTCGCAATTCTGCTGCTCCAAACGCTTAACCAGAATGGCCTAGGGAAAAAATACACATACCGTTGTAATCGGGCGAGTCTCTACTTCCAGACGCTACAGGAATTTTTGGGTTAGGTCAATCCGTTCGCGAGATATGGGAGTTTGAAGCCAAGAAATGGTTGAGAAGGCAAAAAATTTTTCGCAATTCTGCTGCTCCAAACGCTTAACCAGAATGGCCTAGGGGAAAAATACACATACCGTTGTAATCGGGCGAGTTTCGACTTTCAGATGCAATAGGAATTTTTGGGTTAGGTCAATCCGTTCGCGAGATATGGGAGTTTGAAGCCAAGAAATGGTTGAGAAGGCAACAAATTTTTCGCAATTCTGCTGCTCCAAACGCTTAACCAGAATGGCCTAGGGGAAAAATACACATACCGTTGTAATCGGGCGAGTTTCCACTTTCAGATGCAATAGGAATTTTTGGGTTAGGTCAATCCGTTCGCGAGATATTGGAGTTTGAAGCCAAGAAATGGTTGAGAAGGCAAAAAATTTTTCGCAATTCTGCTGCTCCAAACGCTTAACCAGAATGGCCTAGGGAAAAAATACACATACCGTTGTAATCGGGCGAGTTTCTACTTTCAGATGCAATAGGAATTTTTGGGTTAGGTCAATCCGTTCGCGAGATATGGGACTTTGAAGCTAAGAAATGGTTGACAGGACAACAAATTTTTCGCACTACTGCTGCTCCAATCGCTTAACCAGAATGGGCTAGGGAAAAAATACACATACCCTTGTAATCGGGCGAGTCTCTACTTCCAGACGCTACAGGAATTTTTGGGTTAGGTCAATCCGTTCGCGAGATATGGGAGTTTGAAGCCAAGAAATGGTTGAGAAGGCAAAAAATTTTTCGCAATTCTGCTGCTCCAAACGCTTAACCAGAATGGCCTAGGGAAAAAATACACATACCGCTGTAATCGGGCGAGGTTCTACTTTCAGATGCAATTGGAATTTTTGAGTTAGGTCAACCCGTTCGCGAGATATGGGAGTTTGAAGCCAAGAAATGATTGAGAAGGCAAAAAATTTTTCGCAATTCTGCTGCTCCAAACGCTTAAACAGAATGGTCTAGGGAAACAATACACATACCGTTGTAATCGGGCGAGTTTCTACTTTCAGATGAAATAGGAATTTTTGGGTTAGGTCAACCCGTTCGCAAGATATGGGAGTTTGAAGCCAAGAAATGATTGAGAAGGCAAAAAATTTTTCGCAATTCTGCTGCTCCAAACGCTTAACCAGAATGGCCTAGGGAAAAAATACACATACCGCTGTAATCGGGCGAGGTTCTACTTTCAGATGCAATTGGAATTTTTGGGTTAGGTCTATCCGTTCGCGAGATATGGGAGTTTGAAGCCAAGAAATGGTTGAGAAGGCAAAAAATTTTTCGCAATTCTGCTGCTCCAAACGCTTAACCAGAATGGCCTAGGGAAAAAATACACATACCGTTGTAATCGGGCGAGTCTCTACTTTCAGATGCAATAGGAATTTTTGGGTTAGGTCAATCCGTTCGCGAGATATGGGAGTTTGAAGCCAAGAAATGGTTGAGAAGGCAAAAAATTTTTCGCAATTCTGCTGCTCCAAACGCTTAACCAGAATGGCCTAGGGAAAAAATACACATACCGTTGTAATCGGGCGAGTCTCTACTTCCAGACGCTACAGGAATTTTTGGGTTAGGTCAATCCGTTCGCGAGATATGGGAGTTTGAAGCCAAGAAATGGTTGAGAAGGCAAAAAATTTTTCGCAATTCTGCTGCTCCAAACGCTTAACCAGAATGGCCTAGGGGAAAAATACACATACCGTTGTAATCGGGCGAGTTTCGACTTTCAGATGCAATAGGAATTTTTGGGTTAGGTCAATCCGTTCGGGAGATATGGGAGTTTGAAGCCAAGAAATGGTTGAGAAGGCAACAAATTTTTCGCAATTCTGCTGCTCCAAACGCTTAACCAGAATGGCCTAGGGGAAAAATACACATACCGTTGTAATCGGGCGAGTTTCTACTTTCAGATGCAATAGGAATTTTTGGGTAAGGTCAATCCGTTCGCGAGATATGGGACTTTGAAGCTAAGAAATGGTTGACAGGACAACAAATTTTTCGCACTACTGCTGCTCCAATCGCTTAACCAGAATGGGCTAGGGAAAAAATACACATACCGTTGTAATCGGGCGAGTCTCTACTTCCAGACGCTACAGGAATTTTTGGGTTAGGTCAATCCGTTCGCGAGATATGGGAGTTTGAATCCAAGAAATGGTTGAGAAGGCAAAAAATTTTTCGCATTTCTGCTGATCCAAACGCCTAACCAGAATGGTCTAGGGAAACAATACACATACCGTTGTAATCGGGCGAGTATCTACTTTCAGATGCAATAGGAATTTTTGGGTTAGGTCAACCCGTTCGCGAGATATGGGAGTTTGAAGCTAAGAAATGGTTGAGAAGACAACAAATCTTTCGCACTTCTGCTGCTCCAAACGCTTAACCAGAATGGCCTAGGGAAAAAATACACATACCGTTGTAATCGGGCGAGTTTCTACTTTCAGATGCAATAGGAATTTTTGGGTTAGGTCAATCCGTTCGCGAGATATGGGAGTTTGAAGCCAAGAAATGGTTGAGAAGGCAAAAAATTTTTCGCAATTCTGCTGCTCCAAACGCTTAACCAGAATGTCCTAGAGAAAAAATACACATACCGTTGTAATCGGGCGAGACTCTACTTCCAGACGCTACTGGAATTTTTGGGTTAGGTCAATCCGTTCGCGAGATATGGGAGTTTGAAGCCAAGAAATGGTTGAGAAGGCAAAAAATTTTTCGCATTTCTGCTGATCCAAACGCTTAACCAGAATGGCCTAGGGAAAAAATACACATACCGCTGTAATCGGGCGAGGTTCTACTTTCAGATGCAATTGGAATTTTTGGGTTAGGTCTATCCGTTCGCGAGATATGGGAGTTTGAAGCCAAGAAATGGTTGAGAAGGCAAAAAATTTTTCGCAATTCTGCTGCTCCAAACGCTTAACCAGAATGGCCTAGGGAAAAAATACACATACCGTTGTAATCGGGCGAGTCTCTACTTCCAGACGCTACAGGAATTTTTGGGTTAGGTCAATCCGTTCGCGAGATATGGGAGTTTGAAGCCAAGAAATGGTTGAGAAGGAAAAAAATTTTTCGCAATTCTGCTGCTCCAAACGCTTAACCAGAATGGCCTAGGGGAAAAATACACATACCGTTGTAATCGGGCGAGTTTCGACTTTCAGATGCAATAGGAATTTTTGGGTTAGGTCAATCCGTTCGCGAGATATGGGAGTTTGAAGCCAAGAAATGGTTGAGAAGGCAACAAATTTTTCGCAATTCTGCTGCTCCAAACGCTTAACCAGAATGGCCTAGGGGAAAAATACACATACCGTTGTAATCGGGCGAGTTTCCACTTTCAGATGCAATAGGAATTTTTGGGTTAGGTCAATCCGTTCGCGAGATATTGGAGTTTGAAGCCAAGAAATGGTTGAGAAGGCAAAAAATTTTTCGCAATTCTGCTGCTCCAAACGCTTAACCAGAATGGCCTAGGGAAAAAATACACATACCGTTGTAATCGGGCGAGTTTCTACTTTCAGATGCAATAGGAATTTTTGGGTTAGGTCAATCCGTTCGCGAGATATGGGACTTTGAAGCTAAGAAATGGTTGACAGGACAACAAATTTTTCGCACTACTGCTGCTCCAATCGCTTAACCAGAATGGGCTAGGGAAAAAATACACATACCCTTGTAATCGGGCGAGTCTCTACTTCCAGACGCTACAGGAATTTTTGGGTTAGGTCAATCCGTTCGCGAGATATGGGAGTTTGAAGCCAAGAAATGGTTGAGAAGGCAAAAAATTTTTCGCAATTCTGCTGCTCCAAACGCTTAACCAGAATGGCCTAGGGAAAAAATACACATACCGCTGTAATCGGGCGAGGTTCTACTTTCAGATGCAATTGGAATTTTTGAGTTAGGTCAACCCGTTCGCGAGATATGGGAGTTTGAAGCCAAGAAATGATTGAGAAGGCAAAAAATTTTTCGCAATTCTGCTGCTCCAAACGCTTAAACAGAATGGTCTAGGGAAACAATACACATACCGTTGTAATCGGGCGAGTTTCTACTTTCAGATGAAATAGGAATTTTTGGGTTAGGTCAACCCGTTCGCAAGATATGGGAGTTTGAAGCCAAGAAATGATTGAGAAGGCAAAAAATTTTTCGCAATTCTGCTGCTCCAAACGCTTAACCAGAATGGCCTAGGGAAAAAATACACATACCGTTGTAATCGGGCGAGTTTCGACTTTCAGATGCAATAGGAATTTTTGGGTTAGGTCAATCCGTTCGCGAGATATGGGAGTTTGAAGCCAAGAAATGGTTGAGAAGGCAACAACTTTTTCGCAATTCTGCTGCTCCAAACGCTTAACCAGAATGGCCTAGGGGAAAAATACACATACCGTTGTAATCGGGCGAGTTTCTACTTTCAGATGCAATAGGAATTTTTGGGTTAGGTCAATCCGTTCGCGAGATATGGGAGTTTGAAGCCAAGAAATGGTTGAGAAGGCAAAAAATTTTTCGCAATTCTGCTGCTCCAAACGCTTAACCAGAATGGCCTAGGGAAAAAATACACATACCGTTGTAATCGGGCGAGTCTCTACTTCCAGACGCTACAGGAATTTTTGGGTTAGGTCAATCCGTTCGCGAGATATGGGAGTTTGAAGCCAAGAAATGGTTGAGAAGGCAAAAAATTTTTCGCAATTCTGCTGCTCCAAACGCTTAACCAGAGTGGCCTAGGGAAAAAATACACATACCGTTGTAATCGGGCGAGTTTCTACTTTCAGATGCAATTGGAATTTTTGGGTTAGGTCAATCCGTTCGCGAGATATGGGAGTTTGAAGCCAAGAAATGGTTGAGAAGGCAACAACTTTTTCGCAATTCTGCTGCTCCAAACGCTTAACCAGAATGGCCTAGGGGAAAAATACACATACCGTTGTAATCGGGCGAGTTTCTACTTTCAGGTGCAATAGGAATTTTTGGGTTAGGTCAATCCGTTCGCGAGATATGGGAGTTTGAAGCCAAGAAATGGTTGAGAAGGCAAAAAATTTTTCGCAATTCTGCTGCTCCAAACGCTTAACCAGAATGGCCTAGGGAAAAAATACACATACCGTTGTAATCGGGCGAGTCTCTACTTCCAGACGCTACAGGAATTTTTGGGTTAGGTCAATCCGTTCGCGAGATATGGGAGTTTGAAGCCAAGAAATGGTTGAGAAGGCAAAAAATTTTTCGCAATTCTGCTGCTCCAAACGCTTAACCAGAGTGGCCTAGGGAAAAAATACACATACCGTTGTAATCGGGCGAGTTTCTACTTTCAGATGCAATTGGAATTTTTGGGTTAGGTCAATCCGTTCGCGAGATATGGGAGTTTGAAGCCAAGAAATGGTTGAGAAGGCAAAAAATTTTTCGCAATTCTGCTGCTCCAAACGCTTAACCAGAATGGCCTAGGGAAAAAATACACATACCGTTGTAATCGGGCGAGTCTCTACTTCCAGACGCTACAGGAATTTTTGGGTTAGGTCAATCCGTTCGCGAGATATGGGCGTTTGAAGCCAAGAAATGGTTGAGAAGGCAAAAAATTTTTCGCAATTCTGCTGCTCCAAACGCTTAACCAGAATGGCCTAGGGAAAAAATACACATACCGCTGTAATCGGGCGGGGTTCTGCTTTCAGATGCAATTGGAATTTTTGGGTTAGGTCAATCCGTTCGCGAGATATGGGAGTTTGAAGCCAAGAAATGCTTGAGAAGGCAAAAAATTTTTCGCAATTCTGCTGCTCCAAACGCTTAACCAGAATGGCCTAGGGAAAAAATACACATACCGTTGTAATCGGGCGAGTCTCTACTTCCAGACGCTACAGGAATTTTTGGGTTAGGTCAATCCGTTCGCGAGATATGGGAGTTTGAAGCCAAGAAATGGTTGAGAAGGCAACAAATTCTTCGCAATTCTGCTGCTCCAAACGCTTAACCAGAATGGCCTAGGGGAAAAATACACATACCGTTGTAATCGGGCGAGTTTCTACTTTCAGATGCAATAGGAATTTTTGGGTTAGGTCAATCCGTTCGCGAGATATGGGAGTTTGAAGCCAAGAAATGGTTGAGAAGGCAAAAAATTTTTCGCAATTCTGCTGCTCCAAACGCTTAACCAGAATGGCCTAGGGGAAAAATACACATACCGTTGTAATCGGGCGAGTTTCTACTTTCAGATGCAATAGGAATTTTTGGGTTAGGTCAATCCGTTCGCGAGATATGGGAGTTTGAAGCCAAGAAATGGTTGAGAAGGCAAAAAATTTTTCGCAATTCTGCTGCTCCAAACGCTTAACCAGAATGGCCTAGGGAAAAAATACACATACCGTTGTAATCGGGCGAGTTTCTACTTTCAGATGCAATAGGAATTTTTGGGTTAGGTCAATCCGTTCGCGAGATATGGGAGTTTGAAGCCAAGAAATGGTTGAGAAGGCAAAAAATTTTTCGCAATTCTGCTGCTCCAAACGCTTAACCAGAATGGCCTAGGGAAAAAATACACATACCGTTGTAATCGGGCGAGTTTCTACTTTCAGATGCAATAGGAATTTTTGGGTTAGGTCAATCCGTTCGCGAGATATGGGACTTTGAAGCTAAGAAATGGTTGACAGGACAACAAATTTTTCGCACTACTGCTGCTCCAATCGCTTAACCAGAATGGGCTAGGGAAAAAATACACATACCGTTGTAATCGGGCGAGTCTCTACTTCCAGACGCTACAGGAATTTTTGGGTTAGGTCAATCCGTTCGCGAGATATGGGAGTTTGAAGCCAAGAAATGGTTGAGAAGGCAAAAAATTTTTCGCATTTCTGCTGATCCAAACGCTTAACCAGAATGGTCTAGGGAAACAATACACATACCGTTGTAATCGGTCGAGTATCTACTTTCAGATGCAATAGGAATTTTTGGGTTAGGTCAACCCGTTCGCGAGATATGGGAGTTTGAAGCCAAGAAATGATTGAGAAGGCAAAAAATTTTTCGCAATTCTGCTGCTCCAAACGCTTAAACAGAATGGCCCAGGGAAAAAATACAGATACCATTGTAATCGGGCGAGTTTCTACTTTCAGATGCAACAGGAATTTTTGGGTTAGGTCAATCCGTTCGCGAGATATGGGAGTTTGAAGCTAAGAAATGGTTGAGAAGACAACAAATCTTTCGCACTTCTGCTGCTCCAAACGCTTAACCAGAATGGCCTAGGGAAAAAATACACATACCGTTGTAATCGGGCGAGTTTCTACTTCCAGACGCTACAGGAATTTTTGGGTTAGGTCAATCCGTTCGCGAGATATGGGAGTTTGAAGCCAAGAAATGGTTGAGAAGGCAAAAAATTTTTCGCAATTCTGCTGCTCCAAACGCTTAACCAGAATGGCCTAGGGAAAAAATACACATACCGCTGTAATCGGGCGAGGTTCTACTTTCAGATGCAATTGGAATTTTTGGGTTAGGTCAACCCGTTCGCGAGATATGGGAGTTTGAAGCCAAGAAATGATTGAGAAGGCAAAAAATTTTTCGCAATTCTGCTGCTCCAAACGCTTAAACAGAATGGTCTAGGGAAACAATACACATACCGTTGTAATCGGGCGAGTTTCTACTTTCAGATGAAATAGGAATTTTTGGGTTAGGTCAACCCGTTCGCAAGATATGGGAGTTTGAAGCCAAGAAATGCTTGAGAAGGCAAAAAATTTTTCGCAATTCTGCTGCTCCAAACGCTTAAACAGAATGGCCTAGGGAAAAAATAAAGATACCGTTGTAATCGGGCGAGTTTCTACTTTCAGATGCAACAGGAATTTTTGTGTTAGGTCAATCCATTCTCGAGATATGGGAGTTTGAAGCTAAGAAATGGTTGAGAAGACAACAAATCTTTCGAACTTCTGCTGCTCCAAACGCTTAACCAGAATGGCCTAGGGAAAAAATACACATACCGTTGTAATCGGGCGAGTTTCTACTTTCAGATGCAATAGGAATTTTTGGGTTAGGTCAATCCGTTCGCGAGATATGGGAGTTTGAAGCCAAGAAATGGTTGAGAAGGCAAAAAATTTTTCGCAATTCTGCTGCTCCAAACGCTTAACCAGAATGGCCTAGGGAAAAAATACACATACCGCTGTAATCGGGCGAGGTTCTACTTTCAGATGCAATTGGAATTTTTGGGTTAGGTCTATCCGTTCGCGAGATATGGGAGTTTGAAGCCAAGAAATGGTTGAGAAGGCAAAAAATTTTTCGCAATTCTGCTGCTCCAAACGCTTAACCAGAATGGCCTAGGGAAAAAATACACATACCGTTGTAATCGGGCGAGTCTCTACTTCCAGACGCTACAGGAATTTTTGGGTTAAGTCAATCCGTTCGCGAGATATGGGAGTTTGAAGCCAAGAAATGGTTGAGAAGGCAAAAAATTTTTCGCAATTCTGCTGCTCCAAACGCTTAACCAGAATGGCCTAGGGGAAAAATACACATACCGTTGTAATCGGGCGAGTTTCGACTTTCAGATGCAATAGGAATTTTTGGGTTAGGTCAATCCGTTCGCGAGATATGGGAGTTTGAAGCCAAGAAATGGTTGAGAAGGCAACAACTTTTTCGCAATTCTGCTGCTCCAAACGCTTAACCAGAATGGCCTAGGGGAAAAATACACATACCGTTGTAATCGGGCGAGTTTCTACTTTCAGATGCAATAGGAATTTTTGGGTTAGGTCAATCCGTTCGCGAGATATGGGAGTTTGAAGCCAAGAAATGGTTGAGAAGGCAAAAAATTTTTCGCAATTCTGCTGCTCCAAACGCTTAACCAGAATGGCCTAGGGAAAAAATACACATACCGTTGTAATCGGGCGAGTCTCTACTTCCAGACGCTACAGGAATTTTTGGGTTAGGTCAATCCGTTCGCGAGATATGGGAGTTTGAAGCCAAGAAATGGTTGAGAAGGCAAAAAATTTTTCGCAATTCTGCTGCTCCAAACGCTTAACCAGAGTGGCCTAGGGAAAAAATACACATACCGTTGTAATCGGGCGAGTTTCTACTTTCAGATGCAATTGGAATTTTTGGGTTAGGTCAATCCGTTCGCGAGATATGGGAGTTTGAAGCCAAGAAATGGTTGAGAAGGCAACAACTTTTTCGCAATTCTGCTGCTCCAAACGCTTAACCAGAATGGCCTAGGGGAAAAATACACATACCGTTGTAATCGGGCGAGTTTCTACTTTCAGGTGCAATAGGAATTTTTGGGTTAGGTCAATCCGTTCGCGAGATATGGGAGTTTGAAGCCAAGAAATGGTTGAGAAGGCAAAAAATTTTTCGCAATTCTGCTGCTCCAAACGCTTAACCAGAATGGCCTAGGGAAAAAATACACATACCGTTGTAATCGGGCGAGTTTCTACTTTCAGATGCAATAGGAATTTTTGGGTTAGGTCAATCCGTTCGCGAGATATGGGAGTTTGAAGCCAAGAAATGGTTGAGAAGGCAAAAAATTTTTCGCAATTCTGCTGCTCCAAACGCTTAACCAGAATGGCCTAGGGAAAAAATACACATACCGTTGTAATCGGGCGAGTCTCTACTTCCAGACGCTACAGGAATTTTTGGGTTAGGTCAATCCGTTCGCGAGATATGGGCGTTTGAAGCCAAGAAATGGTTGAGAAGGCAAAAAATTTTTCGCAATTCTGCTGCTCCAAACGCTTAACCAGAATGGCCTAGGGAAAAAATACACATACCGCTGTAATCGGGCGAGGTTCTGCTTTCAGATGCAATTGGAATTTTTGGGTTAGGTCAATCCGTTCGCGAGATATGGGAGTTTGAAGCCAAGAAATGCTTGAGAAGGCAAAAAATTTTTCGCAATTCTGCTGCTCCAAACGCTTAACCAGAATGGCCTAGGGAAAAAATACACATACCGTTGTAATCGGGCGAGTCTCTACTTCCAGACGCTACAGGAATTTTTGGGTTAGGTCAATCCGTTCGCGAGATATGGGAGTTTGAAGCCAAGAAATGGTTGAGAAGGCAACAAATTCTTCGCAATTCTGCTGCTCCAAACGCTTAACCAGAATGGCCTAGGGGAAAAATACACATACCGTTGTAATCGGGCGAGTTTCTACTTTCAGATGCAATAGGAATTTTTGGGTTAGGTCAATCCGTTCGCGAGATATGGGAGTTTGAAGCCAAGAAATGGTTGAGAAGGCAAAAAATTTTTCGCAATTCTGCTGCTCCAAACGCTTAACCAGAATGGCCTAGGGGAAAAATACACATACCGTTGTAATCGGGCGAGTTTCTACTTTCAGATGCAATAGGAATTTTTGGGTTAGGTCAATCCGTTCGCGAGATATGGGAGTTTGAAGCCAAGAAATGGTTGAGAAGGCAAAAAATTTTTCGCAATTCTGCTGCTCCAAACGCTTAACCAGAATGGCCTAGGGAAAAAATACACATACCGTTGTAATCGGGCGAGTTTCTACTTTCAGATGCAATAGGAATTTTTGGGTTAGGTCAATCCGTTCGCGAGATATGGGAGTTTGAAGCCAAGAAATGGTTGAGAAGGCAAAAAATTTTTCGCAATTTTGCTGCTCCAAACGCTTAACCAGAATGGCCTAGGGAAAAAATACACATACCGTTGTAATCGGGCGAGTTTCTACTTTCAGATGCAATAGGAATTTTTGGGTTAGGTCAATCCGTTCGCGAGATATGGGACTTTGAAGCTAAGAAATGGTTGACAGGACAACAAATTTTTCGCCCTACTGCTGCTCCAATCGCTTAACCAGAATGGGCTAGGGAAAAAATACACATACCGTTGTAATCGGGCGAGTCTCTACTTCCAGACGCTACAGGAATTTTTGGGTTAGGTCAATCCGTTCGCGAGATATGGGAGTTTGAAGCCAAGAAATGGTTGAGAAGGCAAAAAATTTTTCGCATTTCTGCTGATCCAAACGCTTAACCAGAATGGTCTAGGGAAACAATACACATACCGTTGTAATCGGTCGAGTATCTACTTTCAGATGCAATAGGAATTTTTGGGTTAGGTCAACCCGTTCGCGAGATATGGGAGTTTGAAGCCAAGAAATGATTGAGAAGGCAAAAAATTTTTCGCAATTCTGCTGCTCCAAACGCTTAAACAGAATGGCCCAGGGAAAAAATACAGATACCATTGTAATCGGGCGAGTTTCTACTTTCAGATGCAACAGGAATTTTTGGGTTAGGTCAATCCGTTCGCGAGATATGGGAGTTTGAAGCTAAGAAATGGTTGAGAAGACAACAAATCTTTCGCACTTCTGCTGCTCCAAACGCTTAACCAGAATGGCCTAGGGAAAAAATACACATACCGTTGTAATCGGGCGAGTTTCTACTTCCAGACGCTACAGGAATTTTTGGGTTAGGTCAATCCGTTCGCGAGATATGGGAGTTTGAAGCCAAGAAATGGTTGAGAAGGCAAAAAATTTTTCGCAATTCTGCTGCTCCAAACGCTTAACCAGAATGGCCTAGGGAAAAAATACACATACCGCTGTAATCGGGCGAGGTTCTACTTTCAGATGCAATTGGAATTTTTGGGTTAGGTCAACCCGTTCGCGAGATATGGGAGTTTGAAGCCAAGAAATGATTGAGAAGGCAAAAAATTTTTCGCAATTCTGCTGCTCCAAACGCTTAACAGAATGGTCTAGGGAAACAATACACATACCGTTGTAATCGGGCGAGTTTCTACTTTCAGATGCAATAGGAATTTTTGGGTTAGGTCAACCCGTTCGCAAGATATGGGAGTTTGAAGCCAAGAAATGATTGAGAAGGCAAAAAATTTTTCGCAATTCTGCTGCTCCAAACGCTTAAACAGAATGGCCTAGGGAAAAAATGCAGATACCGTTGTAATCGGGCGAGTTTCTACTTTCAGATGCAACAGGAATTTTTGGGTTAGATCAATCCATTCGCGAGATATGGGAGTTTGAAGCCAAGAAATGGTTGAGAAGGCAAAAAATTTTTCGCAATTCTGCTGCTCCAAACGCTTAACCAGAATGGCCTAGGGAAAAAATACACATACCGCTGTAATCGGGCGAGGTTCTACTTTCAGATGCAATAGGAATTTTTGGGTTAGGTCAATCCGTTCGCGAGATATGGGACTTTGAAGCTAAGAAATGGTTGACAGGACAACAAATTTTTCGCACTACTGCTGCTCCAATCGCTTAACCAGAATGGGCTAGGGAAAAAATACACATACCGTTGTAATCGGGCGAGTCTCTACTTCCAGACGCTACAGGAATTTTTGGGTTAGGTCAACCCGTTCGCGAGATATGGGAGTTTGAAGCCAAGAAATGATTGAGAAGGCAAAAAAATTTTCGCAATTCTGCTGCTCCAACGCTTAAACAGAATGGCCTAGGGAAAAAATACAGATACCGTTGTAATCGGGCGAGTTTCTACTTCCAGACGCTACAGGAATTTTTGGGTTAGGTCAATCCGTTCGCGAGATATGGGAGTTTGAAGCCAAGAAATGGTTGAGAAGGCCAAAAATTTTTCGCAATTCTGCTGCTCCAAACGCTTAACCAGAATGGCCTAGGGGAAAAATACACATACCGTTGTAATCGGGCGAGTTTCGACTTTCAGATGCAATAGGAATTTTTGGGTTAGGTCAATCCGTTCGCGAGATATGGGAGTTTGAAGCCAAGAAATGGTTGAGAAGGCAAAAAATTTTTCGCAATTCTGCTGCTCCAAACGCTTAACCAGAATGGCCTAGGGAAAAAATACACATACCGCTGTAATCGGGCGAGGTTCTGCTTTCAGATGCAATTGGAACTTTGGGTTAGGTCAATCCGTTCGCGAGATATGGGAGTTTGAAGCCAAGAAATGCTTGAGAAGGCAAAAAATTTTTCGCAATTCGGCTGCTACAAACGCTTAACCAGAATGGCCTAGGGAAAAAATACACATACCGTTGTAATCGGGCGCGTCTCTACTTCCAGACGCTACAGGAATTTTTGGGTTAGGTCAATCCGTTCGCGAGATATGGGAGTTTGAAGCCAAGAAATGGTTGAGAAGGCCAAAAATTTTTCGCAATTCTGCTGCTCCAAACGCTTAACCAGAATGGCCTAGGGGAAAAATACACATACCGTTGTAATCGGGCGAGTTTCGACTTTCAGATGCAATAGGAATTTTTGGGTTAGGTCAATCCGTTCGCGAGATATGGGAGTTTGAAGCCAAGAAATGGTTGAGAAGGCAACAAATTCTTCGCAATTCTGCTGCTCCAAACGCTTAACCAGAATGGCCTAGGGGAAAAATACACATACCGTTGTAATTGGGCGAGTTTCTACTTTCAGATGCAATAGGAATTTTTGGGTTAGGTCAATCCGTTCGCGAGATATGGGAGTTTGAAGCCAAGAAATGGTTGAGAAGGCAAAAAATTTTTCGCAATTCTGCTGCTCCAAACGCTTAACCAGAATGGCCTAGGGAAAAAATACACATACCGTTGTAATCGGGCGAGTTTCTACTTTCAGATGCAATAGGAATTTTTGGGTTAGGTCAATCCGTTCGCGAGATATGGGAGTTTGAAGCCAAGAAATGGTTGAGAAGGCAAAAAATTTTTCGCAATTTTGCTGCTCCAAACGCTTAACCAGAATGGCCTAGGGAAAAAATACACATACCGTTGTAATCGGGCGAGTTTCTACTTTCAGATGCAATAGGAATTTTTGGGTTAGGTCAATCCGTTCGCGAGATATGGGACTTTGAAGCTAAGAAATGGTTGACAGGACAACAAATTTTTCGCCCTACTGCTGCTCCAATCGCTTAACCAGAATGGGCTAGGGAAAAAATACACATACCGTTGTAATCGGGCGAGTCTCTACTTCCAGACGCTACAGGAATTTTTGGGTTAGGTCAATCCGTTCGCGAGATATGGGAGTTTGAAGCCAAGAAATGGTTGAGAAGGCAAAAAATTTTTCGCATTTCTGCTGATCCAAACGCTTAACCAGAATGGTCTAGGGAAACAATACACATACCGTTGTAATCGGTCGAGTATCTACTTTCAGATGCAATAGGAATTTTTGGGTTAGGTCAACCCGTTCGCGAGATATGGGAGTTTGAAGCCAAGAAATGATTGAGAAGGCAAAAAATTTTTCGCAATTCTGCTGCTCCAAACGCTTAAACAGAATGGCCCAGGGAAAAAATACAGATACCATTGTAATCGGGCGAGTTTCTACTTTCAGATGCAACAGGAATTTTTGGGTTAGGTCAATCCGTTCGCGAGATATGGGAGTTTGAAGCTAAGAAATGGTTGAGAAGACAACAAATCTTTCGCACTTCTGCTGCTCCAAACGCTTAACCAGAATGGCCTAGGGAAAAAATACACATACCGTTGTAATCGGGCGAGTTTCTACTTCCAGACGCTACAGGAATTTTTGGGTTAGGTCAATCCGTTCGCGAGATATGGGAGTTTGAAGCCAAGAAATGGTTGAGAAGGCAAAAAATTTTTCGCAATTCTGCTGCTCCAAACGCTTAACCAGAATGGCCTAGGGAAAAAATACACATACCGCTGTAATCGGGCGAGGTTCTACTTTCAGATGCAATTGGAATTTTTGGGTTAGGTCAACCCGTTCGCGAGATATGGGAGTTTGAAGCCAAGAAATGATTGAGAAGGCAAAAAATTTTTCGCAATTCTGCTGCTCCAAACGCTTAACAGAATGGTCTAGGGAAACAATACACATACCGTTGTAATCGGGCGAGTTTCTACTTTCAGATGCAATAGGAATTTTTGGGTTAGGTCAACCCGTTCGCAAGATATGGGAGTTTGAAGCCAAGAAATGATTGAGAAGGCAAAAAAATTTTCGCAATTCTGCTGCTCCAACGCTTAAACAGAATGGCCTAGGGAAAAAATACAGATACCGTTGTAATCGGGCGAGTTTCTACTTTCAGATGCAACAGGAATTTTTGGGTTAGGTCAATCCGTTCGCGAGATATGGGAGTTTGAAGCTAAGAAATGGTTGAGAAGACAACAAATCTTTCGCACTTCTGCTGCTCCAAACGCTTAAACAGAATGGCCTAGGGAAAAAATACACATACCGTTGTAATCGGGCGAGTTTCTACTTTCAGATGCAATAGGAATTTTTGGGTTAGGTCAATCCGTTCATGAGATATGGGAGTTTGAAGCCAAAAAATGGTTGAGAAGGCAAAAAATTTTTCGCAATTCTGCTGCTCCAAACGCTTAACCAGAATGGCCTAGGGAAAAAATACACATACCGTTGTAATCGGGCGAGTCTCTACTTCCAGACGCTACAGGAATTTTTGGGTTAGGTCAATCCGTTCGCGAGATATGGGAGTTTGAAGCCAAGAAATGGTTGAGAAGGCAAAAAATTTTTCGCAATTCTGCTGCTCCAAACGCTTAACCAGAATGGCCTAGGGAAAAAATACACATACCGCTGTAATCGGGCGAGGTTCTGCTTTCAGATGCAATTGGAACTTTGGGTTAGGTCAATCCGTTCGCGAGATATGGGAGTTTGAAGCCAAGAAATGCTTGAGAAGGCAAAAAATTTTTCGCAATTCGGCTGCTACAAACGCTTAACCAGAATGGCCTAGGGAAAAAATACACATACCGTTGTAATCGGGCGCGTCTCTACTTCCAGACGCTACAGGAATTTTTGGGTTAGGTCAATCCGTTCGCGAGATATGGGAGTTTGAAGCCAAGAAATGGTTGAGAAGGCCAAAAATTTTTCGCAATTCTGCTGCTCCAAACGCTTAACCAGAATGGCCTAGGGGAAAAATACACATACCGTTGTAATCGGGCGAGTTTCGACTTTCAGATGCAATAGGAATTTTTGGGTTAGGTCAATCCGTTCGCGAGATATGGGAGTTTGAAGCCAAGAAATGGTTGAGAAGGCAACAAATTCTTCGCAATTCTGCTGCTCCAAACGCTTAACCAGAATGGCCTAGGGGAAAAATACACATACCGTTGTAATTGGGCGAGTTTCTACTTTCAGATGCAATAGGAATTTTTGGGTTAGGTCAATCCGTTCGCGAGATATGGGAGTTTGAAGCCAAGAAATGGTTGAGGAGGCAAAAAATTTTTCGCAATTCTGCTGCTCCAAACGCTTAACCAGAATGGCCTAGGGAAAAAATACACATACCGTTGTAATCGGGCGAGTTTCTACTTTCAGATGCAATAGGAATTTTTGGGTTAGGTCAATCCGTTCGCGAGATATGGGAGTTTGAAGCCAAGAAATGGTTGAGAAGGCAAAAAATTTTTCGCAATTCTGCTGCTCCAAACGCTTAACCAGAATGGCCTAGAGAAAAAATACACATACCGTTGTAATCGGGCGAGTCTCTACTTCCAGACGCTACAGGAATTTTTGGGTTAGGTCAATCCGTTCGCGAGATATGGGAGTTTGAAGCCAAGAAATGGTTGAGAAGGCAACAAATTTTTCGCAATTCTGCTGCTCCAAACGCTTAACCAGAATGGCCTAGGGAAAAAATACACATACCGTTGTAATCGGGCGAGTCTCTACTTCCAGACGCTACAGGAATTTTTGGGTTAGGTCAATCCGTTCGCGAGATATGGGAGTTTGAAACCAAGAAATGGTTGAGAAGGCCAAAAATTTTTCGCAATTCTGCTGCTCCAAACGCTTAACCAGAATGGCCTAGGGGAAAAATACACATACCGTTGTAATCGGGCGAGTTTCGACTTTCAGATGCAATAGGAATTTTTGGGTTAGGTCAATCCGTTCGCGAGATATGGGAGTTTGAAGCCAAGAAATGGTTGAGAAGGCAACAAATTTTTCGCAATTCTGCTGCTCCAAACGCTTAACCAGAATGGCCTAGGGGAAAAATACACATACCGTTGTAATCGGGCGAGTTTCTACTTTCAGATGCAATAGGAATTTTTGGGTTAGGTCAATCCGTTCGCGAGATATGGGAGTTTGAAGCCAAGAAATGGTTGAGAAGGCAAAAAATTTTTCGCAATTCTGCTGCTCCAAACGCTTAACCAGAATGGCCTAGGGAAAAAATACACATACCGTTGTAATCGGGCGAGTTTCTACTTTCAGATGCAATAGGAATTTTTGGGTTAAGTCAATCCGTTCGCGAGATATGGGAGTTTGAAGCCAAGAAATGGTTGAGAAGGCAAAAAATTTTTCGCAATTCTGCTGCTCCAAACGCTTAACCAGAATGGCCTAGAGAAAAAATACACATACCGTTGTAATCGGGCGAGGTTCTACTTCCAGACGCTATAGGAATTTTTGGGTTAGGTCAATCCGTTCGCGAGATATGGGAGTTTGAAGCCAAGAAATGGTTGAGAAGGCAAAAAAATTTTCGCAATTCTGCTGCTCCAAACGCTTAACCAGAATGGCCTAGGGGAAAAATACACATACCGTTGTAATCGGGCGAGTTTCGACTTTCAGATGCAATAGGAATTTTTGGGTTAGGTCAATCCGTTCGCGAGATATGGGAGTTTGAAGCCAAGAAATGGTTGAGAAGGCAACAAATTTTTCGCAATTCTGCTGCTCCAAACGCTTAACCAGAATGGCCTAGGGGAAAAATACACACACCGTTGTAATCGGGCGAGTTTCTACTTTCAGATGCAATAGGAATTTTTGGGTTAGGTCAATCCGTTCGCGAGATATGGGAGTTTGAAGCGAAGAAATGGTTGAGAAGACAAAAAACTTTTCGCAACTCTGCTGCTCCAAACGCTTAACCAGAATGGCCTAGGGAAAAAATACACATACCGTTGTAATCGGGCGAGTTTCTACTTTCAGATGCAATAGGAATTTTTGGGTTAGGTCAATCCGTTCGCGAGATATGGGACTTTGAAGCTAAGAAATGGTTGACAGGACAACAAATTTTTCGCACTACTGCTGCTCCAATCGCTTAACCAGAATGGGCTAGGGAAAAAATACACATACCGGTGTAATCGGGCGAGTCTCTACTTCCAGACGCTACAGGAATTTTTGGGTTAGGTCAATCCGTTCGCGAGATATGGGAGTTTGAAGCCAAGAAATGGTTGAGAATGCAAAAAATTTTTCGCAATTCTGCTGCTCCAAACGCTTAACCAGAATGGCCTAGGGAAAAAATACACATACCGCTGTAATCGGGCGAGGTTCTACTTTCAGATGCAATTGGAATTTTTGGGTTAGGTCAATCCGTTCGCGAGATATGGGAGTTTGAAGCCAAGAAATGGTTGAGAAGGCAAAAAATTTTTCGCAATTCTGCTGCTCCAAACGCTTAACCAGAATGGCCTAGGGAAAAAATACACATACCTTTGTAATCGGGCGAGTCTCTACTTCCAGACGCTACAGGAATTTTTGGGTTAGGTCAATCCGTTCGCGAGATATGGGAGTTTGAAGCCAAGAAATGGTTGAGAAGGCAAAAAATTTTTCGCAATTCTGCTGCTCCAAACGCTTAACCAGAATGGCCTAGGGAAAAAATACACATACCGTTGTAATCGGGCGAGTTTCTACTTTCAGATGCAATAGGAATTTTTGGGTTAGGTCAACCCGTTCGCGAGATATGGGAGTTTGAAGCCAAGAAATGATTGAGAAGGCAACAAATTTTTCGCAATTCTGCTGCTCCAAACGCTTAAACAGAATGGCCTAGGGAAAAAATACAGATACCGTTGTAATCGGGCGAGTTTCTACTTTCAGATGCAACAGGAATTTTTGGGTTAGGTCAATCCGTTCGCGAGATATGGGAGTTTGAAGCCAAGAAATGGTTGAGAAGGCAAAAAATTTTTCGCAATTCTGCTGCTCCAAACGCTTAACCAGAATGGCCTAGGGAAAAAATACACATACCGTTGTAATCGGGCGAGTCTCTACTTCCAGACGCTACAGGAATTTTTGGGTTAGGTCAATCCGTTCGCGAGATATGGGAGTTTGAAGCCAAGAAATGGTTGAGAAGGCCAAAAATTTTTCGCAATTCTGCTGCTCCAAACGCTTAACCAGAATGGCCTGGGGGAAAAATACACATACCGTTGTAATCGGGCGAGTTTCGACTTTCAGATGCAATAGGAATTCTTGGGTTAGGTCAATCCGTTCGCGAGATATGGGAGTTTGAAGCCAAGAAATGGTTGAGAAGGCAACAAATTTTTCGCAATTCTGCTGCTCCAAACGCTTAACCAGAATGGCCTAGGGGAAAAATACACATACCGTTGTAATCGGGCGAGTTTCTACTTTCAGATGCAATAGGAATTTTTGGGTTAGGTCAATCCGTTCGCGAGATATGGGAGTTTGAAGCCAAGAAATGCTTGAGAAGGCAAAAAATTTTTCGCAATTCTGCTGCTCCAAACGCTTAACCAGAATGGCCTAGGGAAAAAATACACATACCGTTGTAATCGGGCGAGTTTCGACTTTCAGATGCAATAGGAATTTTTGGGTTAGGTCAATCCGTTCGCGAGATATGGGAGTTTGAAGCCAAGAAATGGTTGAGAAGGCAACAAATTTTTCGCAATTCTGCTGCTCCAAACGCTTAACCAGAATGGCCTAGGGGAAAAATACACATACCGTTGTAATCGGGCGAGTTTCTACTTTCAGATGCAATAGGAATTTTTGGGTTAGGTCAATCCGTTCGCGAGATATGGGAGTTTGAAGCCAAGAAATGGTTGAGAAGGCAAAAAATTTTTCGCAATTCTGCTGCTCCAAACGCTTAACCAGAATGGCCTAGGGAAAAAATACACATACCGTTGTAATCGGGCGAGTCTCTACTTCCAGACGCTACAGGAATTTTTGGGTTAGGTCAATCCGTTCGCGAGATATGGTAGTTTGAAGCCAAGAAATGGTTGAGAAGGCAAAAAATTTTTCGCAATTCTGCTGCTCCAAACGCTTAACCAGAATGGCCTAGGGAAAAAATACACATACCGCTGTAATCGGGCGAGGTTCTACTTTCAGATGCAATTGGAATTTTTGGGTTAGGTCAATCCGTTCGCGAGATATGGGAGTTTGAAGCCATGAAATGGTTGAGAAGGCAAAAAATTTTTCGCAATTCTGCTGCTCCAAACGCTTAACCAGAATGGCCTAGGGAAAAAATACACATACCTTTGTAATCGGGCGAGTCTCTACTTCCAGACGCTATAGGAATTTTTGGGTTAGTTGAATCCGTTCGCGAGATATGGGAGTTTGAAGCCAAGAAATGGTTGAGAAGGCAAAAAATTTTTCGCAATTCTGCTGCTCCAAACGCTTAACCAGAATGGCCTAGGGGAAAAATACACATACCGTTGTAATCGGGCGAGTTTCGACTTTCAGATGCAATAGGAATTTTTGGGTTAGGTCAATCCGTTCGCGAGATATGGGAGTTTGAAGCCAAGAAATGGTTGAGAAGGCAACAAATTTTTCGCAATTCTGCTGCTCCAAACGCTTAACCAGAATGGCCTAGGGGAAAAATACACATACCGTTGTAATCGGGCGAGTTTCTACTTTCAGATGCAACAGGAATTTTTGGGTTAGGTCAATCCGTTCGCGAGATATGGGAGTTTGAAGCCAAGAAATGGTTGAGAAGGCAAAAAATTTTTCGCAACTCTGCTGCTCCAAACGCTTAACCAGAATGGCCTAGGGAAAAAATACACATACCGTTGTAATCGGGCGAGTTTCTACTTTCGGATGCAATAGGAATTTTTGGGTTAGGTCAATCCGTTCGCGAGATATGGGACTTTGAAGCTAAGAAATGGTAGACAGGACAACAAATTTTTCGCACTACTGCTGCTCCAATCGCTTAACCAGAATGGGCTAGGGAAAAAATACACATACCGGTGTAATCGGGCGAGTCTCTACTTCCAGACGCCACAGGAATTTTTGGGTTAGGTCAATCCGTTCGCGAGATATGGGAGTTTGAAGCCAAGAAATGGTTGAGAAGGCAAAAAATTTTACGCATTTCTGCTGATCCAAACGCTTAACCAGAATGGTCTAGGGAAACAATACACATACCGTTGTAATCGGGCGAGTATCTACTTTCAGATGCAATAGGAATTTTTGGGTTAGGTCAATCCGTTCGCGAGATATGGGAGTTTGAAGCCAAGAAATGGTTGAGAAGGCAACAAATTTTTCGCAATTCTGCTGCTCCAAACGCTTAACCAGAATGGCCTAGGGGAAAAATACACATACCGTTGTAATCGGGCGAGTCTCTACTTCCAGACGCTACAGGAATTTTTGGGTTAGGTCAATCCGTTCGCGAGATATGGGAGTTTGAAGCCAAGAAATGGTTGAGAAGGCAAAAAATTTTTCGCAATTCTGCTGCTCCAAACGCTTAACCAGAATGGCCTAGGGAAAAAGTACACATACCGCTGTAATCGGGCGAGGTTCTACTTTCAGATGCAATTGGAATTTTTGGGTTAGGTCAATCCGTTCGCGAGATATGGGAGTTTGAAGCCAAGAAATGGTTGAGAAGGCAAAAAATTTTTCGCAATTCTGCTGCTCCAAACGCTTAACCAGAATGGCCTAGGGAAACAATACACATACCGTTGTAATCGGGCGAGTATCTACTTTCAGATGCAATAGGAATTTTTGGGTTAGGTCAACCCGTTCGCGAGATATGGGAGTTTGAAGCCAAGAAATGATTGAGAAGGCAAAAAATTTTTCGCAATTCTGCTGCTCCAAACGCTTAACCAGAATGGCCTAGGGAAAAAATACACATACCGTTGTAATCGGGCGAGTCTCTACTTCCAGACGCTACAGGAATTTTTGGGTTAGGTCAATCCGTTCGCGAGATATGGGAGTTTGAAGCCAAGAAATGGTTGAGAAGGCAAAAAATTTTTCGCAATTCTGCTACTCCAAACGCTTAACCAGAATGGCCAAGGGAAAAAATACACATACCGTTGTAATCGGGCGAGTTTCTACTTTCGGATGCAATAGGAATTTTTGGGTTAGGTCAATCCGTTCGCGAGATATGGGACTTTGAAGCTAAGAAATGGTAGACAGGACAACAAATTTTTCGCACTACTGCTGCTCCAATCGCTTAACCAGAATGGGCTAGGGAAAAAATACACATACCTTTGTAATCGGGCGAGTCTCTACTTCCAGACGCTATAGGAATTTTTGGGTTAGGTCAATCCGTTCGCGAGATATGGGAGTTTGAAGCCAAGAAATGGTTGAGAAGGCAAAAAATTTTTCGCAATTCTGCTGCTCCAAACGCTTAACCAGAATGGCCTAGGGAAAAAATACACATACCTTTGTAATCGGGCGAGTCTCTACTTCCAGACGCTATAGGAATTTTTGGGTTAGTTCAATCCGTTCGCGAGATATGGGAGTTTGAAGCCAAGAAATGGTTGAGAAGGCAAAAAATTTTTCGCAATTCTGCTGCTCCAAACGCTTAACCAGAATGGCCTAGGGAAAAAATACACATACCTTTGTAATCGGGCGAGTCTCTACTTCCAGACGCTATAGGAATTTTTGGGTTAGTTCAATCCGTTCGCGAGATATGGGAGTTTGAAGCCAAGAAATGGTTGAGAAGGCAAAAAATTTTTCGCAATTCTGCTGCTCCAAACGCTTAACCAGAATGGCCTAGGGGAAAAATACACATACCGTTGTAATCGGGCGAGTTTCGACTTTCAGATGCAATAGGAATTTTTGGGTTAGGTCAATCCGTTCGCGAGATATGGGAGTTTGAAGCCAAGAAATGGTTGAGAAGGCAACAAATTTTTCGCAATTCTGCTGCTCCAAACGCTTAACCAGAATGGCCTAGGGGAAAAATACACATACCGTTGTAATCGGGCGAGTTTCTACTTTCAGATGCAACAGGAATTTTTGGGTTAGGTCAATCCGTTCGCGAGATATGGGAGTTTGAAGCCAAGAAATGGTTGAGAAGGCAAAAAATTTTTCGCAACTCTGCTGCTCCAAACGCTTAACCAGAATGGCCTAGGGAAAAAATACACATACCGTTGTAATCGGGCGAGTTTCTACTTTCGGATGCAATAGGAATTTTTGGGTTAGGTCAATCCGTTCGCGAGATATGGGACTTTGAAGCTAAGAAATGGTAGACAGGACAACAAATTTTTCGCACTACTGCTGCTCCAATCGCTTAACCAGAATGGGCTAGGGAAAAAATACACATACCGGTGTAATCGGGCGAGTCTCTACTTCCAGACGCCACAGGAATTTTTGGGTTAGGTCAATCCGTTCGCGAGATATGGGACTTTGAAGCTAAGAAATGGTAGACAGGACAACAAATTTTTCGCACTACTGCTGCTCCAATCGCTTAACCAGAATGGGCTAGGGAAAAAATACACATACCGGTGTAATCGGGCGAGTCTCTACTTCCAGACGCCACAGGAATTTTTGGGTTAGGTCAATCCGTTCGCGAGATATGGGAGTTTGAAGCCAAGAAATGGTTGAGAAGGCAAAAAATTTTACGCATTTCTGCTGATCCAAACGCTTAACCAGAATGGTCTAGGGAAACAATACACATACCGTTGTAATCGGGCGAGTATCTACTTTCAGATGCAATAGGAATTTTTGGGTTAGGTCAATCCGTTCGCGAGATATGGGAGTTTGAAGCCAAGAAATGGTTGAGAAGGCAACAAATTTTTCGCAATTCTGCTGCTCCAAACGCTTAACCAGAATGGCCTAGGGGAAAAATACACATACCGTTCTAATCGGGCGAGTCTCTACTTCCAGACGCTACAGGAATTTTTGGGTTAGGTCAATCCGTTCGCGAGATATGGGAGTTTGAAGCCAAGAAATGGTTGAGAAGGCAAAAAATTTTTCGCAATTCTGCTGCTCCAAACGCTTAACCAGAATGGCCTAGGGAAAAAATACACATACCGCTGTAATCGGGCGAGGTTCTACTTTCAGATGCAATTGGAATTTTTGGGTTAGGTCAATCCGTTCGCGAGATATGGGAGTTTGAAGCCAAGAAATGGTTGAGAAGGCAAAAAATTTTTCGCAATTCTGCTGCTCCAAACGCTTAACCAGAATGGCCTAGGGAAACAATACACATACCGTTGTAATCGGGCGAGTATCTACTTTCAGATGCAATAGGAATTTTTGGGTTAGGTCAACCCGTTCGCGAGATATGGGAGTTTGAAGCCAAGAAATGATTGAGAAGGCAAAAAATTTTTCGCAATTCTGCTGCTCCAAACGCTTAACCAGAATGGCCTAGGGAAAAAATACACATACCGTTGTAATCGGGCGAGTCTCTACTTCCAGACGCTACAGGAATTTTTGGGTTAGGTCAATCCGTTCGCGAGATATGGGAGTTTGAAGCCAAGAAATGGTTGAGAAGGCAAAAAATTTTTCGCAATTCTGCTACTCCAAACGCTTAACCAGAATGGCCAAGGGAAAAAATACACATACCGTTGTAATCGGGCGAGTTTCTACTTTCGGATGCAATAGGAATTTTTGGGTTAGGTCAATCCGTTCGCGAGATATGGGACTTTGAAGCTAAGAAATGGTAGACAGGACAACAAATTTTTCGCACTACTGCTGCTCCAATCGCTTAACCAGAATGGGCTAGGGGAAAAATACACATACCTTTGTAATCGGGCGAGTCTCTACTTCCAGACGCTATAGGAATTTTTGGGTTAGGTCAATCCGTTCGCGAGATATGGGAGTTTGAAGCCAAGAAATGGTTGAGAAGGCAAAAAATTTTTCGCAATTCTGCTGCTCCAAACGCTTAACCAGAATGGCCTAGGGGAAAAATACACATACCGTTGTAATCGGGCGAGTTTCGACTTTCAGATGCAATAGGAATTTTTGGGTTAGGTCAATCCGTTCGCGAGATATGGGAGTTTGAAGCCAAGAAATGGTTGAGAAGGCAACAAATTTTTCGCAATTCTGCTGCTCCAAACGCTTAACCAGAATGGCCTAGGGGAAAAAATACACATACCGTTGTAATCGGGCGAGTTTCTACTTTCAGATGCAACAGGAATTTTTGGGTTAGGTCAATCCGTTCGCGAGATATGGGAGTTTGAAGCCAAGAAATGGTTGAGAAGGCAAAAAATTTTTCGCAACTCTGCTGCTCCAAACGCTTAACCAGAATGGCCTAGGGAAAAAATACACATACCGTTGTAATCGGGCGAGTTTCTACTTTCGGATGCAATAGGAATTTTTGGGTTAGGTCAATCCGTTCGCGAGATATGGGACTTTGAAGCTAAGAAATGGTAGACAGGACAACAAATTTTTCGCACTACTGCTGCTCCAATCGCTTAACCAGAATGGGCTAGGGAAAAAATACACATACCGGTGTAATCGGGCGAGTCTCTACTTCCAGACGCCACAGGAATTTTTGGGTTAGGTCAATCCGTTCGCGAGATATGGGAGTTTGAAGCCAAGAAATGGTTGAGAAGGCAAAAAATTTTACGCATTTCTGCTGATCCAAACGCTTAACCAGAATGGTCTAGGGAAACAATACACATACCGTTGTAATCGGGCGAGTATCTACTTTCAGATGCAATAGGAATTTTTGGGTTAGGTCAATCCGTTCGCGAGATATGGGAGTTTGAAGCCAAGAAATGGTTGAGAAGGCAACAAATTTTTCGCAATTCTGCTGCTCCAAACGCTTAACCAGAATGGCCTAGGGGAAAAATACACATACCGTTGTAATCGGGCGAGTCTCTACTTCCAGACGCTACAGGAATTTTTGGGTTAGGTCAATCCGTTCGCGAGATATGGGAGTTTGAAGCCAAGAAATGGTTGAGAAGGCAAAAAATTTTTCGCAATTCTGCTGCTCCAAACGCTTAACCAGAGTGGCCTAGGGAAAAAATACACATACCGCTGTAATCGGGCGAGGTTCTACTTTCAGATGCAATTGGAATTTTTGGGTTAGGTCAATCCGTTCGCGAGATATGGGAGTTTGAAGCCAAGAAATGGTTGAGAAGGCAAAAAATTTTTCGCAATTCTGCTGCTCCAAACGCTTAACCAGAATGGCCTAGGGAAAAAATACACATACCGTTGTAATCGGGCGAGTCTCTACTTCCAGACGCCACAGGAATTTTTGGGTTAGGTCAATCCGTTCGCGAGATATGGGAGTTTGAAGCCAAGAAATGGTTGAGAAGGCAAAAAATTTTTCGCAATTCTGCTGCTCCAAACGCTTAACCAGAATGGCCTAGGGGAAAAATACACATACCGTTGTAATCGGGCGAGTTTCGACTTTCAGATGCAATAGGAATTTTTGGGTTAGGTCAATCCGTTCGCGAGATATGGGAGTTTGAAGCCAAGAAATGGTTGAGAAGGCAACAAATTTTTCGCAATTCTGCTCCTCCAAACGCTTAACCAGAATGGCCTAGGGGAAAAATACACATACCGTTGTAATCGGGCGAGTTTCTACTTTCAGATGCAATAGGAATTTTTGGGTTAGGTCAATCCGTTCGCGAGATATGGGAGTTTGAAGCCAAGAAATGGTTGAGAAGGCAAAAAATTTTTCGCAATTCTGCTGCTCCAAACGCTTAACCAGAATGGCCTAGGGAAACAATACACATACCGTTGTAATCGGGCGAGTTTCTACTTTCAGATGCAATAGGAATTTTTGGGTTAGGTCAATCCGTTCGCGAGATATGGGACTTTGAAGCTAAGAAATGGTTGACAGGACAACAAATTTTTCGCACTACTGCTGCTCCAATCGCTTAACCGGAATGGGCTAGGGAAAAAATACACATACCGTTGTAATCGGGCGAGTCTCTACTTCCAGACGCTACAGGAATTTTTGGGTTAGGTCAATCCGTTCGCGAGATATGGGAGTTTGAATCCTAGAAATGGTTGAGAAGGCAAAAAATTTTTCGCATTTCTGCTGATCCAAACGCTTAACCAGAATGGTCTAGGGCAACAATACACATACCGTTGTAATCGGGCGAGTATCTACTTTCAGATGCAATAGGAATTTTTGGGTTAGGTCAACCCGTTCGCGAGATATGGGAGTTTGAAGCCAAGAAATGATTGAGAAGGCAAAAAATTTTTCGCAATTCTGCTGCTCCACACGCTTAAACAGAATGGCCTAGGGAAAAAATACAGATACCGTTGTAATCGGGCGAGTTTCTACTTTCAGATGCAACAGGAATTTTTGGGTTAGGTCAATCCGTTCGCGAGATATGGGAGTTTGAAGCTAAGAAATGGTTGAGAAGACAACAAAGCTTTCGCACTGCTGCTGCTCCAAACGCTTAACCAGAATGGCCTAGGGAAAAAATACACATACCGTTGTAATCGGGCGAGTTTCTACTTTCAGATGCAATAGGAATTTTTGGGTTAGGTCAATCCGTTCGCGAGATATGGGAGTTTGAAGCCAAGAAATGGTTGAGAAGGCAAAAAATTTTTCGCAATTCTGCTGCTCCAAACGCTTAACCAGAATGGCCTAGGGAAAAAATACACATACCGTTGTAATCGGGCGAGTCTCTACTTCCAGACGCTACAGGAATTTTTGGGTTAGGTCAATCCGTTCGCGAGATATGGGAGTTTGAAGCCAAGAAATGGTTGAGAAGGCAAAAAATTTTTCGCAATTCTGCTGCTCCAAACGCTTAACCAGAATGGCCTAGGGGAAAAATACACATACCGTTGTAATCGGGCGAGTTTCGACTTTCAGATGCAATAGGAATTTTTGGGTTAGGTCAATCCGTTCGCGAGATATGGGAGTTTGAAGCCAAGAAATGGTTGAGAAGGCAACAAATTTTTCGCAATTCTGCTGCTCCAAACGCTTAACCAGAATGGCCTAGGGGAAAAATACACATACCGTTGTAATCGGGCGAGTTTCTACTTTCAGATGCAATAGGAATTTTTGGGTTAGGTCAATGCGTTCGCGAGATATGGGAGTTTGAAGCCAAGAAATGGTTGAGAAGGCAAAAAAATTTTCGCAATTCTGCTGCCCCAAACGCTTAACCAGAATGGCCTAGGGAAAAAATACACATACCGTTGTAATCGGGCGAGTTTCTACTTTCAGATGCAATAGGAATTTTTGGGTTAGGTCAATCCGTTCGCGAGATATGGGAGTTTGAAGCTAAGAAATGGTTGAGAAGACAACAAAGCTTTCGCAATGCTGCTGCTCCAAACGCTTAACCAGAATGGCCTAGGGAAAAAATACACATACCGTTGTAATCGGGCGAGTTTCTACTTTCAGATGCAATAGGAATTTTTGGGTTAGGTCAATCCGTTCGCGAGATATGGGAGTTTGAAGCCAAGAAATGGTTGAGAAGGCAAAAAATTTTTCGCAATTCTGCTGCTCCAAACGCTTAACCAGAATGGCCTAGGGAAAAAATACACATACCGTTATAATCGGGCGAGTTTCTACTTCCAGACGCTACAGGAATTTTTGGGTTAGGTCAATCCGTTCGCGAGATATGGGAGTTTGAAGCCAAGAAATGGTTGAGAAGGCAAAAAATTTTTCGCAATTCTGCTGCTCCAAACGCTTAACCAGAATGGCCTAGGGGAAAAATACACATACCGCTGTAATCGGGCGAGGTTCTACTTTCAGATGCAATTGGAATTTTTGGGTTAGGTCAACCCGTTCGCGAGATATGGGAGTTTGAAGCCAAGAAATGATTGAGAAGGCAAAAAATTTTTCGCAATTCTGCTGCTCCAAACGCTTAAACAGAATAGTCTAGGGAAACAATACACATACCGTTGTAATCGGGCGAGTTTCTACTTTCAGATGCAATAGGAATTTTTGGGTTAGGTCAACCCGTTCGCAAGATATGGGAGTTTGAAGCCAAGAAATGATTGAGAAGGCAAAAAATTTTTCGCAATTCTGCTGCTCCAAACGCTTAAACAGAATGGCCTAGGGAAAAAATGCAGATACCGTTGTAATCGGGCGAGTTTCTACTTTCAGATGCAACAGGAATTTTTGGGTTAGATCAATCCATTCGCGAGATATGGGAGTTTGAAGCTAAGAAATGGTTGAGAAGACAACAAATCTTTCGCACTTCTGCTGCTCCAAACGCTTAACCAGAATGGCCTAGGGAAAAAATACACATACCGTTGTAATCGGGCGAGTTTCTACTTTCAGATGCAATAGGAATTTTTGGGTTAGGTCAATCCGTTCGCGAGATATGGGAGTTTGAAGCCAAGAAATGGTTGAGAAGGCAAAAAATTTTTCGCAATTCTGCTGCTCCAAACGCTTAACCAGAATGGCCTAGGGGAAAAATACACATACCGTTGTAATCGGGCGAGTTTCTACTTTCAGATGCAATAGGAATTTTTGGGTTAGGTCAATCCGTTCGCGAGATATGGGAGTTTGAAGCCAAGAAATGGTTGAGAAGGCAAAAAATTTTTCGTACTTCTGCTGATTCAAACGCTTAACCAGAATGGTCTAGGGAAACAATACACATACCGTTGTAATCGGGCGAGTTTCTACTTTCAGATGCAATAGGAATTTTTGGGTTAGCTCAACCCGTTCGCGAGATATGGGAGTTTGAAGCCAAGAAATGATTGAGAAGGCAAAAAATTTTTCGCAATTCTGCTGCTCCAAACGCTTAAACAGAATGGCCTAGGGAAAAAATACAGATACCGTTGTAATCGGGCGAGTTTCTACTTTCAGATGCAACAGGAATTTTTGGGTTAGGTCAATCCGTTCGCGAGATATGGGAGTTTGAAGCTAAGAAATGTTTGAGAAGACAACAAATTTTTCGCACTTCTGCTGCTCCAAACGCTTAACCAGAATGGCCTAGGGAAAAAATACACATACCGTTGTAATCGGGCGAGTTTCTACTTTCAGATGCAATAGGAATTTTTGGGTTAGGTCAATCCGTTCGCGAGATATGGGAGTTTGAAGCCAAGAAATGGTTGAGAAGGCAAAAAATTTTTCGCAATTCTGCTGCTCCAAACGCTTAACCAGAATGTCCTAGAGAAAAAATACACATACCGTTGTAATCGGGCGAGTCTCTACTTCCAGACGCTACAGGAATTTTTGGGTTAGGTCAATCCTTTCGCGAGATATGGGAGTTTGAAGCCAAGAAATGGTTGAGAAGGCAAAAAATTTTTCGCAATTCTGCTGCTCCAAACGCTTAACCAGAATGGCCTAGGGAAAAAATACACATACCGCTGTAATCGGGCGAGGTTCTACTTTCAGATGCAATAGGAATTTTTGGGTTAGGTCAATCCGTTCGCGAGATATGGGACTTTGAAGCTAAGAAATGGTTGACAGGACAACAAATTTTTCGCAATTCTGCTGCTCCAAACGCTTAACCAGAATGGCCTAGGGAAAAAATACACATACCGTTATAATCGGGCGAGTTTCTACTTCCAGACGCTACAGGAATTTTTGGGTTAGGTCAATCCGTTCGCGAGATATGGGAGTTTGAAGCCAAGAAATGGTTGAGAAGGCAAAAAATTTTTCGCAATTCTGCTGCTCCAAACGCTTAACCAGAATGGCCTAGGGGAAAAATACACATACCGCTGTAATCGGGCGAGGTTCTACTTTCAGATGCAATTGGAATTTTTGGGTTAGGTCAACCCGTTCGCGAGATATGGGAGTTTGAAGCCAAGAAATGATTGAGAAGGCAAAAAATTTTTCGCAATTCTGCTGCTCCAAACGCTTAAACAGAATAGTCTAGGGAAACAATACACATACCGTTGTAATCGGGCGAGTTTCTACTTTCAGATGCAATAGGAATTTTTGGGTTAGGTCAACCCGTTCGCAAGATATGGGAGTTTGAAGCCAAGAAATGATTGAGAAGGCAAAAAATTTTTCGCAATTCTGCTGCTCCAAACGCTTAAACAGAATGGCCTAGGGAAAAAATGCAGATACCGTTGTAATCGGGCGAGTTTCTACTTTCAGATGCAACAGGAATTTTTGGGTTAGATCAATCCATTCGCGAGATATGGGAGTTTGAAGCTAAGAAATGGTTGAGAAGACAACAAATCTTTCGCACTTCTGCTGCTCCAAACGCTTAACCAGAATGGCCTAGGGAAAAAATACACATACCGTTGTAATCGGGCGAGTTTCTACTTTCAGATGCAATAGGAATTTTTGGGTTAGGTCAATCCGTTCGCGAGATATGGGAGTTTGAAGCCAAGAAATGGTTGAGAAGGCAAAAAATTTTTCGCAATTCTGCTGCTCCAAACGCTTAACCAGAATGGCCTAGGGGAAAAATACACATACCGTTGTAATCGGGCGAGTTTCTACTTTCAGATGCAATAGGAATTTTTGGGTTAGGTCAATCCGTTCGCGAGATATGGGAGTTTGAAGCCAAGAAATGGTTGAGAAGGCAAAAAATTTTTCGTACTTCTGCTGATTCAAACGCTTAACCAGAATGGTCTAGGGAAACAATACACATACCGTTGTAATCGGGCGAGTTTCTACTTTCAGATGCAATAGGAATTTTTGGGTTAGCTCAACCCGTTCGCGAGATATGGGAGTTTGAAGCCAAGAAATGATTGAGAAGGCAAAAAATTTTTCGCAATTCTGCTGCTCCAAACGCTTAAACAGAATGGCCTAGGGAAAAAATACAGATACCGTTGTAATCGGGCGAGTTTCTACTTTCAGATGCAACAGGAATTTTTGGGTTAGGTCAATCCGTTCGCGAGATATGGGAGTTTGAAGCTAAGAAATGTTTGAGAAGACAACAAATTTTTCGCACTTCTGCTGCTCCAAACGCTTAACCAGAATGGCCTAGGGAAAAAATACACATACCGTTGTAATCGGGCGAGTTTCTACTTTCAGATGCAATAGGAATTTTTGGGTTAGGTCAATCCGTTCGCGAGATATGGGAGTTTGAAGCCAAGAAATGGTTGAGAAGGCAAAAAATTTTTCGCAATTCTGCTGCTCCAAACGCTTAACCAGAATGTCCTAGAGAAAAAATACACATACCGTTGTAATCGGGCGAGTCTCTACTTCCAGACGCTACAGGAATTTTTGGGTTAGGTCAATCCTTTCGCGAGATATGGGAGTTTGAAGCCAAGAAATGGTTGAGAAGGCAAAAAATTTTTCGCAATTCTGCTGCTCCAAACGCTTAACCAGAATGGCCTAGGGAAAAAATACACATACCGCTGTAATCGGGCGAGGTTCTACTTTCAGATGCAATAGGAATTTTTGGGTTAGGTCAATCCGTTCGCGAGATATGGGACTTTGAAACTAAGAAATGGTTGACAGGACAACAAATTTTTCGCACTACTGCTGCTCCAATCGCTTAACCAGAATGGGCTAGGGAAAAAATACACATACCGTTGTAATCGGGCGAGTCTCTACTTCCAGACGCTACAGGAATTTTTGGGTTAGGTCAATCCGTTCGCGAGATATGGGAGTTTGAAGCCAAGAAATGGTTGAGAAGGTAAAAAATTTTTCGCGTTTCTGCTGATCCAAACGCTTAACCAGAATGGTCTAGGGAAACAATACAGATACCGTTGTAATCGGGCGAGTATCTACTTTCAGATGCAATAGGAATTTTTGGGTTAGGTCAACCCGTTCGCGAGATATGGGAGTTTGAAGCCAAGAAATGATTGAGAAGGCAAAAAAATTTTCGCAATTCTGCTGCTCCAACGCTTAAACAGAATGGCCTAGGGAAAAAATACAGATACCGTTGTAATCGGGCGAGTTTCTACTTTCAGATGCAACAGGAATTTTTGGGTTAGGTCAATCCGTTCGCGAGATATGGGAGTTTGAAGCTAAGAAATGGTTGAGAAGACAACAAATCTTTCGCACTTCTGCTGCTCCAAACGCTTAACCAGAATGGCCTAGGGAAAAAATACACATACCGTTGTAATCGGGCGAGTTTCTACTTTCAGATGCAATAGGAATTTTTGGGTTAGGTCAATCCGTTCATGAGATATGGGAGTTTGAAGCCAAGAAATGGTTGAGAAGGCAAAAAATTTTTCGCAATTCTGCTGCTCCAAACGCTTAACCAGAATGGCCTAGGGAAAAAATACACATACCGTTGTAATCGGGCGAGTCTCTACTTCCAGACGCTACAGGAATTTTTGGGTTAGGTCAATCCGTTCGCGAGATATGGGAGTTTGAAGCCAAGAAATGGTTGAGAAGGCAAAAAATTTTTCGCAATTCTGCTGCTCCAAACGCTTAACCAGAATGGCCTAGGGAAAAAATACACATACCGCTGTAATCGGGCGAGGTTCTGCTTTCAGATGCAATTGGAACTTTGGGTTAGGTCAATCTGTTCGCGAGATATGGGAGTTTGAAGCCAAGAAATGCTTGAGAAGGCAAAAAATTTTTCGCAATTCGGCTGCTCCAAACGCTTAACCAGAATGGCCTAGGGAAAAAATACACATACCGTTGTAATCGGGCGCGTCTCTACTTCCAGACGCTACAGGAATTTTTGGGTTAGGTCAATCCGTTCGCGAGATATGGGAGTTTGAAGCCAAGAAATGGTTGAGAAGGCAAAAAATTTTTCGCAATTCTGCTGCTCCAAACGCTTAACCAGAATGGCCTAGGGGAAAAATACACATACCGTTGTAATCGGGCGAGTTTCGACTTTCAGGTGCAATAGGAATTTTTGGGTTAGGTCAATCCGTTCGCGAGATATGGGAGTTTGAAGCCAAGAAATGGTTGAGAAGGCAACAAATTCTTCGCAATTCTGCTGCTCCAAACGCTTAACCAGAATGGCCTAGAGAAAAAATACACATACCGTTGTAATCGGGCGAGTCTCTACTTCCAGACGCTACAGGAATTTTTGGGTTAGGTCAATCCGTTCGCGAGATATGGGAGTTTGAAGCCAAGAAATGGTTGAGAAGGCAACAAATTTTTCGCAATTCTGCTGCTCCAAACGCTTAACCAGAATGGCCTAGGGAAAAAATACACATACCGTTGTAATCGGGCGAGTCTCTACTTCCAGACGCTACAGGAATTTTTGGGTTAGGTCAATCCGTTCGCGAGATATGGGAGTTTGAAACCAAGAAATGGTTGAGAAGGCCAAAAATTTTTCGCAATTCTGCTGCTCCAAACGCTTAACCAGAATGGCCTAGGGGAAAAATACACATACCGTTGTAATCGGGCGAGTTTCGACTTTCAGATGCAATAGGAATTTTTGGGTTAGGTCAATCCGTTCGCGAGATATGGGAGTTTGAAGCCAAGAAATGGTTGAGAAGGCAACAAATTTTTCGCAATTCTGCTGCTCCAAACGCTTAACCAGAATGGCCTAGGGGAAAAATACACATACCGTTGTAATCGGGCGAGTTTCTACTTTCAGATGCAATAGGAATTTTTGGGTTAGGTCAATCCGTTCGCGAGATATGGGAGTTTGAAGCCAAGAAATGGTTGAGAAGGCAAAAAATTTTTCGCAATTCTGCTGCTCCAAACGCTTAACCAGAATGGCCTAGGGAAAAAATACACATACCGTTGTAATCGGGCGAGTTTCTACTTTCAGATGCAATAGGAATTTTTGGGTTAGGTCAATCCGTTCGCGAGATATGGGAGTTTGAAGCCAAGAAATGGTTGAGAAGGCAAAAAATTTTTCGCAATTCTGCTGCTCCAAACGCTTAACCAGAATGGCCTAGAGAAAAAATACACATACCGTTGTAATCGGGCGAGTCTCTACTTCCAGACGCTACAGGAATTTTTGGGTTAGGTCAATCCGTTCGCGAGATATGGGAGTTTGAAACCAAGAAATGGTTGAGAAGGCCAAAAATTTTTCGCAATTCTGCTGCTCCAAACGCTTAACCAGAATGGCCTAGGGGAAAAATACACATACCGTTGTAATCGGGCGAGTTTCGACTTTCAGATGCAATAGGAATTTTTGGGTTAGGTCAATCCGTTCGCGAGATATGGGAGTTTGAAGCCAAGAAATGGTTGAGAAGGCAACAAATTTTTCGCAATTCTGCTGCTCCAAACGCTTAACCAGAATGGCCTAGGGGCAAAATACACATACCGTTGTAATCGGGCGAGTTTCTACTTTCAGATGCAATAGGAATTTTTGGGTTAGGTCAATCCGTTCGCGAGATATGGGAGTTTGAAGCCAAGAAATGGTTGAGAAGGCAAAAAATTTTTCGCAATTCTGCTGCTCCAAACGCTTAACCAGAATGGCCTAGAGAAAAAATACACATACCGTTGTAATCGGGCGAGGTTCTACTTCCAGACGCTATAGGAATTTTTGGGTTAGGTCAATCCGTTCGCGAGATATGGGAGTTTGAAGCCAAGAAATGGTTGAGAAGGCAAAAAATTTTTCGCAATTCTGCTGCTCCAAACGCTTAACCAGAATGGCCTAGGGGAAAAATACACATACCGTTGTAATCGGGCGAGTTTCGACTTTCAGATGCAATAGGAATTTTTGGGTTAGGTCAATCCGTTCGCGAGATATGGGAGTTTGAAGCCAAGAAATGGTTGAGAAGGCAACAAATTTTTCGCAATTCTGCTGCTCCAAACGCTTAACCAGAATGGCCTAGGGGAAAAATACGCATACCGTTGTAATCGGGCGAGTTTCTACTTTCAGATGCAATAGGAATTTTTGGGTTAGGTCAATCCGTTCGCGAGATATGGGAGTTTGAAGCCAAGAAATGGTTGAGAAGACAAAAAACTTTTCGCAACTCTGCTGCTCCAAACGCTTAACCAGAATGGCCTAGGGAAAAAATACACATACCGTTGTAATCGGGCGAGTTTCTACTTTCAGATGCAATAGGAATTTTTGGGTTAGGTCAATCCGTTCGCGAGATATGGGACTTTGAAGCTAAGAAATGGTTGACAGGACAACAAATTTTTCGCACTACTGCTGCTCCAATCGCTTAACCAGAATGGGCTAGGGAAAAAATACACATACCGGTGTAATCGGGCGAGTCTCTACTTCCAGACGCCACAGGAATTTTTGGGTTAGGTCAATCCGTTCGCGAGATATGGGAGTTTGAAGCCAAGAAATGGTTGAGAAGGCAAAAAATTTTTCGCATTTCTGCTGATCCAAACGCTTAACCAGAATGGTCTAGGGAAACAATACACATACCGTTGTAATCGGGCGAGTATCTACTTTCAGATGCAATAGGAATTTTTGGGTTAGGTCAATCCGTTCGCGAGATATGGGAGTTTGAAGCCAAGAAATGGTTGAGAAGGCAAAAAATTTTTCGCAATTCTGCCGATCCAAACGCTTAACCAGAATGGTCTAGGGGAAAAATACACATACCGTTGTAATCGGGCGAGTTTCTACTTTCAGATGCAATAGGAATTTTTGGGTTAGGTCAACCCGTTCGCGAGATATGGGAGTTTGAAGCCAAGAAATGATTGAGAAGGCAAAAAATTTTTCGCAATTCTGCTGCTCCAAACGCTTAAACAGAATGGCCTAGGGAAAAAATACAGACACCGTTGTAATCGGGCGAGTCTCCTACTTCCAGACGCTACAGGAATTTTTGGGTTAGGTCATTCTGTTCGCGAGATATGGGAGTTTGAAGCCAAGAAATGGTTGAGAAGGCAAAAAATTTTTCGCAATTCTGCTGCTCCAAACGCTTAACCAGAATGGCCTAGGGAAAAAATACACATACCGCTGTAATCGGGCGAGGTTCTACTTTCAGATGCAATTGGAATTTTTGGGTTAGGTCAATCCGTTCGCGAGATATGGGAGTTTGAAGCCAAGAAATGGTTGAGAAGGCAAAAAATTTTTCGCAATTCTGCTGCTCCAAACGCTTAAACAGAATGGCCTAGGGAAAAAATACAGATACCGTTGTAATCGGGCGAGTTTCTACTTTCAGATGCAACAGGAATTTTTGGGTTAGGTCAATCCGTTCGCGAGATATGGGAGTTTGAAGCTAAGAAATGGTTGAGAAGACAACAAATCTTTCGCACTTCTGCTGCTCCAAACGCTTAACCAGAATGGCCTAGGGAAAAAATACACATACCGTTGTAATCGGGCGAGTTTCTACTTTCAGATGCAATAGGAATTTTTGGGTTAGGTCAATCCGTTCATGAGATATGGGAGTTTGAAGCCAAGAAATGGTTGAAAAGGCAAAAAATTTTTCGCAATTCTGCTGCTCCAAACGCTTAACCAGAATGGCCTAGGGGAAAAATACACATACCGTTGTAATCGGGCGAGTTTCGACTTTCAGATGCAATAGGAATTTTTGGGTTAGGTCAATCCGTTCGCGAGATATGGGAGTTTGAAGCCAAGAAATGGTTGAGAAGGCAACAAATTTTTCGCAATTCTGCTGCTCCAAACGCTTAACCAGAATGACCTAGGGGAAAAATACACATACCGTTGTAATCGGGCGAGTTTCTACTTTCAGATGCAATAGGAATTTTTGGGTTAGGTCAATCCGTTCGCGAGATATGGGAGTTTGAAGCCAAGAAATGGTTGAGAAGGCAAAAAATTTTTCGCAATTCTGCTGCTCCAAACGCTTAACCAGAATGGCCTAGGGAAAAAATACACATACCGTTGTAATCGGGCGAGTTTCTACTTTCAGATGCAATAGGAATTTTTGGGTTAGGTCAATCCGTTCGCGAGATATGGGAGTTTGAAGCCAAGAAATGGTTGAGAAGGCAAAAAATTTTTCGCAATTCTGCTGCTCCAAACGCTTAACCAGAATGGCCTAGAGAAAAAATACACATACCGTTGTAATCGGGCGAGTCTCTACTTCCAGACGCTACAGGAATTTTTGGGTTAGGTCAATCCGTTCGCGAGATATGGGAGTTTGAAGCCAAGAAATGGTTGAGAAGGCAAAAAATTTTTCGCAATTCTGCTGCTCCAAACGCTTAACCAGAATGGCCTAGGGAAAAAATGCACATACCGTTGTAATCGGGCGAGTTTCTACTTTCAGATGCAATAGGAATTTTTGGGTTAGGTCAATCCGTTCGCGAGATATGGGACTTTGAAGCTAAGAAATGGTTGACAGGACAACAAATTTTTCGCAATACTGCTGCTCCAATCGCTTAACCAGAATGGGCTAGGGAAAAAATACACATACCGTTGTAATCGGGCGAGTCTCTACTTCCAGACGCCACAGGAATTTTTGGGTTAGGTCAATCCGTTCGCGAGATATGGGAGTTTGAAGCCAAGAAATGGTTGAGAAGGCAAAGAATTTTTCGCATTTCTGCTGATCCAAACGCTTAACCAGAATGGTCTAGGGAAACAATACACATACCGTTGTAATCGGGCGAGTATCTACTTTCAGATGCAATAGGAATTTTTGGGTTAGGTCAACCCGTTCGCGAGATATGGGAGTTTGAAGCCAAGAAATGATTGAGAAGGCAAAAAATTTTTCGCAATTCTGCTGCTCCAAACGCTTAAACAGAATGGCCTAGGGAAAAAATACAGACACCGTTGTAATCGGGCGAGTCTCCTACTTCCAGACGCTACAGGAATTTTTGGGTTAGGTCATTCTGTTCGCGAGATATGGGAGTTTGAAGCCAAGAAATGGTTGAGAAGGCAAAAAATTTTTCGCAATTCTGCTGCTCCAAACGCTTAACCAGAATGGCCTAGGGAAAAAATACACATACCGCTGTAATCGGGCGAGGTTCTACTTTCAGATGCAATTGGAATTTTTGGGTTAGGTCAATCCGTTCGCGAGATATGGGAGTTTGAAGCCAAGAAATGGTTGAGAAGGCAAAAAATTTTTCGCAATTCTGCTGCTCCAAACGCTTAAACAGAATGGCCTAGGGAAAAAATACAGATACCGTTGTAATCGGGCGAGTTTCTACTTTCAGATGCAACAGGAATTTTTGGGTTAGGTCAATCCGTTCGCGAGATATGGGAGTTTGAAGCTAAGAAATGGTTGAGAAGACAACAAATCTTTCGCACTTCTGCTGCTCCAAACGCTTAACCAGAATGGCCTAGGGAAAAAATACACATACCGTTGTAATCGGGCGAGTTTCTACTTTCAGATGCAATAGGAATTTTTGGGTTAGGTCAATCCGTTCATGAGATATGGGAGTTTGAAGCCAAGAAATGGTTGAAAAGGCAAAAAATTTTTCGCAATTCTGCTGCTCCAAACGCTTAACCAGAATGGCCTAGGGGAAAAATACACATACCGTTGTAATCGGGCGAGTTTCGACTTTCAGATGCAATAGGAATTTTTGGGTTAGGTCAATCCGTTCGCGAGATATGGGAGTTTGAAGCCAAGAAATGGTTGAGAAGGCAACAAATTTTTCGCAATTCTGCTGCTCCAAACGCTTAACCAGAATGACTTAGGGGAAAAATACACATACCGTTGTAATCGGGCGAGTTTCTACTTTCAGATGCAATAGGAATTTTTGGGTTAGGTCAATCCGTTCGCGAGATATGGGAGTTTGAAGCCAAGAAATGGTTGAGAAGGCAAAAAATTTTTCGCAATTCTGCTGCTCCAAACGCTTAACCAGAATGGCCTAGGGAAAAAATACACATACCGTTGTAATCGGGCGAGTTTCTACTTTCAGATGCAATAGGAATTTTTGGGTTAGGTCAATCCGTTCGCGAGATATGGGAGTTTGAAGCCAAGAAATGGTTGAGAAGGCAAAAAATTTTTCGCAATTCTGCTGCTCCAAACGCTTAACCAGAATGGCCTAGAGAAAAAATACACATACCGTTGTAATCGGGCGAGTCTCTACTTCCAGACGCTACAGGAATTTTTGGGTTAGGTCAATCCGTTCGCGAGATATGGGAGTTTGAAGCCAAGAAATGGTTGAGAAGGCAAAAAATTTTTCGCAATTCTGCTGCTCCAAACGCTTAACCAGAATGGCCTAGGGAAAAAATACACATACCGTTGTAATCGGGCGAGTTTCTACTTTCAGATGCAATAGGAATTTTTGGGTTAGGTCAATCCGTTCGCGAGATATGGGACTTTGAAGCTAAGAAATGGTTGACAGGACAACAAATTTTTCGCAATACTGCTGCTCCAATCGCTTAACCAGAATGGGCTAGGGAAAAAATACACATACCGTTGTAATCGGGCGAGTCTCTACTTCCAGACGCCACAGGAATTTTTGGGTTAGGTCAATCCGTTCGCGAGATATGGGAGTTTGAAGCCAAGAAATGGTTGAGAAGGCAAAGAATTTTTCGCATTTCTGCTGATCCAAACGCTTAACCAGAATGGTCTAGGGAAACAATACACATACCGTTGTAATCGGGCGAGTATCTACTTTCAGATGCAATAGGAATTTTTGGGTTAGGTCAACCCGTTCGCGAGATATGGGAGTTTGAAGCCAAGAAATGATTGAGAAGGCAAAAAATTTTTCGCAATTCTGCTGCTCCAAACGCTTAAACAGAATGGCCTAGGGAAAAAATACAGATACCGTTGTAATCGGGCGAGTTTCTACTTTCAGATGCAACAGGAATTTTTGGGTTAGGTCAATCCGTTCGCGAGATATGGGAGTTTGAAGCTAAGAAATGGTTGAGAAGACAACAAATCTTTCGCACTTCTGCTGCTCCAAACGCTTAACCAGAATGGCCTAGGGAAAAAATACACATACCGTTGTAATCGGGCGAGTTTCTACTTTCAGATGCAATAGGAATTTTTGGGTTAGGTCAATCCGTTCATGAGATATGGGAGTTTGAAGCCAAGAAATGGTTGAGAAGGCAAAAAATTTTTCGCAATTCTGCTGCTCTAAACGCTTAACCAGAATGGCCTAGGGAAAAAATACACATACCGTTGTAATCGGGCGAGTCTCTACTTCCAGACGCTATAGGAATTTTTGGGTTAGGTCAATCCGTTCGCGAGATATGGGAGTTTGAAGCCAAGAAATGGTTGAGAAGGCAAAAAATTTTTCGCAATTCTGCTGCTCCAAACGCTTAACCAGAATGGCCTAGGGAAAAAATACACATACCGCTGTAATCGGGCGAGGTTCTACTTTCAGATGCAATTGGAATTTTTGGGTTAGGTCAATCCGTTCGCGAGATATGGGAGTTTGAAGCCAAGAAATGGTTGAGAAGGCAAAAAATTTTTCGCAATTCTGCTGCTCCAAACGCTTAACCAGAACGGCCTAGAGAAAAAATACACATACCGTTGTAATCGGGCGAGTCTCTACTTCCAGACGCTACAGGAATTTTTGGGTTAGGTCAATCCGTTCGCGAGATATGGGAGTTTGAAGCCAAGAAATGGTTGAGAAGGCAAAAAATTTTTCGCAATTCTGCTGCTCCAAACGCTTAACCAGAATGGCCTAGGGAAAAAATACACATACCGCTGTAATCGGGCGAGGTTCTACTTTCAGATGCAATTGGAATTTTTGGGTTAGGTCAATCCGTTCGCGAGATATGGGAGTTTGAAGCCAAGAAATGGTTGAGAAGGCAAAAAATTTTTCGCAATTCTGCTGCTCCAAACGCTTAACCAGAATGGCCTAGGGAAAAAATACACATACCTTTGTAATCGGGCGAGTCTCTACTTCCAGACGCTACAGGAATTTTTGGGTTAGGTCAATCCGTTCGCGAGATATGGGAGTTTGAAGCCAAGAAATGGTTGAGAAGGCAAAAAATTTTTCGCAATTCTGCTGCTCCAAACGCTTAACCAGAATGGCCTAGGGAAAAAATACACATACCGCTGTAATCGGGCGAGGTTCTACTTTCAGATGCAATTGGAATTTTTGGGTTAGGTCAATCCGTTCGCGAGATATGGGAGTTTGAAGCCAAGAAATGGTTGAGAAGGCAACAAATTTTTCGCAATTCTGCTGCTCCAAACGCTTAACCAGAATGGCCTAGGGAAAAAATACACATACCGTTGTAATCGGGCGAGTCTCTACTTCCAGACGCTACAGGAATTTTTGGGTTAGGTCAATCCGTTCGCGAGATATGGGAGTTTGAAGCCAAGAAATGGTTGAGAAGGCCAAAAATTTTTCGCAATTCTGCTGCTCCAAACGCTTAACCAGAATGGCCTAGGGGAAAAATACACATACCGTTGTAATCGGGCGAGTTTCGAATTTCAGATGCAATAGGAATTTTTGGGTTAGGTCAATCCGTTCGCGAGATATGGGAGTTTGAAGCCAAGAAATGGTTGAGAAGGCAACAAATTTTTCGCAATTCTGCTGCTCCAAACGCTTAACCAGAATGGCCTAGGGAAAAAATACACATACCGTTGTAATCGGGCGAGTTTCGACTTTCAGATGCAATAGGAATTTTTGGGTTAGGTCAATCCGTTCGCGAGATATGGGAGTTTGAAGCCAAGAAATGGTTGAGAAGGCAACAAATTTTTCGCAATTCTGCTGCTCCAAACGCTTAACCAGAATGACCTAGGGGAAAAATACACATACCGTTGTAATCGGGCGAGTTTCTACTTTCAGATGCAAGAGGAATTTTTGGGTTAGGTCAATCCGTTCGCGAGATATGGGAGTTTGAAGCCAAGAAATGGTTGAGAAGGCAAAAAATTTTTCGCAATTCTGCTGCTCCAAACGCTTAACCAGAATGGCCTAGGGAAAAAATACACATACCGTTGTAATCGGGCGAGTTTCTACTTTCAGATGCAATAGGAATTTTTGGGTTAGGTCAATCCGTTCGCGAGATATGGGAGTTTGAAGCCAAGAAATGGTTGAGAAGGCAACAAATTTTTCGCAATTCTGCTGCTCCAAACGCTTAACCAGAATGGCCTAGGGAAAAAATACACATACCGTTGTAATCGGGCGAGTCTCTACTTCCAGACGCTACAGGAATTTGTGGGTTAGGTCAATCCGTTCGCGAGATATGGGAGTTTGAAGCCAAGAAATGGTTGAGAAGGCCAAAAATTTTTCGCAATTCTGCTGCTCCAAACGCTTAACCAGAATGGCCTAGGGGAAAAATGCACATACCGTTGTAATCGGGCGAGTTTCGAATTTCAGATGCAATAGGAATTTTTGGGTTAGGTCAATCCGTTCGCGAGATATGGGAGTTTGAAGCCAAGAAATGGTTGAGAAGGCAACAAATTTTTCGCAATTCTGCTGCTCCAAACGCTTAACCAGAATGGCCTAGGGGAAAAATACACATACCGTTGTAATCGGGCGAGTTTCTACTTTCAGATGCAATAGGAATTTTTGGGTTAGGTCAATCCGTTCGCGAGATATGGGAGTTTGAAGCCAAGAAATGGTTGAGAAGGCAACAAATTTTTCGCAATTCTGCTGCTCCAAACGCTTAACCAGAATGGCCTAGGGAAAAAATACACATACCGCTGTAATCGGGCGAGGTTCTACATTCAGATGCAATAGGAATTTTTGGGTTAGGTCAATCCGTTCGCGAGATATGGGAGTTTGAAGCCAAGAAATGGTTGAGAAGGCAACAAATTTTTCGCAATTCTGCTGCTCCAAACGCTTAACCAGAATGACCTAGGGGAAAAATACACATACCGTTGTAATCGGGCGAGTTTCTACTTTCAGATGCAATAGGAATTTTTGGGTTAGGTCAATCCGTTCGCGAGATATGGGAGTTTGAAGCCAAGAAATGGTTGAGAAGGCAAAAAATTTTTCGCAATTCTGCTGCTCCAAACGCTTAACCAGAATGGCCTAGGGAAAAAATACACATACCGTTGTAATCGGGCGAGTTTCTACTTTCAGATGCAATAGGAATTTTTGGGTTAGGTCAATCCGTTCGCGAGATATGGTAGTTTGAAGCCAAGAAATGGTTGAGAAGGCAAAAAATTTTTCGCAATTCTGCTGATCAAAACGCTTAACCAGAATGGTCTAGGGAAACAATACACATACCGCTGTAATCGGGCGAGGTTCTACATTCAGATGCAATTGGAATTTTTGGGTTAGGTCAATCCGTTCGCGAGATATGGGAGTTTGAAGCCAAGAAATGGTTGAGAAGGCAAAAAATTTTTCACAATTCTGCTGCTCCAAACGCTTAACCAGAATGGCCTAGGGAAAAAATACACATACCGCTGTAATCGGGCGAGGTTCTACTTTCAGATGCAATTGGAATTTTTGGGTTAGGTCAATCCGTTCGCGAGATATGGGAGTTTGAAGCCAAGAAATGGTTGAGAAGGCAACAAATTTTTCGCAATTCTGCTGCTCCAAACGCTTAACCAGAATGGCCTAGGGAAAAAATACACATACCGTTGTAATCGGGCGAGTCTCTACTTCCAGACGCTACAGGAATTTGTGGGTTAGGTCAATCCGTTCGCGAGATATGGGAGTTTGAAGCCAAGAAATGGTTGAGAAGGCCAAAAATTTTTCGCAATTCTGCTGCTCCAAACGCTTAACCAGAATGGCCTAGGGGAAAAATGCACATACCGTTGTAATCGGGCGAGTTTCGAATTTCAGATGCAATAGGAATTTTTGGGTTAGGTCAATCCGTTCGCGAGATATGGGAGTTTGAAGCCAAGAAATGGTTGAGAAGGCAACAAATTTTTCGCAATTCTGCTGCTCCAAACGCTTAACCAGAATGGCCTAGGGGAAAAATACACATACCGTTGTAATCGGGCGAGTTTCTACTTTCAGATGCAATAGGAATTTTTGGGTTAGGTCAATCCGTTCGCGAGATATGGGAGTTTGAAGCCAAGAAATGCTTGAGAAGGCAAAAAATTTTTCGCAATTCTGCTGCTCCAAACGCTTAACCAGAATGGCCTAGGGAAAAAATACACATACCGTTGTAATCGGGCGAGTTTCGACTTTCAGATGCAATAGGAATTTTTGGGTTAGGTCAATCCGTTCGCGAGATATGGGAGTTTGAAGCCAAGAAATGGTTGAGAAAGCAACAAATTTTTCGCAATTCTGCTGCTCCAAACGCTTAACCAGAATGGCCTAGGGGAAAAATACACATACCGTTGTAATCGGGCGAGTTTCTACTTTCAGATGCAATAGGAATTTTTGGGTTAGGTCATCCGTTCGCGAGATATGGGAGTTTGAAGCCAAGAAATGGTTGAGAAGGCAAAAAATTTTTCGCAATTCTGCTGCTCCAAATGCTTAACCAGAATGGCCTAGGGAAAAAATACACATACCGTTGTAATCGGGCGAGTTTCTACTTTCAGATGCAATAGGAATTTTTGGGTTAGGTCAATCCGTTCGCGAGATATGGGAGTTTGAAGCCAAGAAATGGTTGAGAAGGCAAAAAATTTTTCGCAATTCTGCTGCTCCAAACGCTTAACCAGAATGGCCTAGAGAAAAAATACACATACCGTTGTAATCGGGCGAGTCTCTACTTCCAGACGCTACAGGAATTTTTGGGTTAGGTCAATCCGTTCGCGAGATATGGTAGTTTGAAGCCAAGAAATGGTTGAGAAGGCAAAAAATTTTTCGCAATTCTGCTGATCAAAACGCTTAACCAGAATGGTCTAGGGAAACAATACACATACCGCTGTAATCGGGCGAGTCTCTACTTCCAGACGCTACAGGAATTTTTGGGTTAGGTCAATCCGTTCGCGAGATATGGGAGTTTGAAGCCAAGAAATGGTTGAGAAGGCAAAAAATTTTTCGCAATTCTGCTGCTCCAAACGCTTAACCAGAATGGCCTAGGGAAAAAATACACATACCGCTGTAATCGGGCGAGGTTCTACTTTCAGATGCAATTGGAATTTTTGGGTTAGGTCAATCCGTTCGCGAGATATGGGAGTTTGAAGCCAAGAAATGGTTGAGAAGGCAACAAATTTTTCGCAATTCTGCTGCTCCAAACGCTTAACCAGAATGGCCTAGGGAAAAAATACACATACCGTTGTAATCGGGCGAGTCTCTACTTCCAGACGCTACAGGAATTTTTGGGTTAGGTCAATCCGTTCGCGAGATATGGGAGTTTGAAGCCAAGAAATGGTTGAGAAGGCCAAAAATTTTTCGCAATTCTGCTGCTCCAAACGCTTGACCAGAATGGCCTAGGGGAAAAATACACATACCGTTGTAATCGGGCGAGTTTCGAATTTCAGATGCAATAGGAATTTTTGGGTTAGGTCAATCCGTTCGCGAGATATGGGAGTTTGAAGCCAAGAAATGGTTGAGAAGGCAACAAATTTTTCGCAATTCTGCTGCTCCAAACGCTTAACCAGAATGGCCTAGGGGAAAAATACACATACCGTTGTAATCGGGCGAGTTTCTACTTTCAGATGCAATAGGAATTTTTGGGTTAGGTCAATCCGTTCGCGAGATATGGGAGTTTGAAGCCAAGAAATGCTTGAGAAGGCAAAAAATTTTTCGCAATTCTGCTGCTCCAAACGCTTAACCAGAATGGCCTAGGGAAAAAATACACATACCGTTGTAATCGGGCGAGTTTCGACTTTCAGATGCAATAGGAATTTTTGGGTTAGGTCAATCCGTTCGCGAGATATGGGAGTTTGAAGCCAAGAAATGGTTGAGAAAGCAACAAATTTTTCGCAATTCTGCTGCTCCGAACGCTTAACCAGAATGGCCTAGGGGAAAAATACACATACCGTTGTAATCGGGCGAGTTTCTACTTTCAGATGCAATAGGAATTTTTGGGTTAGGTCATCCGTTCGCGAGATATGGGAGTTTGAAGCCAAGAAATGGTTGAGAAGGCAAAAAATTTTTCGCAATTCTGCTGCTCCAAATGCTTAACCAGAATGGCCTAGGGAAAAAATACACATACCGTTGTAATCGGGCGAGTTTCTACTTTCAGATGCAATAGGAATTTTTGGGTTAGGTCAATCCGTTCGCGAGATATGGGAGTTTGAAGCCAAGAAATGGTTGAGAAGGCAAAAAATTTTTCGCAATTCTGCTGCTCCAAACGCTTAACCAGAATGGCCTAGAGAAAAAATACCCATACCGTTGTAATCGGGCGAGTCTCTACTTCCAGACGCTACAGGAATTTTTGGGTTAGGTCAATCCGTTCGCGAGATATGGTAGTTTGAAGCCAAGAAATGGTTGAGAAGGCAAAAAATTTTTCGCAATTCTGCTGATCAAAACGCTTAACCAGAATGGTCTAGGGAAACAATACACATACCGCTGTAATCGGGCGAGGTTCTACATTCAGATGCAATTGGAATTTTTGGGTTAGGTCAATCCGTTCGCGAGATATGGGAGTTTGAAGCCAAGAAATGGTTGAGAAGGCAAAAAATTTTTCACAATTCTGCTGCTCCAAACGCTTAACCAGAATGGCCTAGGGAAAAAATACACATACCGCTGTAATCGGGCGAGGTTCTACTTTCAGATGCAATTGGAATTTTTGGGTTAGGTCAATCCGTTCGCGAGATATGGGAGTTTGAAGCCAAGAAATGGTTGAGAAGGCAACAAATTTTTCGCAATTCTGCTGCTCCAAACGCTTAACCAGAATGGCATAGGGAAAAAATACACATACCGTTGTAATCGGGCGAGTCTCTACTTCCAGACGCTACAGGAATTTTTGGGTTAGGTCAATCCGTTCGCGAGATATGGGAGTTTGAAGCCAAGAAATGGTTGAGAAGGCCAAAAATTTTTCGCAATTCTGCTGCTCCAAACACTTAACCAGAATGGCCTAGGGGAAAAATACACATACCGTTGTAATCGGGCGAGTTTCGAATTTCAGATGCAATAGGAATTTTTGGGTTAGGTCAATCCGTTCGCGAGATATGGGAGTTTGAAGCCAAGAAATGGTTGAGAAGGCAACAAATTTTTCGCAATTCTGCTGCTCCAAACGCTTAACCAGAATGGCCTAGGGGAAAAATACACATACCGTTGTAATCGGGCGAGTTTCTACTTTCAGATGCAATAGGAATTTTTGGGTTAGGTCAATCCGTTCGCGAGATATGGGAGTTTGAAGCCAAGAAATGCTTGAGAAGGCAAAAAATTTTTCGCAATTCTGCTGCTCCAAACGCTTAACCAGAATGGCCTAGGGAAAAAATACACATACCGTTGTAATCGGGCGAGTTTCGACTTTCAGATGCAATAGGAATTTTTGGGTTAGGTCAATCCGTTCGCGAGATATGGGAGTTTGAAGCCAAGAAATGGTTGAGAAAGCAACAAATTTTTCGCAATTCTGCTGCTCCAAACGCTTAACCAGAATGGCCTAGGGGAAAAATACACATACCGTTGTAATCGGGCGAGTTTCTACTTTCAGATGCAATAGGAATTTTTGGGTTAGGTCATCCGTTCGCGAGATATGGGAGTTTGAAGCCAAGAAATGGTTGAGAAGGCAAAAAATTTTTCGCAATTCTGCTGCTCCAAATGCTTAACCAGAATGGCCTAGGGAAAAAATACACATACCGTTGTAATCGGGCGAGTTTCTACTTTCAGATGCAATAGGAATTTTTGGGTTAGGTCAATCCGTTCGCGAGATATGGGAGTTTGAAGCCAAGAAATGGTTGAGAAGGCAAAAAATTTTTCGCAATTCTGCTGCTCCAAACGCTTAACCAGAATGGCCTAGAGAAAAAATACACATACCGTTGTAATCGGGCGAGTCTCTACTTCCAGACGCTACAGGAATTTTTGGGTTAGGTCAATCCGTTCGCGAGATATGGTAGTTTGAAGCCAAGAAATGGTTGAGAAGGCAAAAAATTTTTCGCAATTCTGCTGATCAAAACGCTTAACCAGAATGGTCTAGGGAAACAATACACATACCGCTGTAATCGGGCGAGGTTCTACATTCAGATGCAATTGGAATTTTTGGGTTAGGTCAATCCGTTCGCGAGATATGGGAGTTTGAAGCCAAGAAATGGTTGAGAAGGCAAAAAATTTTTCACAATTCTGCTGCTCCAAACGCTTAAACAGAATGGCCTAGGGAAAAAATACAGATACCGTTGTAATCGGGCGAGTTTCTACTTTCAGATGCAACAGGAATTTTTGGGTTAGGTCAATCCGTTCGCGAGATATGGGAGTTTGAAGCTAAGAAATGGTTGAGAAGACAACAAATCTTTCGCACTTCTGCTGCTCCAAACGCTTAACCAGAATGGCCTAGGGAAAAAATACACATACCGTTGTAATCGGGCGAGTTTCTACTTTCAGATGCAATAGGAATTTTTGGGTTAGGTCAATCCGTTCATGAGATATGGGAGTTTGAAGCCAAGAAATGGTTGAGAAGGCAAAAAATTTTTCGCAATTCTGCTGCTCCAAACGCTTAACCAGAATGGCCTAGGGAAAAAATACACACACCGCTGTAATCGGGCGAGGTTCTACATTCAGATGCAATTGGAATTTTTGGGTTAGGTCAATCCGTTCGCGAGATATGGGAGTTTGAAGCCAAGAAATGGTTGAGAAGGCAAAAAATTTTTCGCACTTCTGCTGCTCCAAACGCTTAACCAGAATGGCCTAGGGAAAAAATACACATACCTTTGTAATCGGGCGAGTCTCTACTTCCAGACGCTATAGGAATTTTTGGGTTAGGTCAATCCGTTCGCGAGATATGGGAGTTTGAAGCCAAGAAATGGTTGAGAAGGCAAAAAATTTTTCGCTATTCTGCTGCTCCAAACGCTTAACCAGAATGGCCTAGGGGAAAAATACACATACCGTTGTAATCGGGCGAGTTTCGACTTTCAGATGCAATAGGAATTTTTGGGTTAGGTCAATCCGTTCGCGAGATATGGGAGTTTGAAGCCAAGAAATGGTTGAGAAGGCAACAAATTTTTCGCAATTCTGCTGCTCCAAACGCTTAACCAGAATGGCCTAGGGGAAAAATACACATACCGTTGTAATCGGGCGAGTTTCTACTTTCAGATGCAACAGGAATTTTTGGGTTAGGTCAATCCGTTCGCGAGATATGGGAGTTTGAAGCCAAGAAATGGTTGAGAAGGCCAAAAATTTTTCGCAACTCTGCTGCTCCAAACGCTTAACCAGAATGGCCTAGGGAAAAAATACACATACCGTTGTAATCGGGCGAGTTTCTACTTTCGGATGCAATAGGAATTTTTGGGTTAGGTCAATCCGTTCGCGAGATATGGGACTTTGAAGCTAAGAAATGGTAGACAGGACAACAAATTTTTCGCACTACTGCTGCTCCAATCGCTTAACCAGAATGGGCTAGGGAAAAAATACACATACCGGTGTAATCGGGCGAGTCTCTACTTCCAGACGCCACAGGAATTTTTGGGTTAGGTCAATCCGTTCGCGAGATATGGGAGTTTGAAGCCAAGAAATGGTTGAGAAGGCAAAAAATTTTTCGCAATTCTGCTGCTCCAAACGCTTAACCAGAATGGCCTAGGGGAAAAATACACATACCGTTGTAATCGGGCGAGTTTCGAATTTCAGATGCAATAGGAATTTTTGGGTTAGGTCAATCCGTTCGCGAGATATGGGAGTTTGAAGCCAAGAAATGGTTGAGGAGGCAACAAATTTTTCGCAATTCTGCTGCTCCAAACGCTTAACCAGAATGGCCTAGGGGAAAAATACACATACCGTTGTAATCGGGCGAGTTTCTACTTTCAGATGCAATAGGAATTTTTGGGTTAGGTCAATCCGTTCGCGAGATATGGGAGTTTGAAGCCAAGAAATGCTTGAGAAGGCAAAAAATTTTTCGCAATTCTGCTGCTCCAAACGCTTAACCAGAATGGCCTAGGGGAAAAATACACATACCGTTGTAATCGGGCGAGTTTCTACTTTCAGATGCAATAGGAATTTTTGGGTTAGGTCAATCCGTTCGCGAGATATGGGAGTTTGAAGCCAAGAAATGCTTGAGAAGGCAAAAAATTTTTCGCAATTCTGCTGCTCCAAACGCTTAACCAGAATGGCCTAGGGAAAAAATACACATACCGTTGTAATCGGGCGAGTTTCGACTTTCAGATGCAATAGGAATTTTTGGGTTAGGTCAATCCGTTCGCGAGATATGGGAGTTTGAAGCCAAGAAATGGTTGAGAAAGCAACAAATTTTTCGCAATTCTGCTGCTCCAAACGCTTAACCAGAATGGCCTAGGGGAAAATACACATACCGTTGTAATCGGGCGAGTTTCTACTTTCAGATGCAATAGGAATTTTTGGGTTAGGTCATCCGTTCGCGAGATATGGGAGTTTGAAGCCAAGAAATGGTTGAGAAGGCAAAAAATTTTTCGCAATTCTGCTGCTCCAAATGCTTAACCAGAATGGCCTAGGGAAAAAATACACATACCGTTGTAATCGGGCGAGTTTCTACTTTCAGATGCAATAGGAATTTTTGGGTTAGGTCAATCCGTTCGCGAGATATGGGAGTTTGAAGCCAAGAAATGGTTGAGAAGGCAAAAAATTTTTCGCAATTCTGCTGCTCCAAACGCTTAACCAGAATGGCCTAGAGAAAAAATACACATACCGTTGTAATCGGGCGAGTCTCTACTTCCAGACGCTACAGGAATTTTTGGGTTAGGTCAATCCGTTCGCGAGATATGGTAGTTTGAAGCCAAGAAATGGTTGAGAAGGCAAAAAATTTTTCGCAATTCTGCTGATCAAAACGCTTAACCAGAATGGTCTAGGGAAACAATACACATACCGCTGTAATCGGGCGAGGTTCTACATTCAGATGCAATTGGAATTTTTGGGTTAGGTCAATCCGTTCGCGAGATATGGGAGTTTGAAGCCAAGAAATGGTTGAGAAGGCAAAAAATTTTTCACAATTCTGCTGCTCCAAACGCTTAACCAGAATGGCCTAGGGAAAAAATACACATACCGCTGTAATCGGGCGAGGTTCTACTTTCAGATGCAATTGGAATTTTTGGGTTAGGTCAATCCGTTCGCGAGATATGGGAGTTTGAAGCCAAGAAATGATTGAGAAGGCAACAAATTTTTCGCAATTCTGCTGCTCCAAACGCTTAACCAGAATGGCCTAGGGAAAAAATACACATACCGTTGTAATCGGGCGAGTCTCTACTTCCAGACGCTACAGGAATTTTTGGGTTAGGTCAATCCGTTCGCGAGATATGGGAGTTTGAAGCCAAGAAATGGTTGAGAAGGCCAAAAATTTTTCGCAATTCTGCTGCTCCAAACGCTTAACCAGAATGGCCTAGGGGAAAAATACACATACCGTTGTAATCGGGCGAGTTTCGAATTTCAGATGCAATAGGAATTTTTGGGTTAGGTCAATCCGTTCGCGAGATATGGGAGTTTGAAGCCAAGAAATGGTTGAGAAGGCAACAAATTTTTCGCAATTCTGCTGCTCCAAACGCTTAACCAGAATGGCCTAGGGGAAAAATACACATACCGTTGTAATCGGGCGAGTTTCTACTTTCAGATGCAATAGGAATTTTTGGGTTAGGTCAATCCGTTCGCGAGATATGGGAGTTTGAAGCCAAGAAATGCTTGAGAAGGCAAAAAATTTTTCGCAATTCTGCTGCTCCAAACGCTTAACCAGAATGGCCTAGGGAAAAAATACACATACCGTTGTAATCGGGCGAGTTTCGACTTTCAGATGCAATAGGAATTTTTGGGTTAGGTCAATCCGTTCGCGAGATATGGGAGTTTGAAGCCAAGAAATGGTTGAGAAAGCAACAAATTTTTCGCAATTCTGCTGCTCCAAACGCTTAACCAGAATGGCCTAGGGGAAAAATACACATACCGTTGTAATCGGGCGAGTTTCTACTTTCAGATGCAATAGGAATTTTTGGGTTAGGTCATCCGTTCGCGAGATATGGGAGTTTGAAGCCAAGAAATGGTTGAGAAGGCAAAAAATTTTTCGCAATTCTGCTGCTCCAAATGCTTAACCAGAATGGCCTAGGGAAAAAATACACATACCATTGTAATCGGGCGAGTTTCTACTTTCAGATGCAATAGGAATTTTTGGGTTAGGTCAATCCGTTCGCGAGATATGGGAGTTTGAAGCCAAGAAATGGTTGAGAAGGCAAAAAATTTTTCGCAATTCTGCTGCTCCAAACGCTTAACCAGAATGGCCTAGAGAAAAAATACACATACCGTTGTAATCGGGCGAGTCTCTACTTCCAGACGCTACAGGAATTTTTGGGTTAGGTCAATCCGTTCGCGAGATATGGTAGTTTGAAGCCAAGAAATGGTTGAGAAGGCAAAAAATTTTTCGCAATTCTGCTGATCAAAACGCTTAACCAGAATGGTCTAGGGAAACAATACACATACCGCTGTAATCGGGCGAGGTTCTACATTCAGATGCAATTGGAATTTTTGGGTTAGGTCAATCCGTTCGCGAGATATGGGAGTTTGAAGCCAAGAAATGGTTGAGAAGGCAAAAAATTTTTCACAATTCTGCTGCTCCAAACGCTTAAACAGAATGGCCTAGGGAAAAAATACAGATACCGTTGTAATCGGGCGAGTTTCTACTTTCAGATGCAACAGGAATTTTTGGGTTAGGTCAATCCGTTCGCGAGATATGGGAGTTTGAAGCTAAGAAATGGTTGAGAAGACAACAAATCTTTCGCACTTCTGCTGCTCCAAACGCTTAACCAGAATGGCCTAGGGAAAAAATACACATACCGTTGTAATCGGGCGAGTTTCTACTTTCAGATGCAATAGGAATTTTTGGGTTAGGTCAATCCGTTCATGAGATATGGGAGTTTGAAGCCAAGAAATGGTTGAGAAGGCAAAAAATTTTTCGCAATTCTGCTGCTCCAAACGCTTAACCAGAATGGCCTAGAGAAAAAATACACATACCGTTGTAATCGGGCGAGTCTCTACTTCCAGACGCTACAGGAATTTTTGGGTTAGGTCAATCCGTTCGCGAGATATGGGAGTTTGAAGCCAAGAAATGGTTGAGAAGGCAAAAAATTTTTCGCAATTCTGCTGCTCCAAACGCTTAACCAGAATGGCCTAGGGAAAAAATACACATACCGCTGTAATCGGGCGAGGTTCTACTTTCAGATGCAGTTGGAATTTTTGGGTTAGGTCAATCCGTTCGCGAGATATGGGAGTTTGAAGCCAAGAAATGGTTGAGAAGGCAAAAAATTTTTCGCAATTCTGCTGCTCCAAACGCTTAACCAGAATGGCCTAGGGAAAAAATACACATACCTTTGTAATCGGGCGAGTCTCTACTTCCAGACGCTACAGGAATTTTTGGGTTAGGTCAACCCGTTCGCGAGATATGGGAGTTTGAAGCCAAGAAATGGTTGAGAAGGCAAAAAATTTTTCGCAATTCTGCTGCTCCAAACGCTTAACCAGAATGGCCTAGGGGAAAAATACACATACCGTTGTAATCGGGCGAGTTTCGAATTTCAGATGCAATAGGAATTTTTGGGTTAGGTCAATCCGTTCGCGAGATATGGGAGTTTGAAGCCAAGAAATGCTTGAGAAGGCAAAAAATTTTTCGCAATTCTGCTGCTCCAAACGCTTAACCAGAATGGCCTAGGGAAAAAATACACATACCGTTGTAATCGGGCGAGTTTCGACTTTCAGATGCAATAGGAATTTTTGGGTTAGGTCAATCCGTTCGCGAGATATGGGAGTTTGAAGCCAAGAAATGGTTGAGAAGGCAAAAAATTTTTCGCAATTCTGCTGCTCCAAACGCTTAACCAGAATGGCCTAGAGAAAAAATACACATACCGTTGTAATCGGGCGAGTCTCTACTTCCAGACGCTACAGGAATTTTTGGGTTAGGTCAATCCGTTCGCGAGATATGGTAGTTTGAAGCCAAGAAATGGTTGAGAAGGCAAAAAATTTTTCGCAATTCTGCTGCTCCAAACGCTTAACCAGAATGGCCTAGGGAAAAAATACACACACCGCTGTAATCGGGCGAGGTTCTACATTCAGATGCAATTGGAATTTTTGGGTTAGGTCAATCCGTTCGCGAGATATGGGAGTTTGAAGCCAAGAAATGGTTGAGAAGGCAAAAAATTTTTCGCACTTCTGCTGCTCCAAACGCTTAACCAGAATGGCCTAGGGAAAAAATACACATACCTTTGTAATCGGGCGAGTCTCTACTTCCAGACGCTATAGGAATTTTTGGGTTAGGTCAATCCGTTCGCGAGATATGGGAGTTTGAAGCCAAGAAATGGTTGAGAAGGCAAAAAATTTTTCGCTATTCTGCTGCTCCAAACGCTTAACCAGAATGGCCTAGGGGAAAAATACACATACCGTTGTAATCGGGCGAGTTTCGACTTTCAGATGCAATAGGAATTTTTGGGTTAGGTCAATCCGTTCGCGAGATATGGGAGTTTGAAGCCAAGAAATGGTTGAGAAGGCAACAAATTTTTCGCAATTCTGCTGCTCCAAACGCTTAACCAGAATGGCCTAGGGGAAAAATACACATACCGTTGTAATCGGGCGAGTTTCTACTTTCAGATGCAACAGGAATTTTTGGGTTAGGTCAATCCGTTCGCGAGATATGGGAGTTTGAAGCCAAGAAATGGTTGAGAAGGCCAAAAATTTTTCGCAACTCTGCTGCTCCAAACGCTTAACCAGAATGGCCTAGGGAAAAAATACACATACCGTTGTAATCGGGCGAGTTTCTACTTTCGGATGCAATAGGAATTTTTGGGTTAGGTCAATCCGTTCGCGAGATATGGGACTTTGAAGCTAAGAAATGGTAGACAGGACAACAAATTTTTCGCACTACTGCTGCTCCAATCGCTTAACCAGAATGGGCTAGGGAAAAAATACACATACCGGTGTAATCGGGCGAGTCTCTACTTCCAGACGCCACAGGAATTTTTGGGTTAGGTCAATCCGTTCGCGAGATATGGGAGTTTGAAGCCAAGAAATGGTTGAGAAGGCAAAAAATTTTTCGCATTTCTGCTGATCCAAACGCTTAACCAGAATGGTCTAGGGAAACAATACACATACCGTTGTAATCGGGCGAGTATCTACTTTCAGATGCAATAGGAATTTTTGGGTTAGGTCAATCCGTTCGCGAGATATGGGAGTTTGAAGCCAAGAAATGGTTGAGAAGGCAAAAAATTTTTCGCAATTCTGCTGCTCCAAACGCTTAACCAGAATGGCCTAGAGAAAAAATACACATACCGTTGTAATCGGGCGAGTCTCTACTTCCAGACGCTACAGGAATTTTTGGGTTAGGTCAATCCGTTCGCGAGATATGGTAGTTTGAAGCCAAGAAATGGTTGAGAAGGCAAAAAATTTTTCGCAATTCTGCTGATCAAAACGCTTAACCAGAATGGTCTAGGGAAACAATACACATACCGCTGTAATCGGGCGAGGTTCTACATTCAGATGCAATTGGAATTTTTGGGTTAGGTCAATCCGTTCGCGAGATATGGGAGTTTGAAGCCAAGAAATGGTTGAGAAGGCAAAAAATTTTTCACAATTCTGCTGCTCCAAACGCTTAAACAGAATGGCCTAGGGAAAAAATACAGATACCGTTGTAATCGGGCGAGTTTCTACTTTCAGATGCAACAGGAATTTTTGGGTTAGGTCAATCCGTTCGCGAGATATGGGAGTTTGAAGCTAAGAAATGGTTGAGAAGACAACAAATCTTTCGCACTTCTGCTGCTCCAAACGCTTAACCAGAATGGCCTAGGGAAAAAATACACATACCGTTGTAATCGGGCGAGTTTCTACTTTCAGATGCAATAGGAATTTTTGGGTTAGGTCAATCCGTTCATGAGATATGGGAGTTTGAAGCCAAGAAATGGTTGAGAAGGCAAAAAATTTTTCGCAATTCTGCTGCTCCAAACGCTTAACCAGAATGGCCTAGAGAAAAAATACACATACCGTTGTAATCGGGCGAGTCTCTACTTCCAGACGCTACAGGAATTTTTGGGTTAGGTCAATCCGTTCGCGAGATATGGGAGTTTGAAGCCAAGAAATGGTTGAGAAGGCAAAAAATTTTTCGCAATTCTGCTGCTCCAAACGCTTAACCAGAATGGCCTAGGGAAAAAATACACATACCGCTGTAATCGGGCGAGGTTCTACTTTCAGATGCAGTTGGAATTTTTGGGTTAGGTCAATCCGTTCGCGAGATATGGGAGTTTGAAGCCAAGAAATGGTTGAGAAGGCAAAAAATTTTTCGCAATTCTGCTGCTCCAAACGCTTAACCAGAATGGCCTAGGGAAAAAATACACATACCTTTGTAATCGGGCGAGTCTCTACTTCCAGACGCTACAGGAATTTTTGGGTTAGGTCAACCCGTTCGCGAGATATGGGAGTTTGAAGCCAAGAAATGGTTGAGAAGGCAAAAAATTTTTCGCAATTCTGCTGCTCCAAACGCTTAACCAGAATGGCCTAGGGGAAAAATACACATACCGTTGTAATCGGGCGAGTTTCGAATTTCAGATGCAATAAGAATTTTTGGGTTAGGTCAATCCGTTCGCGAGATATGGGAGTTTGAAGCCAAGAAATGCTTGAGAAGGCAAAAAATTTTTCGCAATTCTGCTGCTCCAAACGCTTAACCAGAATGGCCTAGGGAAAAAATACACATACCGTTGTAATCGGGCGAGTTTCGACTTTCAGATGCAATAGGAATTTTTGGGTTAGGTCAATCCGTTCGCGAGATATGGGAGTTTGAAGCCAAGAAATGGTTGAGAAGGCAAAAAATTTTTCGCAATTCTGCTGCTCCAAACGCTTAACCAGAATGGCCTAGAGAAAAAATACACATACCGTTGTAATCGGGCGAGTCTCTACTTCCAGACGCTACAGGAATTTTTGGGTTAGGTCAATCCGTTCGCGAGATATGGTAGTTTGAAGCCAAGAAATGGTTGAGAAGGCAAAAAATTTTTCGCAATTCTGCTGCTCCAAACGCTTAACCAGAATGGCCTAGGGAAAAAATACACACACCGCTGTAATCGGGCGAGGTTCTACATTCAGATGCAATTGGAATTTTTGGGTTAGGTCAATCCGTTCGCGAGATATGGGAGTTTGAAGCCAAGAAATGGTTGAGAAGGCAAAAAATTTTTCGCAATTCTGCTGCTCCAAACGCTTAACCAGAATGGCCTAGGGAAAAAATACACATACCTTTGTAATCGGGCGAGTCTCTACTTCCAGACGCTATAGGAATTTTTGGGTTAGGTCAATCCGTTCGCGAGATATGGGAGTTTGAAGCCAAGAAATGGTTGAGAAGGCAAAAAATTTTTCGCTATTCTGCTGCTCCAAACGCTTAACCAGAATGGCCTAGGGGAAAAATACACATACCGTTGTAATCGGGCGAGTTTCGACTTTCAGATGCAATAGGAATTTTTGGGTTAGGTCAATCCGTTCGCGAGATATGGGAGTTTGAAGCCAAGAAATGGTTGAGAAGGCAACAAATTTTTCGCAATTCTGCTGCTCCAAACGCTTAACCAGACTGGCCTAGGGGAAAAATACACATACCGTTGTAATCGGGCGAGTTTCTACTTTCAGATGCAACAGGAATTTTTGGGTTAGGTCAATCCGTTCGCGAGATATGGGAGTTTGAAGCCAAGAAATGGTTGAGAAGGCCAAAAATTTTTCGCAACTCTGCTGCTCCAAACGCTTAACCAGAATGGCCTAGGGAAAAAATACACATACCGTTGTAATCGGGCGAGTTTCTACTTTCGGATGCAATAGGAATTTTTGGGTTAGGTCAATCCGTTCGCGAGATATGGGACTTTGAAGCTAAGAAATGGTAGACAGGACAACAAATTTTTCGCACTACTGCTGCTCCAATCGCTTAACCAGAATGGGCTAGGGAAAAAATACACATACCGGTGTAATCGGGCGAGTCTCTACTTCCAGACGCCACAGGAATTTTTGGGTTAGGTCAATCCGTTCGCGAGATATGGGAGTTTGAAGCCAAGAAATGGTTGAGAAGGCAAAAATTTTTCGCATTTCTGCTGATCCAAACGCTTAACCAGAATGGTCTAGGGAAACAATACACATACCGTTGTAATCGGGCGAGTATCTACTTTCAGATGCAATAGGAATTTTTTGGGTTAGGTCAATCCGTTCGCGAGATATGGAGTTTGAAGCCAAGAAATGGTTGAGAAGGCAAAAAATTTTTCGCAATTCTGCTGCTCCAAACGCTTAACCAGAATGGCCTAGAGAAAAAATACACATACCGTTGTAATCGGGCGAGTCTCTACTTCCAGACGCTACAGGAATTTTTGGGTTAGGTCAATCCGTTCGCGAGATATGGTAGTTTGAAGCCAAGAAATGGTTGAGAAGGCAAAAAATTTTTCGCAATTCTGCTGATCAAAACGCTTAACCAGAATGGTCTAGGGAAACAATACACATACCGCTGTAATCGGGCGAGGTTCTACATTCAGATGCAATTGGAATTTTTGGGTTAGGTCAATCCGTTCGCGAGATATGGGAGTTTGAAGCCAAGAAATGGTTGAGAAGGCAAAAAATTTTTCACAATTCTGCTGCTCCAAACGCTTAAACAGAATGGCCTAGGGAAAAAATACAGATACCGTTGTAATCGGGCGAGTTTCTACTTTCAGATGCAACAGGAATTTTTGGGTTAGGTCAATCGTTCGCGAGATATGGGAGTTTGAAGCTAAGAAATGGTTGAGAAGACAACAAATCTTTCGCACTTCTGCTGCTCCAAACGCTTAACCAGAATGGCCTAGGGAAAAAATACACATACCGTTGTAATCGGGCGAGTTTCTACTTTCAGATGCAATAGAATTTTTGGGTTAGGTCAATCCGTTCATGAGATATGGGAGTTTGAAGCCAAGAAATGGTTGAGAAGGCAAAAAATTTTTCGCAATTCTGCTGCTCCAAACGCTTAACCAGAATGGCCTAGAGAAAAAATACACATACCGTTGTAATCGGGCGAGTCTCTACTTCCAGACGCTACAGGAATTTTTGGGTTAGGTCAATCCGTTCGCGAGATATGGGAGTTTGAAGCCAAGAAATGGTTGAGAAGGCAAAAAATTTTTCGCAATTCTGCTGCTCCAAACGCTTAACCAGAATGGCCTAGGGAAAAAAATACACATACCGCTGTAATCGGGCGAGGTTCTACTTTCAGATGCAGTTGGAATTTTTGGGTTAGGTCAATCCGTTCGCGAGATATGGGAGTTTGAAGCCAAGAAATGGTTGAGAAGGCAAAAATTTTTCGCAATTCTGCTGCTCCAAACGCTTAACCAGAATGCCTAGGGAAAAAATACACATACCTTTGTAATCGGGCGAGTCTCTACTTCCAGACGCTACAGGAATTTTTGGGTTAGGTCAACCCGTTCGCGAGATATGGGAGTTTGAAGCCAAGAAATGGTTGAGAAGGCAAAAAATTTTTCGCAATTCTGCTGCTCCAAACGCTTAACCAGAATGGCCTAGGGGAAAAATACACATACCGTTGTAATCGGGCGAGTTTCGAATTTCAGATGCAATAAGAATTTTTGGGTTAGGTCAATCCGTTCGCGAGATATGGGAGTTTGTGAAGCCAAGAAATGCTTGAGAAGGCAAAAAATTTTTCGCAAATTCTGCTGCTCCAAACGCTTAACCAGAATGGCCTAGGGAAAAAATACACATACCGTTGTAATCGGGCGAGTTTCGACTTTCCAGATGCAATAGGAATTTTTGGGTTAGGTCAATCCGTTCGCGAGATATGGGAGTTTGAAGCCAAGAAATGGTTGAGAAGGCAAAAAATTTTTCGCAATTCTGCTGCTCCAAACGCTTAACCAGAATGGCCTAGAGAAAAAATTACACATACCGTTGTAATCGGGCGAGTCTCTACTTCCAGACGCTACAGGAATTTTTGGGTT